>NC_058410.1:2024011-2085288 GCF_002201575.2 Neomonachus schauinslandi
GGGTGAGGGCAGGATGGCGGGCGGGAGTGAGGGCAGGGTAGTGGCCGTTCCCAGTTTCACGTCAGCGGGTCGGGGTCACCCTCTCTGACAACAGGTGTCTCCTGCTCCCAGGGCGGCTGGCATCAGAACGTGTGCCCCTCAGCTGTGCGGTGGAGTGATACTTCCCTCCAGAAGCTCCCTGAGCACAGAGACTGCTGTTCGTGTGTCCCGGGCACCTGCAAGGCCCCCGAAGTCCTCAGCTGGAGCCACGGAAGGAATGAGGATGGGCCACGGGAGACGCTCCTGGGCGCCGGGACAGGCTGTGCACACCAGTGGCTCCTTCCCTGGCGTGACGCCTCCGTCCCAGCTCGGACGGCTCCTTGCACACCTCCCAGGGGCACCGAGTGCAGATGGAGCAGAGGAATCGTGCGCGCGGGTCGGTTCGAAGGTCGGATAAACCGGCAGTCATATTTGGTGAAATCCAGTAAGTCATAGTGGAATAGGGGTAGGACAGAGAATAATCGACGTGCAGTAGCATTTAAGAGACTTTTTGCGGTTTCTCTGAACTCCAGCGTGACCTAGGTGTCTGTGTGCCCTCCGGCCGGCCTGCTGCATCCACGGCCCATGCCAGGCCGGGGGCTGGGGGCGGGACGGAGGACACGAGGGAGGGGCCACTCTGCGCTGTTGGGGTCCTTGACCTTTTATTCAGGGGGGTGGTCAAAGCAATCTTCGTTCCCTGCAGTGACCTGCGCCCTGCTGCCTCGGGGCCGGGCCAGGAGGGGACAGGAGCCGTGGTACCTCCCGCAGAGCAAGGGGGAAGGGAGGCGGGGTCCCCGCCTGCTCAGCAGGCTGGCCCTGGATGGGTGCCCTGGTGCTGGGCAGGGACGTGTAGCAGAGGGTGAGCTCGCACCTGTCCTGAGCCCCGGCTTCATGGGCTTGTTCGTCCACAAGGACGGGACAGTGACCCATCCCTGCAGCATCTGAAATGACCATGACACAGTCCCATGGGCGTGCGTCCTCACAGTCCAGACGTCCAGAGCTGGTGCCAGTGGGGAGTCTCCTTGTGACGCCCCTTCTCCAGGCTTGCAGGGGTTGCTGTCCCACTGTGCGCTCCCAGGGCCTCTGTGGGGCTGCAGGGGAGAGGGTGGGGGGTGGGTGGGTAGAGAAACAGAGATAGAGACGGGGAGAGGGAGAAAGGGAGAGGGAGGGAAGGGGGAGAGCACTCTGGTGTCGCTTCTCACGAGGACATCAATCCTGTCCTATGGGGGCCCCACACTTATGAGCTCCTTTAAACTTGGAACCCCCTTATATGCCCCAGTCCCAGATACAGTCGTACTGGCACTTAGGGCTCCAACCAGTGAGTCTGCGGCGCACAATTCAGGCCATAGCAGCCCCTGAGCAGGAACTTCTGAACGTTTCAGGAGCCTTCAGCAAGTCCTGGTATCCACACCCACGGCTCTAGAGACTTTCTGGCCACAAAACGCCAGCTACTCTGGGGGTGGGGGTGCCGGATGAACAGAGACACATTCTGCCCTCCGGGATGTCCCAGTCTCGAGGTGGATCACACACACAGGGGGTCATAACCAGGAGGAAAGCTACACGCTGGCAGGAAAATACAGATCTCCTAGGATAGGCCAATTATGTCCCAGATCACAAATTCTGGCTTGTTTCTTGCTTTGTTTTGAAGACACGAGTCTCCTTTAACATCAGGAAGCCCCCACCACCGAGAACAGGGCAGACCCTCTGCATTCAGGATCAGAGAACTTTCCTCGGGGGAGGTGGCATGCCCAGCCAGACCTCACAGGATCCTGTTACTGAGATGAGCGGGAATGAAGGCAAAGCCCACAGGCCGCACGCGATGGCACAGAGGGCAGAACTCACCAGGACAGGCAGTCACAGGCCATGAGGCTGGGGTGTGGGCTGCAAGCTCCCAGGGCCCGCGGATGCCCACAGAGCCTCAGCACGCACGTGCAGCCCGGGTGGGGACTCCGCCTCGGCGGGCTCTGACTTGGAATCACCGCCGAGGATGTGTTCCTTTGGCACCGAACATAGGCTCCGGAGAGGTGAGTACATTAGTGCCTCTGGAACATCGGGGTTTGTAAGATTCATGGTCCACTGAGTGCAAGCTACCGTCAGGAATTTGAGCTGCATGATCTCTGAGCACCAGCTACGCGACGGGCCATATAAGGGGCTACGGCTTTGCCCCCCGGATCTCGAGCTTATTCAGGAACTCGATTAGGAGGCAAGACAGCTGGTGCAGGAACTGATGCCGCCGAGACGTGTGCATGGTCAGAATGCAGAGGACTCGTTACCACCGTGGACTCAGGGCAGTTTCAGCTTTGTTTCCAATGATGCGCTGGATTTTGACAGAAAGACAAGAACACAAATCATTTAAAAGGAATTGTAGCTTGAGTGATTGTAAGCTACTGGTAACTCTTTATAAATACGTGGTTTGTGTTGTTAACAAGTCTGTCTGATTATTGTCCCTACTCTGGGAAGCGAGCTCTGTCCACGTTTTCGAAGGTAATGTGGTCTATGATACAGCTAGCTGAGTTCAGCCTCTGGAAATAGAAATAGGAAGAGAAGAAATTATGAATTAGTTAATGGCCTGCTTAAGATTTTTTTCAACAAAAACATATTTCTTAACTTAAAAGGTAAGTCTGTGTTTATTTTCTCAAAGATATGTTAAATTAGTAAGAAAAACATTAGAAATTGAATTTAACTTTCAATTTTCACTTGGAAAATTTTTATCAATTTAAAAAATGATGAAAATCATCAATAAACATATAAATATAAACATTGTATGGTCTTGATGTGCTACCAAAATGGCTCTGTGCTTGGGCATTAGATAAATTAGCTAAGGAAAATCTGATTTAAGAAAGGAGATCTAAAATAACCCCCCCCCCCAAATTAGCAGCACATCTCATCCCAGATTAAAGATTTTATTTTACATTTAAAAATAGCTCCCTTTCCAAATTATAAATTTAATAAATACACATTATGGAGAATTCGGAAAAATAATGTCTTAAGCCAAAGTAAAATTGCCTGCCAATTCCACATTCTCCCCTCCAGTTTAGGGGAGAAAAACCACAGTACTCTGTGGATTTTGTTTCGATCTTTTTTCTGTGCAACAGAATTGGGATAATACAGCATATTGGTGACTCTGAAGGCAGGGCATACCCTAAAACCCACAGTAGAACTTGTCATAAACGCAGAGACGTGGGTCATTGTGCACACACTGTGGGTGAAGCCTCTGTTATTCACACGTGTCCAGCTTGCTGTTTTCCCTTAACATTGTCATAAACATTTTCCAAGGTCAGTGAGTATTCTTCAAATCATGTTTGTCTAAATGGCTGTGTAGTTTTCCATCAGAGGAAAAAACCCCACAATTAATTTCTCCCTTCTCTTTTTCTTGAACATTTGGGGCCTACTATTTCATGGTTATTAATAATACTACAGCAAATATCCTTATATCTACAACTTTGCTCATTCTTGATTTTTTCGTAGGCTCCGAGAACCAGAATAAATGGGTCATAACGTTTGAAATTGTTAAGCCTCCTGGGAAGTATTGGCAAAACTCCTTCCAGAAAAGTTATCTAAAGTGATATTCTTCCACTGGTGTTGGAGAGTGTCCAGTTTAACAGATCCTGTCCAGAGAAGATGCTTATCAAAACATAATAAAAAAGAAATAAATACAACTTTTTCATTGACAAAACTGATTTCTCATTTTTTGAGATAGACTTTGAATTCTAGAGAAGTGTAATATTATTTGACGTTTGTTATATACTTTTAAAGAATTGCCAATTAATGCTTTTCCCCATTTTTCTCACGGGTTTATCTGTTACTGATTTTTAAAATAATCAAAATCATTAGATGAATTAATGCTTTGTTTTTCACGTATAATGCGAATGTTTCCTTCTAATTTTTCATTTGCTTTTAACTTCATTGGTTAAAATTTTGACATCTAGACATTTTACCATTTTAGGTATAAAATCTGTAACTGTTTTGCTTGTGGGTTATTTCTTTGCTTTTGCCTGTTAAAAAGATAGGATTTTTCCATCAAAAGATCACATAAATACCCACTGACATTTTGTTTTTTATATCTGACTTCTCTAAATATTTGATATATTATTGTAATAATATTTATACTTTATGATAATTATATATAACATTATCATGTAGTATATAGTAATTACGTAATACATTTATGTTTAATTTTTCATAGTTATTAATAAAATGATGTTCTTTCTTAGATGGTCTTTGAGTAACTAATTTGAGTAGTGAAACTGAGTCAAACAGGGTTTTGGAGGAATATAGTCCAGGACTCGCACTAACTATTAATGTTAATGTAACCAGCATGTGCATACTGAAAGTTAAGTGCCTGCAAATATTTTGCAAACGTAATTCTTCTTTTAAAAGTTTCCATTTTAGCCACGGGACTGGATCTCTTCAAGGTGGGGAGTGATTAGATGGATCTCCGCACTTACAAATTGACATTCCGCAGAAGATCTGGAATTGCCGAGGTCTTGATGAAGGCCGTCTGCTGAGTAGTATCGTCAGCCCACCGTGGCCACAGCTGTGGCTGAGGGCGACCCTGAGCTCCACGGCACTGGGCAATGCAGGAGGTTATCCAAAAAATTCACCCCAAATCACCCTTTGTTTTTAAGGAAGACAAGGGTTTTTTTCTTTCCTCTTTCTTGTGCAAGCCCAAAGTTTTGACTTGTTTGCCATTTAGGTCCAAGGACAAGCAGTGGGCTTTGCTGGGGACACTGTGTGGGGTCGACTCTATCGACTCTACTATTTACCACGGTTACCTTCTGGGGAGTTGGGAAGTTAGCTGATGGTGTCTGTTCACATGAACCATGACCTATTCTGAAATTAAATTAAAATTAATATTTTTAAATATTCAGAGATGAAACATTAAAAACACTGATTAGAATAATTTCAGATCAGTGGCTGGTGGGAAAGCTAAGAGGTCACAGTCCAGGAGGAGGCTCTGTTCTGTCCCAGGGGCTGGAAATTAGGAGGAAGGTAAACCGTGCTTGCTGCAAAACACATGCTGATTTCACGAGATGCTGCTTGAAAATGGAAAGCAAGAATAGAGTGTTAGGGAGAAAAGCATATTCATTTAAAAATGATTATGATGTCCTAGGGAAATATCAAGAGAGAAATTTGGTAGAATTCCCAGCTCAGGACTGATTTGAAAATATTCTCCATTTTCATAATCTTTGAGTAGTTAAAGAAGCTGATTTTCATTATCAGATTTTATGTAAACCTCCAGTCTTATTGGATTTAACTCTTATTTTCCATCAACTATTTTTTTTTTTAAGATTTTATTTATTTGAGAGAGAGGGGGAGAGAGAGATGGCGCGAGCGCATGAGCAGGGGAGAAGCAGAGGGAGAGGGAGAAGCAGACCCCGCTGAGCAGGGAGCCCGATGATGGATGATGCCAATGCGGGGCTCGATCCCAGGACCCTGAGATCATGACGTGAGCCGAAGGCAGACGCTCAACCGACTGAGCCACCCAGGCATGGTAACTTTCATTTTCAAAATCAGAAAGCTCCCTTTTCTGACTGAGCACTGACATTAAAAAGTACTGACTATCTGAATTGTTCTCTTCATTATGCTTTCAAAGGAAATGTACATTAGACCTTTAAATGAATTATTTTTTTTAAAGGGGCAAAAATTCCCTGGCATATAAAAAGTAAACATAGGTGAAATTACTATTTGGTACAGTTGCTTTTATTTGATTTGAATCAGAACATTCTGGGGCACCCTTCTGAATTTACAAAATGTGTCCAAAGATGAGCTTTTTGAAAGACCGACTCTTTTCGCCCCTCAGGCAACGCTGGCTCTGGGCTTTGGAGAGAGAATAGTGCAGTGAATTAATTCATGTTCATTCCCTTCCGTCGCAGAGCATGTTTTAGTTCTCTCCCCGCTGAGAGCGGGGGTCTTGAAGCTAGAACCTCCCATATCACTGGGTCTTAAAGTTCACAGCGGTCTGAAGACCCTCCCCTCTTTCCCTCCTTCCCTCCTAAGTCCTTCCTTCCTTCCAGCTGGCGCTTGCTGAGCAGCTGCCAGGCACTGGGGGATCTCTGAGGGCCCAAGACTCAGTTTCCGCCTTCAAGGAACTTACCATCCGGTGGGGGAGAATCCGATGAGTAAAGCAGAGAATATAACTCACGTGACTTAGTCTAGGCTATGCCACGATCCATTCTACGGTTGAGAAAACCCTCTCCATTCATTCATTCATTTGTGCATGCTTGCATTCACTTAGTGAGGATTTCAGAGGGTGTGACAGATGACATTTTGCAAAGACGGCCGCACCTGTCTATTTCGCTCCTGTCACATACTCTTCCTGGAACTTATCATGAATGGCATTCCTCCCCCGGGGGATGGGGTCAGTGTTTCCTCCCTTTGAGCACCTGTGGGATCTTGTTACTTGCTGACCAGTGAATTTTGGTGTGAGTGAGGCTCTGTAACCTTGGAGGCTCAGTCAGCAAAGGAGAAAGCTGGGGCCTGGCTCTCTCTCTCTGTCAGGATCCTCTCCCTGGGAACCTGGCTGCCATGTGGTGAGGAAGCCCTGGTCACATGAAGAGGCCACGTGTGGGTGCTCAGGCTGATGCACCAGCTGGGCTCCCAGCCGACACCACGTCCACTGGTAGACATGGGGGTGAAAGAGCCTTCAGACGATTGCAGCCCCAGACATCACGGAGCAGGGACAAACATCCCGCCACGCCCCCTCTGTATTCCGGACCCGCAGCAACAAGAGAGACGGTAGCCATCACTGTGGCTTTTAAGCCACTGCATTGTGGGCTGATCTGCTGTGCAGGAGTAGGGCACCGGTGTGAAGGAGCTAAAGGATCTTCTACAGAGTCTGTCTTCTGGAAGCTTCGACTTTAGTTGTAGGTAGAAGATACGCTTGTGAAACACGGGATGAGTAGAGGACTCACTTAAAAACGAATAATTCAGAAAACACTGCCATACATGTTCAAAGAGGTGGCTCAAAGCCAGCTCATCTTTGGGAAGGATGTAGTTTCAAGTGTAACTTTGGAGTCCTGGGAACTCACTTCAAGGACAAATGAATCCGATTATCCCTTTATATATATAAATATAAATCAGAGCTTTCAGAGAATCACAGCCCTTGTTAGTCACAGTGAGGACCAGGGAAGGGAGCTAATACTCACCGATGATGGTGCTTCACACGCGTTCACTGATTTAATTCTCACAACTATCCCATTTTACTGATGAAGGAAACTGAAGTTGATAAGGATTTGTTCATTTTCACCAGGTTACAGCTAGTAACCGAGCTAGTGCTGTAGTCCAGGTCTGACTGACGTAAAAGGTTTTTTGGTTTTTTTCAAATGTGAAGTGATACATTGGACGCTCGGGCTGCAAAAGGTGTTGGGAGCTGGATGCGTGCAGTGCTCCAGGCCAGTGGTTCCCAAAGTGCGGCCCGGGGTTCCCTAGGGAACCCCACTCAGGGGTCTTCAAGATCAAAACTGTTTTCATAATCATACCGTTGTAAATGTAAAGCTGAATACAAACAATATTTGTAACAAAACTGTGCACGTCTTTGTGGCCATGCTGACATGTGCGGTGATGGTGCCCCTGCTGAGTGCTAGCACAAATCGAGCAGAAGCTCTGACAGCGCATGGTCACTGGATTCCTCACACTAAGGGATGGTGGCGACCAAACGACCAGCTTCAGCTATGAATGCGAAGCAGCGAAGATTGACTCTAGTGAGTCTCAACCCTGGAGTCTGTAGACATGGTCAAGCTCGGCTGCGCGCACGGGGTGGGCAGCGGGTGTTTCCCGCACAGCTCATGTTGGGAGATGAACCCGCCACTTCCCACCGAGCCCCGCTTTTACTCAGAAGAACGAGTGACCGCATAGTTTGGGTCCTTGGCAGACATTTTCCAGAAAATGACTAAAGTGAGCTTGTCTCTTCGAGGGGAATAACTGACAATATTTCCTGGCAAGGACAAATTTGAAATTTTGTGTGAAAATTAGAATCTTGGAAAACTTGTATTCACCACCACGAGCTTGGCAATTTCCCAATACTTAAGGACTTTTTTGAAGAGATTGATGGTAATAGTAACAAACGTGATTTTTAAATATTGTATGAAATATGTCAACATCTGGAAGATCTGCAAAACTCAGTGAATCAAAATTTTCCAAATGACTCCTGCTTGCTATTCCAAAATCTCACACCAGTGAAAGGTCCATTCGAAGTGCAAGACAGGCCAGCAGATTTTAAAGTTTGAGGGTATGAAATGCTCACTGATACACTTTCAGATTCCATGTCACAATTAATCTTTAAGAAATAAACACTTCTCTAGTTTTGGTGTATTATCAAAGGAAGAGATCTGCAATGATCTGAAAATACAATTATCTTAAAATACTTCTCCCTTTCTGGATTCAACCAAAGCAACACATCACAATGGACTGAGTGCAGAAGCAGACATGGGTCCAGCTTTCTTCCGTGAAGCCAGACATTAAAAGTATTTGCAAACATACACGTTTTTGTACTTTTTTTTAACCATTCTTTTTTGTTTGGGGAAATGTGTTTTCTCATAAAAGTTTGTCATTTATGTTAACATGAAATGGGTGCATTATTATTTTTGAAGGAAGTAGTGCAGAATTTGAATACTTTTCAGTTTTAATTTCAAATACAGTATTGTAGAAATGACCCACATAAACAAAAGTTCTCTGGGGTCCTCGATAATTGTAAATGGGTCCTGGGCCCCGAGCATTTGAGACCTGCCACTCTAGGTAAGAGGAAAGCTTTGAGGTTCTTGAGGGAGGGCGTGTCAATGTGGTAGGAGATGAATGTGGCGAGATTGTGTGAGGAGAACAAGTGGAGGGCTTCTTCATAGTTGCAGCTGGAAACAGGTTAGGTGGGGCCTTGGTGTGCTGAGGAAGGGCGCCGGAAGGAAGGGGCTGTAGGGAAGGCCTGTTTCAGTGGCACACATAAAGCTTGAGCATAGACGCCATGATAAAGGGAAGGAAGAACGAGAAACTTTGTGATGGTTAATTTTGTATGTCAACTATGATGACCAGGTATTTGTTCAAACACCCAGCTAGATGCTACGCGGAGGTATTGTGTAGATTCACATTTAAATCGGGCAACTCTGAGGAAAGCACATTAATGTGGTGGGCCTCATCCAATCAGTTGAAGGCTTTAAGAGCAAAGACTGAGGTTTCCTAAGAAGAAGGAATTCTGCCTCCAGACTCAAGCCGGTGTCACCTCTTCCTGAGTCTCCAGCCTGCCCACCTGCTCCTTGGATTTCAGACTTGCCAGCTCCCTAGATGCCCTGAACCAATTCCTTAAAAATCCTTCTGTCTGTATATAGATGATATCTTATTGGTTCTGCTTCTCTGGGGAATCTTGACTGATATGAAACTGAACCACAAGAATAAAAATCTGGGATCAGTCACGGAATTAGGGAAGGGCAGGAGTTGTCTCAGGGGACTGAGTCCAAAGTCCCTGCGCATGAAGAATGCCCTGCTGCTGGGAGAAGCTCTGTCAGCCGCCACTCTGGGGAAGCTTGGGACTGCAGGTCATGGCGGGCTGCCCACGCTGCTGGCGTTCACGTGAAGGGTTGAGAAGCAGCTCTACAGTGTAGACATTCGAAGTCTAGGGTGCCAAGTGAGGGGTGTTCAGCCCCGGCTGAGTGGCTTGCCCGTGGATGCTCGGTTTCCCCACCTGTGTGATGGAGGGGAGGACACACCTCGTGGAGAAGATGATATCACATCAGGAACGTGTGGATCGCGGCTGCTTCGGGCTCGTGTACTCCAGCTCCGCGGGCACTCAGAGGCCGTGCATGTCCTCACTAAAAACCACCTGTCATTGCCAACCTGCATCTCCAGCTCTCCCTGGGGCCACATGGGACGTGAAGATGTGTGTGCCTGCACCGCTTCCCGTCCTTGACCTTGGGAAGCGCCCACCCGGATGAGTGGTTCAGGGGGAAGGCAGGCACAGGACAGGTTTTAAGAATCGTTCAGGCCTTCTTGCTCTGTTGTTTTGACCTCTCGACTGGTTCTACCTTATGTTTTGTAATCTAGGGGCTGATCTGGTCCCATTGATTGGTTACTAATGACCTGGACTGTGAAGTCCGTCTCTACTGTTAATGGGTTGGGCAGAGACACACACACTTGTGTGGTTTGGGTGGTTTGTGCTTGTGTGTTTCTGTTAAGGCAGACAAAGGGCTGGGTTGCTCCAGAGGGACAGTAACCAGAGCTGGGAGTCTGTCTATTTGTCCCCCAGAGTCCCTGAGGCCCACCACGGACTGGGTGGACCAGGCGCCTGCAACATGACACACGAGATCTACACCCGCTGCCCATAGGAGTTCATGGCCGGGTTAGGGGACATGGCCACCCCGGTTTTCCAGGTGGCCTTGGAGGTCCACAGGTCTTCTCAAGAGGAGCTGGGTGGCCCGGGGTGGTCCTGTGAGGTGGAGCCCCATCCCTGAGCCTAGCAGGAGGGGGAGTGGAGCCCTGCGGACCGGAAGCCCCAGGCTGAGGCAGGAGGAAAGTGCAGAAGGAGGCTGACCTTCCCTGACTAGAATCCTGACCAGTTTTTCTAATCAAAGCCTGGTTGACACATGGTACCATGTTAGTTAAGGTGTAGAGCAGAGTGACGTGACCAGGCTGACGCCCTGCACAGTGCCCACCACCAGGAGCATGGTCGCCCCTGACACCACGCGGTGACCAGGCTGATGTCCTGAAATGTCCTTCAGTCGCTTCTGAGGGAACCGCCTCTGAGGGAACCGCCTCTGAGGGAACGTCTGTCAGATTATTCTTCTGGAAACCGCCCCTTGTCTGGAGGGTCCCCAGGGCGTTGGCCGCTCCAGGACGGCGCTCACCGCAGGCCCCAGCGCTGCTCTGCCCGGGCTCCCCTTCCTTCACCACCCATGTGAACTGCGAGGGAGAGGAGGTCGCATTTGAACTGTAGATGTTCGTGTCTGGAGGACAGCACCGTGTGGCTGGGGGGTTCGAGGCCAAATCTGCAGAGACCGCTGGGGGGCAGGACCCCCCTGCCCCCAGCACAGTGGGCAAGCAGAGCCGGAGCCAGGCCCGTGTCCCCACGCTGCCCTCTGGGGTGGCCCTCCACTGCTGGGCAGAAGGCCAAACCAGGTGCCCGCCTCTCCCAGTGGCTCCAAGTCTCCCATCCCGTGGCCCCTGTGGCGTTGGACACTCAGACACTTGCCTTGTTCCTTCTGGAGGCCCACAGGCTTTGCCACTCACTTCCTACTCATCACTCCCCGCGTTCTCCCCACGATCAGCTTCATTGCTTACGCCCTTCCGCTTGTTTGACTTACTACGAGCTTTCTTCAGCCAGGCTGTCACTGTCCAGAACTCCTTCCCGCATATCAGGAGCCTGGACAGGAGGCCTGGGAAGAAGAGGGCGCGTGTGATGAGGAATCTGAGCCTCCAGCAAGGGGGGCTGGCCCCAGGGAGCCCTGCTCTGGCCCTGCTCAGCCAGGGGGTCCCGCTGTTCTGAAGTGTGTCCCGATCTGCAGAACGGGGATACCAGCTCTCCCCTGGCTTGTGGTGTGGGGAGTGTGACAGAGGCGAGGGGAAGGCAGGACAGCGCTGCAGATAAAGCATGTGTCACAGAGAATGGCAGACTTTGCGCGGAGAGGGGGCATGATGGAGGCTGAGGAAGTGGCAGGAGCCTTGGCTGGAGGAGGGGACGGGAGGCACCAGGAGCCAAGCGTCATCTGAGTGCTTGGACCAGATGGGAGGAAAGTCTCCAGAACCAGACAAACCAGTCGGTGGCCTGGTGTGGGGTGATTAGGATCCTCTGTCATTCCTGAGCGCTGGAAGCCTGAGCAGGGATGTCTGGGGAGGAGCGTGGGGAGGGGGAGACCCTGATGCAGGTGGGCGGGGCTGGGAGGAAGTACTGTGAATCTGCCTGGACGGTGGGGGCAGCGAGAGCAGGGGCAGAGCTGGAGGAGAAGGCTGCAGGAGCCTGGCTGTGGCTGGAGACCTGTTTGAGGCAATCAGCCAACTGCAGCCATGGTGCTTGGGGTGGTGACAGATAGTGCGGACTGCACTGTTTCCAGCACTGAGCTCAGCCTTGGGACCAGAGGAGGACGGTCACCAGGCTGATGTGGTAAGGGACCTGTCTGTCAGCCATCCATGGGTGGTGATATGCACGCAGACCTCTAAACATAGCCCTTACTTGCCCAGTGCTGAGGGCGCCAGAGATGAAAGACCTTGTGCAAGGGACATGATGGTAGTAGTGGGCAGTACAAGTAGATGAGCATGCCCCCCCCTTGAAGGAGTGGACCACGAGGCCAGGGAATTTGGTTGACGCTCTTTTGAACAGAATCAGAGACAGTCCAGTCCCGTTACTCCTGCATGGCCACGCGGATGTGTGTGAGCTTCTCACCATCACACCTAGTGTTACCTCATCCACAGCTCATGCTTCATTTGTGCCATAGATGATGATGAAGGCTAGTTTAGACAAACAAGCTGGCACTTCTTTGTTTGCTTGTTTTTGGTCTGTAAATCCAGGTTTTATCGATCGGCACATTAAGTGAGGTTGAAGAGAAAGAGCTCAAAGCAAGAGGATTCAGGGCGGTCCTGATTAGGGGAGGTGGGGTAGCCACAGAGAAGGCCACTGGTGGAGACCAGGATGGTTCAGATAATGCTTCTGACTGGGAGCAGGTCTCTCCCAGCTCAGAACCTCAATGGACAGGTATGGGTGGAGGGCAGGAGGTTAGTCTCACAGCTCATGACAGCGTTCACATGCATGTATTTGGGGTAGATGCTTTTAAAATCTTGACCTGAAGCTAAAGTTTGCCTGTTTCCCTTTCCCCAGTCATGCCTTCCCTTGCCCTGGGTTCTCAGAACTGGCACCCCGCAGCCCTCTCTCCCCCCTTCCTGGGCTCATGGGTGTGCGCTGAGGGGCTGGCCTCTTGAAGGAGGGAGGACGGTGCTCCCAGACTGCTGTCCACATGGTCTGCAGAAACAGGTCTCCCGCTTATAAAACCCTTGCTCCCCACTCGCTGCCATGAACCTCGCTGGTTATAGCAACTCTCCCACTTCCCTAAGGAATCCCTCCCAGCTTGGAAACCCTAATTTTCTGTATTTCTCAAAAAAGACTCTCCCACTCCACTGTAAACAAAACTATCTCATTCTCTATTCATGGGCCAAGCTGGGAGCTGAGTACTTGGGGAGAGACATAGTATGGCTTAGATACCATGTGTCTAAATATTTAGACAGTTGAGAGAGGCTGCAAGAAATTCCAAATCCGTGTAAGAATTGCAGTGTTCATCAATCCTATGGCAGGATTAGTCAGCAAATTATAAACTTAACGGGTCACAGCTTTACTGTTTATTCTTCTGTATGGATGTTGGGAAATTCTCCACATGAAAGCAGCGGAAGAAAGAAGAGAAACAGAGCATTGATTGAAAAATAACTAAATGGGATGATCAGACCCCCAGTTAGTAGAAAACTGACAGAATCCAAGCCTTGAAAGGACAAATCAAAGAGGTTACGTGAGCACGTTTGCTGCTGACCCTAAAGCACGTACCCAGGGCGGGAGCAGGAACTCGTGTCTGCACGGATGACAACAGCATCTGGGGGAAAACCCAGATAATATCCAGAGGTCTGGTTCAAGCACAGTATGATGAGAACAGCTAATGTATACCGGGTGCTTAAGATGAACCAGGCCCTCTGTGCACATTTTCTCCTTTATCCTCACAACATTCAGAGAAGGAAACTGGGTAAAGTGATGAGGATGTTCGTTAGTCCAGTAAGGAAATATGTTGGCCTAAGATGCTAAGGTGACGAACACAGCCCTGAGTTCCATGGGAGAGGTCAGCAGATCCTGACATAGGGCGATACAAGCACTCTGGTCCCGGCCTGGAGACAGAGCGAGCAAGGTCCATTGAAGCACATTGACGCCAATGCCTACTGGCTCTGGAACACTCGGGGTGAGCCAGGCTTGTGCTGGCATTGGGGGAGGCGGTGCTGGCAACAAATGGGGCTAGCCAACTCTTCACTCCTTTAGTTAGATGTAAAAGCCATCTGCGTGTTGAAAAGAATAGCCCTTGACGATGGTAATTTAATTCCGTTCAGTTCAGCTCTGCACCCCGCAAGTGAGGCAAAGACCCAGTGGCACATCCAGATGCCGCCAGGCAACAACATGCTGTCAGGAAGAACCATGCGCGAAGATACTACAGTGTCTCCATAGGGGCTGGTAAGTAGCAAAATTGAAGCCAGGAGAGGGGCACTATTTCATAATCGTAGGAATTCTAACATAGGTCACGCTAATTATTATAGACCATCATGACGACTACAGATACACGGGCTTCCTGTCTTACTGTTTCCTGAGAAACTTATAGTTTTACTTTTGTGGTGTGCTTTGTTTCTTATGTAAGTAGTAACTGCAGGATTTATAATATAATATTATAAGCAAACACCAGTCTGGATAAGTGGGTTAATGGTCCCTTAAAATCTCATGGGCACCCATCTTCCAAATCTTGGGGGAACAAGGAAGAAGTAATAACATCTGCGGCTGGGAGTGTCTTCTGATACAGTGTAAATACCAGACCAGCTTGGAACAGGATTTGATGTTATGCAAGAATGAATCAGAAAAGCTGCATTCCTGAATGAAACACAATTTGATTATTTCAACAAAATATGAGTGGCTTATTGATATTGGTATAAAGGCAGATGCAAACGGTGCCAACATTTGTAATGTTAAAATTTGAAAATGTTAATCATCTACATATTTCAACACAAAGATAATCATGTTCTGCTAGAGGCTCATGGTTTCCATAAAGAACACTTGCAATAATTAATGAGGGAAAACTTAAAAGAATATCATAATTCAGTTTCATATAGTAAACATTTAAAATAATAAAAACTTAGGAAAATTTTTATGAAAAGATATTGATAAAGCAAATGAAGAACATTCAGAAAGTACTATCATTATCTTTAATACCACCTCTGTGGCATTTCAGGCATGAAACACTTACTAGGACTTAAAAAAAAGAGTAACATTAATGTAGGTGGATCATTGTGATCTAGCTGTTGATGCTGCTGAGTGAAAATATGCATCTATTGAAACGTGAAAACAACTTTTGGGAAAACTTACAAACCCAGGCAGCAAAATTTTAGCTATTACTGGTCACACTTCATTTCTTTCACTTAAGAATATTGTAAAATGTATTTGAAGGGCAAAACACAAGGAACTTGGAAGATGGTTGGTTTCATGATTTCCTGGGTCCAGAAGGGGTACATGTAGCTACATATCGATCGTTATTATTAGTGTTTGAGCAATTTCAGTGGGAAATCTTCCCAAATAAAACACATCAGGTATCTATAAACAGTGTTCACGTAATTATAATTACACTGTAATTGTAACTTAATTGTAATTAATTATATAGAGAGAGTATATCATTGCTACCAGATTTTCATTAAAATTTCCGGATGTTTTCATTTAGATTGTCTAAAATGACCACACTTGATTATATCTGGATGATGTCATAAAATATTTAAGCTGATCACCTTATATCTTTTCCCAAAAAGCTTTATATTTGTTTTGAATATCAAGCGAAGAGCAGAGAGTACTAAATACTATGCGTAATGTAAATTGAAAGAATCTGTGGGCCTTGTGGGTGCCCGGTACAGCTGGGTGTCCAGATCTGTGCAGTCTCTCTGATAACAGCTGTGTGATGGGGGTGGTTAGACATTTGAAGATCGGCTTTCATAAACACGACGCTCCAACGGAGGAGTGAATACTTTCATTAGCATTATAGGAAAGACTTGTTTCAGCTATTACAGCGAGGATAAAGAAAGCTTTCGCATGTTTATTCTCGTAGGAGAGACCTGCCCTGATTCCCGTCCCTGCTCTAGGTGCTTTCCCACAGCACTCCTCTCCTTGACACACTCAGAACTTCAGTCTTTATTTTCTTTCCTCTACACTATCAGCCCCCACAGGGCAGAGAGCTTTGTTATTCTTGTTGCTGATAGTCGTGGCTGATGTGTCCCGCAAGCCTAGAACAGTACCTCACACCTGGTGGATGCTCATAAATATGTTGTGAGTAATGAATATATAAAACAACAAATGAGACTAAGAAGGAAAAGTGGAAGCTGATATTCAAGGGAAGAAATCAGATATGAAATTTGAAATGAAACATGTATACCTATTCCAAGAGGAAATGCAACCACCTTGTCTAATAAATTATGTAAAAATGCACTTGTGATCTAATCTGAAAAGCTAAGAAAATAAAAGGAAGTGTTAAGGTTTTCCCATTTTTGGCATTCCGAAACTAGGTCAAAGGACATGGGAGGCTCTGTAGATAGAGAAAATGCAGCCAGCTAATTGAACATGACAATCCAACAGTCGGGGTTCATGATTTGGTTTGATGGTGGAGACCCAGGACGTGCAAAGTGTCAGACAGTATTACTGGGCTGGAATATTTTCCTGGAATATAGCAAATGCTGACAGAGGTTTCTGTACCATGAACAATGTCAGTGACGTCAACAGAACTTCTCCATGGAGACTAGAGTCACCTGACAACTATGGAATTAGTAAGGGTGTTGTTGCAAACACTGTACAGTCCCCATGTCAAGTCGTGGCTCGGGCTGGGGCATCTTCTGGGAACACCTGTGTCAACCGGAAGTCATGCCAACATGTTCCAAGGTCTGTCCTTGAGTTGGAAATTATTAGAATGATTGGATAAGCAATTTGTGCTGGAATTCATCTATCCGGGTCAATGATTATGTATGAACACATGTTTATGGAATAATGTCATGGTTTAGAGAACAAGGGGGGATATATTTCATCATTTATACATACATTTATGTGTTAACTTGTGCAGTTGTTAACTATTTTGACTTTTTCCCACTGCGTGGAGTGTCTACATTGACAGGGACGCAGAATGGCTTATCACGATTTATAGGGCAGGTCTTCCTCTTTCCTGAAGATGCTCATGTCCTCATGTATACGGTTCATGCCTGTGAGGGCTGCCGAATGAATGACACAGCCCAGACATGGCACCTGGAGCATGAAGAGGGAGGGGGGACTTTGGTCTGAGACGCTCAAAGCCTTGAGGTAGAGTGGAGCGTGAGCTGGTGTGGGAATCAGAGAGAAGAGCAGAGCCTTGTCCTGATCATCTGGGCGGAGCTGGGGCGGCTGGGGCCACGTGGGCAACAGCTTGGAGAAGGCGCCTACGGACAGGGCTGACGGGACGGCGGGGGTCGCCATCTGAGGCGTGATGGGCTCTGCAGGGTTGAGTTGGCAGAGAAGGATGAATTCTTGGAAAGCCTTACATCCTAAGCTGGGGGCTTGGATTTGGTCTCACAGTCAGTGTGCGGTGACAAGTAAAAGAGGTGCTGGGACAGCCGGTGGGCTGGGGTGGAGACCTCAGCAGGAAACTCAGAGTTTCGGCCATCCCGGACGGATGGGAACAGGGTCGCATGGAGGAGGAAAGGTCTTCGGAAGCCCCAGAGAGTGGTGGAGTCAAGAAGGAAGGAGTGGGCAGTGTCACCGGTATCTGGCACCGCGCGGGGGGCTGAGGGCCCCGTACGATACCTGCGGTGTGCCTGGTGGGGCACAGCGTGCAGGCAGGTGCGGACACCGCGGGTTAGGCCCGCTGCGTGATTCCGACGCCTGGCGGTGGGAGGTGAGGCCGAGGAAACAAAACGCAGAGAGGCTTCTGCCAGAAATGGCCACAGGGGGACATGACAAAATTCTGGCGGCCAAAGTCTAGAAAATCTTGATGAAGGATACATGCTGGGTGAAGAGCAGCCATTCGCCAGGTCTGCTGCAGCGGGAAGGACAGGAGCCCCTCAGGCCTCGCTGGCGGGTTGAGCACAGGCTGGGACAGACGCGTGGCCGCAGGCCTCCCTCTGGTTGTCCCCCACGGAGCTCCGTTCCAACCAGGACTGGTGCTGGTGTTCTCCTCTGTCACCCCATGTCCTGAGTCAGGGCGGTGATCCCTGCGTTTCGGGAAAGGCGCCTGAAGTCGGGCGTTCCTGTTAATGGGATGGAAAGGCCACCAGCCCTGGAGACCTCCCTTCCCCCTGGAAACGCTGCCCGGGCCGGTGGGACTTCCAGAGGCTTCGCCGGTTTTCTGTTAGTTTTTTGTGACGGGTGGACAGGGGGTGAGGAAGGGAGCAGAGACGCTGAAGCAGGGCCACCTGGCGAGGTTTGTGAAGACCTGTTTCTCTGTTCCCGGCTGCTTGCACCTGAATCCCGTTCCTGGCCAGCCTCCTTGCCTCTGTTTTCACCGAGCCAGGTCTTTCTTTCTCCTTCTTTGTCCTGCAGGCCCTTCCCATGAGGCTCGGGGAGGGTATCTGTGGGGGTCTTTGGTGATGTCATCGGGAGAAAAACATTGAGGCTGGCTGTTTTAGGGTAAAATGTTTCACTGAAATGGAAGAAAATAAGTCACAGGTATATTTAGGAATAATGCTGTGTGGGGAGCCACACCAGACTTCTCTCTTATGTTACAATCCAGTTGTTTAAAAGAACCTGGTTCTGTAGGGCGCCTGGGAGACTCAGTCGGTTGAGCGTACGACTCCTAATTTCGGCTCGGGTCATGATCTCAGGGTCATGGGATCAAGCCCCACGTCAGGCTCCGTGTTCATGGGGAAGCCTGCTGGAGATTCTCTCCCTCTGCCCCTCCCCCAATAAATAAATAAATAGATCTTTAAGAAAAGAAGCCTGGTTCTGTATTTGTCTAGGCTGCCTTTGGTCATTCCTTCTGTTTATTCAGCTAAAACTTGGTCCCCATACAAAACTAAATAAAACCTTGGCATATTATTTTTAATATCATAGAGGGTGTGGAATGCACAGAGATATTATCTCTTGAGAAGTAAGACTATTTTACAGAAAAGGAGAGTAACAGAATCTCTCTAGGATCATTTCAAATATACCAAGTGCTCATTATAGAGTCATAACTTAGCCTGAGGAGGAGAAGAAAGGAATCGGGAAAAACAGTAGGTGCATTTTTGGCCATTTTAATGCGCTGGGTGGGATGTAGCAGGCGCTGTGGGAGCAGGTCACGAGGTGGGACTCCGGGTACAGGAACAGAAGAAGCCACATCCATCCTGCGCCAGCTGGGCACGTGGGGCAGGGCAAAGCACCCCCGGGACGATTCCATCCAGCCCTCGCCCAACCCCGCATGGTCTGTTGAATGTTGAGAGGCCTCTCCAGAGGCAGCCATCAGTGACCGCTTTGGAGAGCAGTCCCGGGAGCTCGGACGGGCTGGGACGTGCAAAGGAAGGCTGGACATGGCCTCTTGTGCACGCATGATGCCGACCCTGCCATCCGATCAGACCAAGGCTTCGTGCCCCAGGGAGGCCGTCTGCCTTGGGGGACATGCTGGGAACTGAGGTGGCTGGGAACAAACTGACCCAATCAGATTTGGTCTGGGGACACGGAGCGCTAGCCCCCAGAGGGAATGGACCTTTCTCCTGCAGGCTGGTCCCGCATGTGCTGGCTCCTCCATGGCCCGTGGCGCACCCCAGCCCTGGCAGGGGGATCCGACAGGTGGGAAATCTTCCCAAACCACCTCCCGCTCCACTGATAACCTCCGCGTACCAACAATCTGGGCCCGTTGCACCCCTGCCACCTTACAGATCCTCTGGCATACAAGTGGGAAAACTGTTGGTGCATCAGTCAGAAAATGCAAATAGTAATAATAAGTAAAATGCCTATGGGTAGTTCATGCCGCTTCGCGTGGAAATGTGGCCACAACACTGTGGGGAGGGCGGTGCTATTTCCAGTTTGCAGGCGAAGGCCGGAGGTCCTGGGGGCTTGTGTGGCTGGAACAGCCCGACTTCAAGGAACACCAGCCCAGCTCTCAGGGCGTAGGCAGAATGACCTCCACGCTGGCTCTCGGGAAAGCAAGCGGTGTGTTCAGGTCTAAACTCATGTATCGCGGCCGGCGGAGGTCAGATGGTGGCGAGGAGGGAGAGCTCGTGGGAAGTGACTGACGGATCTTAGTTTGTGGGCTGTCAGGTGGATCCTCTCCTGGAGAAACGGGCCCAGATTGTTGGTACAAGAACACCACCCCAGCTACATGGGTGAAAAGTCGACTCCCGCCCGGCCATCGGGGTGGGCGGCCCCTGCACGCGCTCTGGGAGCTCGCCCCGTGGAGCCGGGCCCACGCCTGGGGAGGAGCGAGTGACACTGATTAGGGTCAGACTTGGGGAGGATTTTCGGGCTGCTTCCTGGAGTCGCTTGTCGCGTTTCTGACCGGCTCTGCCTTTGGGTGGCGGGACGCAAGAGCACGTTGGGGGACGCCTGAAGGGCAGCAGAAGCCCTCGCTGTGGGTCTTTAGGATTCTTGCTGCGCTTGACGCTCACCTTCTGCTTTGGTGAGAAATGCACCTGCACTAGCTGGCCCGTCTGAAGTGATGGAGCCCCGGCCTGAGTTCCAGAAGGCTTGAAGCTCTGACCTGAGCAGCCCGTTACTCTTGGAACCCTATCTGTCCCCAAGCCCCGTCCGGTGCGGACCTTGCTACCCCTGTGGAAAAGCCAGCAGAAACTCCTGATCCCATTTGGCTCAGTTTCCTTGCATGAACTGTTCCTCTTAATTGAGGCCAAGGCGTATTTTATAGACCTTGTTTTCGGTCCCAGGTGCTTCTGCCGTGGTTTGGAGCCCGGAGGGAGAGCCCGGGGCACGAGCTTTTCTCCATGAGAGACTGAGTTTACGATTAATTCGGATTTCTGGGGCCAGTGAATTTCTTTGAAGATGACTACATTTGAGGTAACTAATACAGAATTCAAAATCCATCGGGATGGAGCAAAAACCCAACCAGGAGTTCTGCCAAATGCAAAGCATTTAGTGCTAGAAATCTCTGTGTCAGTAGCACGCGCCCCTCGACTCTGCCCAAAGCTGAGCGAGAAAAATGGAAGCTAAGCGGGCAAGTCTGATCCAGGTGATTTGACATAGAGGGCATCTCGCGTTTTGCTTCCTTTTCACATGGAGAGGTGATGTGGGCTACCTGCTGACCAGTCTTCAAAATTCCGTCATGCAGGGCGGGAGAGTGAAGTGCAAGCACAGCCCTGCTCTGAGTGATTTGAAGGCTTGGGCTCTATTTACACCTGCAGCTTCCAGCTTTCCCAAGGCCGTGCAAGGGTTTCTTCAAACCAGACTGAGAACAGAAATCCAGTTCCTGACTCCAGGAAGCAGAGGTGCTCTGGGGAGCTGGGCTTGGAGCATGCCCCCACTTCTCTTCCTTTGCGTCTCCCCCATGGAACCCTTGGGTTTCCAGAAGCACACCTGCACCCCGTGGTTCGTAGCAGCTGGTGGCTGTGGGCGGCAGGGGAAGTGCGCTCTGTGCACAGCATCTTCTGAACCCGGCACATGGGGGACGCCGCTGCCGTAAGCCCAAGACGGTGCGGAGTGACCAGAAGACCCCAGCTGCGTCTTTGCCTGCTCCGTGCACGTGCAGTTTACCAACCCCACCGGGGAGCCCGCCTGGCCCGCAGCCTTTCTTCAAGCTCCACATCCCCGCACAACCAAGAAGCCAGGGAGGTCATCTTGCTGCTCTTATCCGCAACTGTGAACACAAAACAGAGTATTTAAGGCCATCAAACTGGAACCTGATCTCTATAGAACAACTTATTCAGTAAAAGCATCGTGACGTAGGGCGTCCTACACTTCGGTTCCATTTGGTGTTACTCTGCTTGTGCTCCATTTCTGTGTCTGTCACCTGGGAAGAAGTGAAACCAACCCCCAAGGGTTGCTCTGAGTACAGAATGGGCCGCTCCAGCTAAAGGTTTTTGAACAGTGTCTGGCACACAGTAGGCACTTTCATTAGGGCGCTGTCTGTGTATCCACTGGGCGCCACCAGTGGGTCCTCTGGTTTGGGCTTCTCCTCCTCTGGGTCCAGGACCGGCAAATCCAGGGGCCAGGGGAAGGCGCTAAGGACTGGCAGGACCCACACCGGCCACTCGATGCCCGTACAGATCGTACACACACCCGCGGCCCCAATCCTGCTGTGTGGCCGCCACCACCCCGAGGGGTCAGGAAGGCCAGTCTCGCCATCACACACTTCATAGACATCAGCTGCTACTCTTCAGCAAGACATGTGGCTGAGCCGGCGCTCACCTGCAAGGAGAAGGAAGCCGATCAGGTGTGTAATGTCACATGGATGCTATCAGTTATTGCAAAATATGAATGGAATCAAGATTACTCTTTATCTTCATCCTGTTTTTGGTCTGCAACCCTGTCCCGCGGTAGCAACTTCGCGGAAGCGTAAAGGAGATGGAGTCCAATGACAAGGAAGCAGCAGTGAGTGTAGCTCTGGGGAACTCCAGTTAAAGATTGTGTTTACGTATCTGAAAACCCCCACAACCATGCACGTGATCTATTGATCAAAGCTCTTTTCCTTTCTTTGCTCCACATGGACACACAAAACTCCATCACGTACTGGCGCTCACGCTATCTCCTGGCGGTAGCGTGCTGACATTTGAACTTGCGCTGGCGTAACACAAGCGAGAAGTGGCTCGTACTTCATCCTGTATCCACACTGGAGCCAGGAGTGTGTCACTGGTCACAGGGTCGGCTGCCAAGGCAGTGGAAGACTGGACGTGCTTGGTTGTCGTTTCACTACTCAATACGATCCACTCCTTAGGTCACTCTGGTTTGGGTAATTTATCACAGAAAATCCTATTAGTTCCCTTCCATAAATGAAGTTGATGCCTTGGCGAAATGCAGCATTGTTGAACTCAGGTGAAGTTTGGGGAGGAGAAGAAAGGCTTTCCTGGGAGAGCGTCAGGGTGGTGTGAGGAGTGGGGATGGAAGGAGGGGTGAGGGTGAGGATGGCCCGGAGGAGGGGTCGATACTGGGAGTGACCCGACACGTAGGCAGGAGAGGCAGCCTGACGTGTGGTAACACGCGCGGTAACACGTGTCTTCATCGCTTCCTTCCCTTTGCCCCCTTGTTTGGACCGCTGCCTGAGGTTTGTCAGCAACAGATCTACGGTCCGGTGGCAGGACAGCCGGGGGAGGGATGGGCGGACGGTAGAGCCGGAGGGGGTCGCGACGACCTCGCGCCCTGGGCTGAGAGAGGTGGTGTAGCGTGCTGACCGAGAGCCAGGCCGTGGAGTCGCGCTCCCCGGGTCTGCAGCCCACAGCCCCGAACGCTCACCACACGGCCGTGGGGGACTCTGAAACTGCCCTGTCTTCTCAGCTGTAAAATGTGGGTGAAAACAAGGCCGTTGTGAGGATAAATGAGTTAATACATGAAAAGCGCTTGGACCAGTGTCCGCTGCATATTTAGGACTATCATGATTACCATGATTAACCAAGGGGCAGAGTTTCCCTGCTTCTTGGCTTCCGTGGCCTGGCTGGGCTGCAGACAGATGGTGCAAGCTCGGGTCAGGGCGCGAATCACATGGACTCTGGACAGAGGGTTGAGAAACCAGGAGGGGGCCAAAACTTCCCACAGTTTCAAAATCATTCCTCACCTTTGACCTTGGCCCTTCAAGGCCCACAGGAAGCCTGCAGCGCCGTGCTCTCTGGCGGAGCCCGAGTGAGTCTCTGAGAGAGGCTTCAGCTGCCCTTCCCACCGCGGACCCCCGTGGCTCCCAACGCAGCACGTCCTGAGGCTCGAGGTCAGCACAGTCCGCTTCTGCTCACTCGGCTTCCTCTTAGTTCCTCCTTTTGTCCTTTCGGGCCACTCCCGGATGTTTGTTAAGTGCCTACTGTGTGCAAGGGTGCAGTCCCGGGCTCTGTCGCCTCCTCTGCCGTCCCCTCCCCCCAGCATTTTTCCCATAAAGTCCTCCTCTGCACCGTGTGGTCTTGACGCCTGCCAGGGGCTCAGGTGTGGGTTTGGCAGGTGTGAGTCTGGGAGCCTCTCCTGCCGGAAGTGGGTGGGACGTGGGTCTCATTCCCTCCTTCTCCTTCTTTCTTCCTCCAACGGAGTCTCAGTTTCTTTCCCTGCACCGTGGGCCCCTTAACCCCAGATGTGGGCAAACTTCCCTCAGCAGGATGTAAGGAGGGATATAGGACAGATAAGGGTCCAGAAGGGAGACTTGACATCCTGCTGAGGCCCCAGTGAGCAGAGATGAGGGCCAGGGAGGGGCTCTCCTGCTCTTCTATTTGTCAGAGTGGGCTGTGGGACACAAGAGTGAACAGAGTGGGCTTGCTTGGACCACTCAGCGTCTGCTGGAGATCTTAGTCCAGGCACAACCCCGCGTGGGTCTGGAGCGGAGTGGCAGGCCGTCTCAATGGGGTGGGTCTTCCTGACCTGGAGATCTTTGTTTCTCGGTGGTGCCTGATGCGATTTCTGTTCCCAAAGCAGATGAGCAGCAGTAAAGGTGGACAGGGGGCCACGGGGGCAACAGTGAACTATTCCCGCAGGCTTGGACATAGGAAGGATAAACCACACATTAAAATGGAAAATAAGCTATAAAATTGCACTTAATGAACAGAGCAGGGCCCTGCATGTAATGAGTGGTGGTGACTGCTTCTGCTCTCAGTGCCCGGTGGCCCCACGTCTGCCCCTTCGCTGCCTAAGCCTGGAACAGCATCTGCGCACACGCTGACCTCCGAGCAGCTATCCCCTGGCCGCCCCACAGTCTGACTGCTGCAGGGCAGGGCCGGGAGGGGATGGCTCTTAGCATCTCTGGAGAGCTTTTCAAAAGGCACATGCCTACCTGTTCTGCAAATGTCTCTGTTTCGAACAAGTTATCCAGCCGGCCCTGCAGGTGCCCCACTTTCCTTCACCCCTGCTGCAAACGACAAGCTGCCTCTGTCAGACCCCCCCTTAGACTGGCCCTCGGCCCCTGACTGCCAGGTCAGGCCCTAGGCCCAGCTCCTTGCCCTTCCTCCAGAGCCCTCTCCGGCTTCCCTCCCGCCTCCCTGGGCTGCTCCCTCTGGCCTCCCCTTCTGGCTCCTTCCCGGACCTCTTACTGTCTGTGGGCCGAGCTCGGCCCTTGCCCCTCCTCCCTACACTAACCTCTTCCTGCACCATCAGCTCTGTGCCCAGCTCCATGCGGCTCCCTCTGCCAACCCCAGACTCTCAGCCTGGGCCTCTCCCCTTAGATCGGGGCTGAGACCCCTCCCCGAACCTGCCTCTCTGGGGGGTGAGGGGAACTCATCCTGCACACTCTGCTCTCCCCACACATTCCATCTGATCACTCGGCTCACTTGACAGTCTACTGGGGAGGCCAGTCACTTGCCGGCTCTCTGTAGAGATGATTGCATTTAATCTTTGCAAAATCCTGTGGACATTTCCTCAATTTTATGGATGAAGTAAGAGGCCTGGGAGGCCTATCCGGGCCAAGGTCGGGGGCCAGTAAGTGGTAGCCCATGCTTGAACCACAATGTGTCCAGCCTCCTGATGGCTCAGACAGGGAGCCGGGGAAGAAGGGCTGTTTCACGGCGACACGTCCCAAGCCCAGCATCTGTATGAGTGGGGGTGCGGAGGCTGTGGTGGGGACCCCATTGTGGGTGGAATTGCTCCCCAGCATTGGCTCCTTGGTTCCAGAGTTGGGCAGCAGCTTGGAGGGACACTGGCTTGCCCACTCATTCAAGCTGAACGTTACCCTTCTGGGGAGGAGTTTGTCCCAGGTTCGGAGGGATGTTCTGGAGTGGCAAGAAGGGGAAGTGGGAGAGAGGAGGCCAGGGAGGGAGGCCAGGGATTCCTGGGGGCCTGTTGTGGGCCCCTCACTGGGTGTATAGTTGAGTAATCAGCCTTTGTGGAGCCCTGCCTGGGGTGTCCCCCTGGGCAGGTGAGCACTGGGGCCTGGGACAGGCTGCGGTCTTGGCCTGGGGGCTGGCGGTGACCTCAGCTCCTCACTGGGCTCGCTTGGCCACGTCAGGGACAGTAGACAGTCACAGACCGACTGCCAAGGCCAGCGCAGAAATTCCGTGGCCGGCCTGTCACGTGGCCACCACCGGACCGCACTTTACCTGAGGTCAAGTCCCCACTGCCACGCCCCGTTGCACGATTTTGATTCAATTAAAAATAATCGTGGACTTCCAACCCAGCCACGGCCTCCTGCATGGGAGACAGCCCCCCTGTTCTTCCTTCCCTTGCCCCAGGTCATCCTGAGGAGGCCTGAGACCTGAGCCTCTGTGTGCAGGGGAGGCAAGTCCTGAGCATGGAGGGCTGAGGCTTCGGGGTCCATATATGGGGCGAGTGGGGCTCCTTCCACAGGCACTGGCAGCTGGGCATGACCGGGGGCCCGGATGCCCATGAGGACCCGGGCCTCAGAGGAGAGAGCCCCTGAGGCCCAGCTGTGCCGGGATGGGCTCCCACCCTTCCTTCACACTGTCCTCGGTGTTTTGCTTTTTTGCTTCTAGAAATAGCACTTAGCACAAACCACCCCTGGGATTAACCCCTCCACTCCCAGCAGGCCTCGGCCGCCGCCGCCGACAGTCTTTGCTAGCGGCGGACTGTAGCATCCGGCAGCTTCAAGGCCCTCTTACTTCTCCGTGCTCGATACCAAATACGCCGTTGACTGAGCCCCGCCATCTCTGAACGGGGCTTCCCACCCTCACCAGTTCAATCAGAGAGGAAATGAGCTAGCGCCACCAAATGGGAGGCGGGACGCACGGTCTCCCTTCTGACTTTCGAACGTTGATACTGGATATTAGGTGCATATGGAGTGAAAGACCGAATGATCTTTCTCCCAAGAACACGCATTGAAATGGCTATTCATCCTCTCCAGTAACAGGAATGCTGTTGAAACCGACTCCCCTTCTCGCCACAGGCAGGCGGCCCGAAGGCTGGAGGGCACGCTTGGCTGCAGGGCTGTGGACGCGCCACATGCTGCCCGTGGCTGAACGCAATGTCATGAGCCCTGTGGATGGGAATCCATACCGTTTGCCAAGATTGCAGATGCATGGATCTTGGCCAGAAGCCAGTTCCGTCCATCTGATCAACACCAGCGCACCTGCGACGTGATTCACACACAGTGTCGCTCCTCGCGGGGGTTTGTGAGTGTGGAAGGTTGGAAACGGCCCAGAGATCAAGCCCGCAGGTGGAAGAGAGGGATGAGGAAGATCTCCAGGAACCAGGACAAAAGGATCTTCAGAATATGATGCCATGCGGAACTGGGTCTGAAGAGGGGAGCAGAGTATGTATTAGCATTTGCATCCATTCACATGCACACAGAGAGAGCACGCACCTGATGCCGACGTTTGTCATCGGGGCGAGGGGACCAGATCGAGGGGAAGCTGGGGGCAGACTCGCGGCGCACGCGTCTTCACATCTCACTTTAACGTTTGAGCCTCGTCAGCGGTCATCTGCCTGAACAGCAAGTGGGGGGTTCAGCGCAGCCCCCGACCTGGGTCACACTCCTGTCGCCCGTCTGTGCCCACGGTGCCCTTTGAGGCCGCTCACGTGCCACCTCACCCCCAACGCCACCACTCGAGTTTGGTGGCTGGGCCCAACATCACCAGAGTGCGCCATCCACACGGTGATTAAAGTGTTTATTTTACTCAGCCTTGCGTAAGTTAGTAATTAACCCACCTGTCTCCCTTAAATGGTACATCTCCGGAGGGAAGGAGCTGTGTATTACTCATCAAGGCACTTCGCACAGGGTGGGAGATTGGACAAACATTAGCTGAGGAGAGGGTACTTCCGGGGTCCCCAGGAAGGCTCACACCTCCATCAGGTGGCTCTGAGATGTGGTCGGTGGCGAGGGTCTCCCTCGGGTGAACGGGGATGCGGGGGGCTGTGGGAGCAGTGACAGCCTCCAGATTGACCATGGAAGGCCACGGAAAGCCCCAGGCCTCCCCCAGCCACGTGCTGCACAAGCTCGGGGAGCCGTGGGCAGGCCAGGCTCCGAGCATCAGCTGAGTCCGTCCTCAGGGGATGGCAGTGCTATCGCCCAGTATGAAGGCAAAGACCCTTCCTGCGCTTCACTTCGCCAAACCTCATGGGTGTGTCTACAAGACGCCAGACAATGGGACAACTTCACCAATTAAAAAAAAAATTAATGTTCCACCAATGAAAATAGTAATTAATGAGATACTTGACTCGACTGAAACTTGATTAACTTGATGAATGCCTCTTGTGCCCGGGAACACCGAGGCCTTCTTATGAGAGACGCCGAGGGGCCGAGGGGGCAGGTTCTTGGGTGGAGGCGGCCCAGGCCTGCTGGGAATGGGAGGGTTAATCCCAGGGGTGGTTTGTGCTAAGTGCTATTTCTAGAAGATGCTGTGACCCTCCAGGAGTGTTACTCAGCGTTCCGACACTGCTTTTCATCCTGAGATCCCAAGCTTGAGGTCAACTTCCTGTCTCCTGGGCCCCGTAAGGGGTGAGGTGTGGCCCCATAAAATCAGTCAGTTGTAGATGAGATTGAAGGCAGCTTTGGTGGTGACATCTTCGCCTCGATGAGTCATGAAATTCTGATCTTCCCAAGCAGGAAGGGGTTTTCTAGGTCACAGCACGGTGCCCTTCCCGCGTGGGGGCCATGGTGGGGGCGCCCACGGAGCCGAGGAGCCACACTGGCTGAGCCGATAGGCATTTCCCGTAGGGCAGTTAGGTGCCACGCAAGCCCTGTTTCTTCTCCTCTGCCACACACGTTGAACTCGCCACCATTCCAGTTCAGGGAACAACCCGCTTTCCGACCTCTGGAGTCTACAGTCCATGCTGAGGATTTCAACACGTTTGTGTAAATCTCCCCACCCAGGCGCCAACGGAGGAGGAAATAATAACAGGAATATTATCAACTGACGGTTGATGAGGGCTTTCTGGGCGTCACTCACGCTAAGTGTGGGACAGCGTATGACTCAGAAGTCCCCACTGCCACCTACAGCTCGCCGGTGCACCCATGACACACAGAAAGGGGGCTGCTTGGCCCAAGGCCACCCAGTGCCTCGGTGGCCCAGACCACACGTCTCTTCCACTAGTGGGCTGACCCCAACGAAATGTTTTATTTATCTGAAGCATTTTGTTAACATTCTTCAAAGGGAGAAAAAACACTTCTGATCACATACCTGAGTTTTGCTTTAAAGTTGTAAAATATAACAGTGAATAAAAACCCTAAAGTCATTTTTAAAAATTCAACGTTTTTGACCACGAGTCAGAGAGTTTGCAGGGCTCATGCCCGGCGCCAGGACAAAGCTCTCTCTGTAAGAACGCGAGCCTGCAGCGTGTCCTGGTGTCCGGGAGCTCCTGATCTGAAGGCCCAGCTCCGTGAGTTCCCACACCTTCCCGTCCTAGGCGTGAACCGCCCTCCCACACTCGGGCCACACTGTTCCTGAGCGTGTTGCTGTTCTCAGGAGCACGGGCACCAGAGTCACCGGCAGCTGGTTGGGAACGCATGGTCCCAGGCCCCCACCCGCCGACTCGGACTCTGCGACATCGCGTCCCCTGGGCCTGGGCTCACTGACGTTGAGAGGTCCTGCTCTGAGATACGGTCTCAATTTCTGAGGTGTCTTCCCAAGCCTAAAGGTTTATGATTCATGCTCTCTTTGAAATTCCGGGGCTGGTGAAGCCAGGCTGGGCGGTTCATCTGCCGGCATAATTGCTGGCAGGGTGGTTCTCGATGACCGTGGCCGACGCCCAGCCCGAGCACGAACCTTGGCCACTGGGTTTTCTCCTTTTGTTAATTAATTCTTGAGATGGGTTTGGATCTTATTTGTACTTTTCCTCGATCTAAACCCAGGTGCTTGCCCCCATGGTCCTGGGCCGGGCCAAGGGTGGGCTGTGCCGGATGTGAGTGCTGGGGTGGGCCTGGGGCTTGGCATTTGACAAAGCTCCCTGGGATTGGATGCAGGGCCTGCTGTGGGGCTGTGGGTCAGCATAAGCTTTGGTGGGGCCAGCAATCTGGTGACGAGGACACAGGCAGGGTGGCCCCACGCCGACCGGTGAGGCTGAGGAACCTGGCTTCGTCTGGTGGAATGTTTCTCAGCCACCAAAGGGACAGCTCCGTCTCTCTGTGTCTGGGAACTTTCTGCCCTGGAGAAGCCGCAGGACGGCCCCTTTAATGTAAAGAGGGTCTTTGAAGATCCTTCAGACTCCTTGAGCTCTCTAAGGCCAGGACGGGGTCCAGCGAGAAAGCCTCAGAGACTCCGTGGCAGCAGATGCCCATTCCCTGGACGCTCTGCCCACCCCTCCCCACCCCCAGCCTGCCCAGCGTCCTACAGGGGAGGCTCTCAGCTCCGCACAGGGGCGGGCGTCTCCCCAGCCCCGGACAGCTCTAAATATTACCATCCCAGAGAAGGGCCTCGAGACTTCACTCACGCCAAACAAGCCAGCAGAATCTGAAACGTGGAAAGTCAATCCAGGGATTCAGGTGGAAAGAAATGAGATCTTAACCCAGATTCCTTTGCCTTTTCAAGTGTGGTGTTGGGAGAGGGCTTGCCTATCAGTCTGAAGTCACCTACCGTGTCATGGGAAAAAGGATCCATAAAAAAGGGATGTTTTCTCTCAGGCCCGTTAGCTGTGGTTCCGGAAGGGGTGGCCAAGATGCACAGAGGCAGACCGCCCATGGCCCGCCTGAGCCCTGACCCTCACGGCACTTCTCCCGGGGCTGGGTCTGGGGCAGGGCAGGGCAGGGCAGCGTCTCGGTGTGCGAGCCTGGGCCAGATTCTCCGTGGGCACCGGACCCTGGCATTCACAGAAGGACTGTCAGGTGTTTGAATCCAAGCTGGTGTTTTAATCTTTTGCTTCAGAAACAACTGATGCCTTCAGACCTTGCTTTTTGGTGATTGTGTTCATTGAGTTTACCTACTACTGTCTTAACGTCACCTGGAACGTTGGGAAAGCTTTGTGATAACTGTCTGGAATGTGAAAATCTCTGTTTACACCAGAGGAAAACTCACTGGGTCGAGGAGGGCGAGGGGAGGTCGTGCGTTCAGGCCGCATATCCATAAGCCTGGGCGTGGCGGGCTCTGCTGTCCCATGGGGTCCTAATCTTGTCCCCTCGGCTGGGCCTTTCACACACAGCTGGGGATGGTTGGGACCCTGTTTACAGAGGAGACACAGGTCCCGGGAGCAGGGGCAGGCCCGAGGTCACTGGGCTGGCTGATGACAGAGAGATGCCTGGACCCCGCAAGGCGCTCACACCCTCCAGTGCCCACACTGTCCCCGGGCCCCACACGCCTCGGTGGGGTCCGTTAGCCTGAGGAAGTGCTGGGCCTGGGCATGTGTGGTGCCTCTCCCCAGTGAGCACACATCTAGCTTTTATCAGAACTGCAGAGGAGAACTCTGGGAAGCCGGGAACGCACAGAAACCGTGGAAACACATGATACTGAACATCCCATCTGAATTTCAGACTCTGATCGAACTCTCCAGGCCTCCGTCCCAGGAGGAAGAGGTGCTCCAGGAGCACAGCGTGGTCCGCTCAGGTCTGAAACTGGAGGGTCCATCAGGGACCCTGGATCTGGCCCCATCTAGCGAATTTCGATCACCTGGGCTCGAGCTGGCTGTGAGGCTTTTCATGGGGACGCCCGGAGGGGAGAGGGCAGAGTGGGCAATGTGGTGGTCAGGAGGGGAAGCTCAAGGAGGGGACGAGGGTGTGGAGGGGACTCTGGCCACCGAGGGTGCAGGTGACGCGTTGCGGGTTCCGCCCTGTGGGGAGGACCTCGCTCAGGCAGCGGGCGTCTGCGCACTTTGGAGCGCATCTCTGTGTCCTCATTTCCCACAGATCCTCCCCGAAGTTGGGGGCCAAGGTCCCCGCATGGGCCCAGGGTGCTGGAGCGGCTGCAGAGCTCCGACCAGCCTTGGGCTTATGTAACTCGCCCTTGAAATGACACATGTCACCGCCTCCCCACAGCACACCCCGGAGGTGGACACACAGGTTAGGCTGCCTTTCCAGGTCATCCAGATGGCATTTCATTTAAATGTAGTGAAATGTACAAATTATCTAGAAGGCAGCTGATTTGTGGGAGTCTGGAAACTGGGGAGCTGCTGGGTTTTGTAAGGCGGACGGGATCGTGGTTCTAAATAGAAACTTTTAATGAATTTGGTGTCCCAAGGTGATAAAAATTAAGCCACCTGGTCATGGATACCCCTGATTCTGTTTCTTTTCTTTAAAGACAATTAATATGTGAGCTTTTTCCTTCAAATCTTAGAAGATGGGACCGATTTTTAAAAATAAGCCTCTGCTTCCCAGATGCTGTCTGTGGGGCTCACTTACTCCTGACAGGTGTTAGAAGGGCCCAGGGAAGCGGTTTTAGGATGAAGAGTAGAAATCTTGTGCTTTTTTAAAAAGTTCCCTTTACCATAAAATGTAAGAAAATATTCCATAATTGTGGGATAGCAAAGCCCTTTGAAAATATGAAAAGCCACAGATCCTTTCCTCAGAAACACACACACACAAACACAAAAACATATAATTTTGCCTAAGATTTCAGGAGGTTTATAGTCGCCTTTGAAAGCCGTCCAAGACCCCCAGTCCCCTTCCCTAAATGTGTGGCTCCGTCCCGTTTGTCAAGCCTTCTGCGGGGTCTTCCCTTCCTGGGGCCAGAGCCCAGCCTCCCCCCGCGCCTCCTTCTCCGCTGCCCCAGAGGTGGCTGGTCTCTCCAGGGGGAGGAAGGACTGTCCTGGGGGGCAATCGGTCACAGCTGGCTTCAGCGGCCACTCCCTGGGGGCCAGGCGGGGCTGTGTCTGTCCCCCCAGTGCTGATGCTCCAGAGGCACCCTAGCCCGCGTCTGCATTTTCTGGGTGGCCGACTCTCTGAAATGGGGACGGGGAGAGGGCCTTTGCCCCAGGACACGGGGATTGACTGCGGATGGGCACAGTCCGTGGTGACGCAGCAGCTCAGGGACACGGCGGCTCCGTCTGGCTCCGGAACGTGGGGATCTGGCTGCGTCCTCACACCGGGGCAATGTGCCAGGGCCGAGGGCTCGGAATGCAGGGAGACTTGGGGTCAGAAATGCCTGGGCACCCTTCTCGTTGCAGTCCCAGCCTCAAACCCAGACTGGGACTGCACGGGGACCCCGGAGCCGATGTGGTGTGAAGCGCACAGCTGTCTTTCCCACTGCCCAGCACTCTACCCCAGAGCACGAGACCTTCCGTCTGGCATTCTGTGTCCCCAGAGCCCAGCGCCCTGCTACCTCCATAGTCGATGGTCAATGAGCCGAATCAAATCAAATGACATCTGCAACTCTGGAAAATGATTCTGAGCCCTTGCGAAATGTGTGCTGTGGGTCCAGCTTCATTGGCAGAGCTCTGGATGCAGAGGACAAAGCTGCACAGAGAAGATCTATGCTCCTGGCCTTGGGGTCTTTCCTGAGCAGGCATGGGTGTGGGGTTGCTGTGCACCTAAGCAGATGGCCACCTTCCTGGGGACGGGATCACCTGCCCTCTCTTTCCTACCCACGTCCCGTTCCTCCCAACGTGCGCGCACACATCCCCACCAAGCGGATGTAGGCATGAAGGACAGGAGGTCCCGCCTCCTCCCTGCCCCCCCCTTCTTCCAGAGCTCGGACTCGAGTCACCACAATAACACATGACACAGTAAGAGGGGTTTAGAAGTCAAAATTTGTTGTCTCTTCAGTATGCTCATTTCTAAAAAAAGTATTTTCACGTCGTTTTGGTAACTTTAAACTATCCAGTTGGTAAACAGTCATAAAAATGACACTTCTCTAAATACATTATTTATTTTGTTTAAAAATTTACAACATGCCATCAATAATGCATGCAACTGGAGAACATTATTTCCCTTTACTCCAGGCACCAAAACCCAGCTTAGACTCACCTTCCACTATGCTACGCCGGGCAATCCATATGCTCCCAGTATCCGCCCCGAGACGTGAGGGCAGGTCAGCCTCTGCGGGGAACCCTCCCAGCACTTCCCCGCGACCCCACAGCCCCCCGAGAACAGCCGTGGCTGTCAGAGGGTTCCACGTGCCCCACAGGCCCCGTCCGCGGTAAACACTACACATCAAACACTCAGCTCTTGAAGATTTCAAGCTTGCAGAGCAATCTCAAAACGGATTAAGATGGGGACAGAGAGAGGGCCTTTGCCCCAGGACACAGGGATCGACTGCGGATGGGCACAGTCCGTGGTGACGCGGCCGCTCAGAGACACGGCGGCTCCATCTGGCTCCGGAACGTGGGGATCTGGCTGTGTCCTCACGCCGGGGCAATGTGCCAGGGCCGAGGGCTCGGAATGCAGGGGGACTTGGGGTCAGAAATGCCTGGGCACCCTGTGCTCTCAGGGATTTCTACTGGAGGAGAAAATATACCAGCCAAACTGGGTCGCAAGCGGATGGAAAAGTAATGTACTCGCAGAGCTGTTCCTTTTCTTCCCATATAGAGGTTTTGAAGGTTCACCTTCCAGTTGTTGTTCTTCACTAAAAAAGCCCCAGAGCACAAGTCCTGTAAAATGCAATTATGAAAATATTCTAAACAACCAAGAGTCCCTTCGGAGGTTCAAAGAGCTGTATCATCTTTCCGGCCCCAGCTCATGGGGCCCGTGTGGGCCGGGGGCCTGGCGCCCAGAGCACGGTCTGCAGAGCCTGGTCCCCTGCAGGCCGCCGCGTCCGGGGTGCCAGAGTGGCCCCATGCAGCTGAGATCATAGCCCGGGCACACCCTGGAGCCCCACGGGGAGACATCAGGACCGCAGTCTGGCAGCGGGACGGCGTGGAGGCGTGCAAAGCCCGTCCGTGTTGGCCCGCCTGGCCCGCGGCGTGCAAGAAATTCCTGGCTTCGCTCCCATGGGGTTAGCCGTGCAGCCAGACGCTGTTATGGTTGAACTCCTCGAGGAAGAGAAAGGACACATATTTTCTCCCAAAGTGGAGTTTCTCCTGTGGGCTGGGTCTGAGCGACTCTGCTTCCCCAAAGCCAAGGGCACATTTTCTTCAGCAGAGGGTCAACGTTGTGTGGGGCGCGGGGCAGTGTGGTTCGGAATCCCCGCTCTGGCCGGGGTCACGGAGACCGCCCGGGTGCGCGTCCAGGCCTGTGCCGCCCGCAAGAGCCCCCGGGTGGGGGGGGGGTACAAATGTGGGGCCCGGGGAGGGGTCGGGGGCTGGGCCGCACAGCCCACGGAGCGGGAAGGAAGCATGTGTGTGCCAAAGTGCCTCCTTCTTCTTTGTTTAAAGAGAAGCCAGATATTTAAGTTCTACAATGAAATATCCTAACTTTAAAGTACTGTGCAGCCGTAGGCCTGTGGGATAGAGCTCCTAGCTTGCACCCGGAGCCCCGCACTCATTGCACAACGCCAGCCCGAGGCCACGGCCCGTGGAGTGACTTGCCTGAGGCCACGGCCCGTGGAGTGACCTGCTCAAGGTCCTGCAGGCCGTTAGTGACGCGGTGGGGCCAGAACTCCCATGTCCTGGTGCCCTGGTGATTAGCTGGGGATTCTCCCTGCCTGGGGGGACCCTTGCTCCCTGGCGGGGTGGGGGGGCGGTGCCGACTGACTAGCCCACGTGAAGACAGAGCCCACCCCCAATGCTCCCGGCCTTAAGGCTCAAATATAAAGGGTATTTAAGTATGGGTTTATATATGTGAAAAACATGTATTCACAGACACATGTATTACACTGCGTTACGGCTGGCTGTGTGAGGGGACAGCAGTGCCCAGAGGTTCTGGTCCCCCGCCCTCTCCTTGGAGATGTCCCCAGATGCTCACGGGATTCCTTCCAAACGGCACAGGACAGGGGTGATGGAAGACTGCTCTCACTGATACTTCACAGAAAGATAAGGTAACCTCAACAAACCCTCTGATAAGGAGAGTCAGTGGAATCCCGCAGAATGCCTGGAATTTGCTGTCTGAGGGGCCTGTCCTCTGGCAGGGCTCAGACACGCCTGGTGGGGAGGCAGCCTGGCGGGGGGGCGGGGGTGCTCACTGGCCTGGGGGCTGTCATTCTGCGTGGCTCTCTGTGGCTAAGGCATCTCGGATCCTCAGCTTTTCTCATTTCTAAAATAAGAAGACTGGGCTGTTCTCTCTCCAGTCTCTGGGATCTGAAAGACCTGTTTTCCAATCCCAGACCCACAGCATGCCGTGTGACCTAATGTAGATCCTGCGACTTTTCTGGGCTTTGATTTTCATCTCCGTGAGCCACATTTCTCATGACTCATTGAAATGACATGGCCAGGCCTCCCATGGCCTCCCCACACCCCCCAAAAGTAACTCTGTTGAACACAGTTCTTGCCCCAAGTAAGAACTGCTTGCAGAATAAGCCTAGATCTAACGCAAGAGTCAGGACGCATAGAATTTGGGATTTTACAATGCCCACGAAATTCTGAACCTGCCCAGAAACTTTGGTGTCCTAAAGTGGCAACCACGGTCTAGTGTGGAGCGTTCACAGTCTGATGGAGAGGTAGTGTGAATCGTGTTTCCTCTAAGAACAAACAACAGTGCTTCTGAACTTTTTTTCTCTCCTGAGGGCGGGAGCACCTTGATAGACTGGTTTGACGATTTGATAGAAGCTGTCCAACCTGTCCCCAGAAAAAGGCGCATGTGCATATACACACTAAGTTCTGCATTCAAATGTCTCTCTAAGTAGGAGGCATCAGGAGCGGGGAGCTGCTGGGAGGCTGCCTGGGGAGTAGGGCTGACGGGGGCGGGGCTCCCTGTGAAGCTGTGTGTGCTCAGCAAACCTCTTTCTCCTGGAGATGTGGGTGTAGTTATGGCCAGTTTCCCGGCAGGCGGAGGTCTTCCTGCCACTGTCCTTGGACTTGCAGATGTTCTGAAATCCTGGTCTGGGTGGGGGGAGGGTCCCAGAGTACAGAAGAAGTATGGATAAAAGCAATGACAGCGACCGTGACAACCACCATTAACGGTGTCCTCAGTCCTCAGATCCATCTGACCAGAGCTGTTGGCCACCACACTCCTCATCATTATAAAATCATCCTGTGATGGGAGAACCTCACTGCCCTTTCTGCTCTAGGGCTCCAGAACTATTTCTCAGGTGTCCATGTACCTGGAGTCGCCCTCTCTTCTCTGTCCTGGTGCTCAGCTTCCGGTCAGTGTGCTTTTCTCCACACTTCTGGTTCTGAAATCTGTGCAGCCAGAGAAACAGGTCAGGAGGAAACGTATATTATGAGATTCGGTGCAAGGAGTTGGCCTGCAGTTGTGGGTGGAGACAAGTCTGAATCTGGGCCAGGCCATCTGTGGTGGGGGAGCACGACCCTCGGCACAGCCCAGGGCCTTGTCTACGGGGAGTTTCTTCCTGGTTTGGGAGGCCTTAGCTCTTCTCTTCAGGATTTTCAACAGGTTAGGTGAGGCCCACCCAGATTACCTAGGACGATCTTCCTGACTTGAAGTCACATTCCTTACAGAGTCACACAGGCTTAGGGATCTTGATCACGTTTACGTGTACAGATGGATGTCTGAGTCACTGACGAATGTAGCCTAGCCTGCTTGACAATAAAACTGATCGTCCCAGTCCATCCTTTGTCTACTTGGACCCATCTAGTCTCCTTAGCCTGTAGTTAATCTCCAGATGCCTAACATGACACAGCTCTCCTGCGGGCTCACCACTCGTCCAAAAGCGGAGGGAAAACCCTTGTGTGATGTTTACTCTTCTGTTGACATCCGTATTTATACTGTGACAGAAAGGTAGTTATGATCAGTTCATCTGTGTCAGATGATAAAAAAGGAGGTAAGGAAGAAAACAAAAATATCCAGTCAATATATATACAAACATATTCATGACAAAATAAAGAATGAAAACTCACAACAGCGACGGTCCTCTTGTCGCTAGTCACCAAGTCGTAGTGCCGTTCGCAACTGCCTTCTTCCTCTGTCCATTCTGCATTCCCTTCACTCTGAGCAAGCACCTCAGCTGGTGGTTCATTCCTGAAGGGTCTTGGCCATTCCTAGTCCTCCTTGAGTTGAGTTCTTGTGGTTTTCCACCGATCTGAAGGGATGATTTTCAGGACATAGTAGTCCCAAGAGAGACACCCTTAGGGATCTCCCGTATTTCAGACACATCCCTCCTCACCACCATTATGGAATAGCGGCTTAATGTCCCCTTGGTGGTCAGGATCACTCCCCCCGGCCAGCACAGGAACCCCCTCTGTGCCTGTGGAGTCAAGGCAGGAGGGGCCAAAGTGGCCGGGTGGTGGCCTAAACTTCCAGTTCAATGAAACCGTTGTTGTATCTCCTGGGGGAAGCATTTCTCCCTCTGGAACTAAGACCTCTAGACTAGTAGACCCTAAAATTGTGGGGATGGGAAGCAAACATTTTGCAGTGGGTCACTACAGCGTGAAATAGGGCAATTTCCTCTTTTTCTTGCTGTCGATGAAGATAAACACATTTGAACTTTTCTTTAGAAGGCAAGAAACAGATGGGATTTACTAAGAATAGTAAATACGTGGGCATTCCAAAACCAAAAAAAGTAACCTGGGTCCTTTGGATGTTTGCTTTCTTCCTTCTGCATTGAACAGTGAGAGCGGATCCCCTCCTATTGCAAGCCACACACACAGATGGTGCTCAGATATATTCAGTTAGGTGCCTGTGTCCCAACTGGGTAATTTACCTTCCACTCATTTAATATTTCATTCACTTACTCACTTATTCATTCACCCGTATATTCATTCATTTACTGATTCATTTATTCAGTAAGTATTTATTGAATAAAACAATGTGCCAAGTTTGGTTCTAGGTGTAGGGCATGCCTCTGTGAAGACAATACGAATATTGTTAGATGTTAATTTCCCCAAATTGATACAGATTCAATGCAATCTTTATCAATATTCCAGCAGGGTTTGTGTGTGTGTGTGTGTGTGTGTAGAAATTAACAACGTGATTCTAAATGTTATTTGAAGACTCCAAGGACCTAGAATAGTCAAAACATTTTTGAAAAAGAACACAGTTGGAAGATTTACACTACCTGAATCATGACTTACTATAGAGCTACAGTTATCAAGACAGTTTGGTATTGGCAAAAAGATGGACACATAGATCATGCAACAAAATAAGGTCCAGAAATAAATCCATATATTAGGTGGATTATAGGTGGATTGATTTTCAACTAGTGCCAAGTTAATCAAATGGAGAAAGCAAAATCCCTTTAAACAAATGTTGTTGGAATAACTACGTATCTGTATGGAAATAAAAAAAAATCTTGACCTCTTTCTTTCTGTATACACATAAATTAATTTAAACGGAGCATAGATCTAAATGTAAGTTTCAGAACCATAAGGCTTCTTCTAGAAGAAAATACAGGAGAAAATCCACATGATTCTGAGGAAAGCAAAGATTTCTTGCACAAGATGCTAAAAGCACTAACTAGAAAGAAATACATGACAAATTGAAATTCATGAGAATTAAAATTTTCTGTTCATCAAAAACTACCTTTAAGAAAAGAATGGGCAAGTCATAAACTGGGAGGAAATATTTGCAGGACATATTGCTGACAAAGAGCTGTGTCCAGAATATGTAAAGTCCTCTCATGAATCAACAGTAAAAGATGAACAAGCCAATGTAAAATGAACGCAAGACTTAACAGTGCACATGAGTAGTGAGCATGGAAAGGTGCTTAACATCGTGAATCCTCGCAGAGAGTCAAATCAAATGCAGCGGAATGCATTTCACATCCACCGGTATGAACGGTGCATCGTGGCGTGTCAGGTGGGTCAGCCTTTCCTAAGATCTGGGTATTTACCCAAGTGAATGAGAATATGTGTCTATCTAAAGACTGTTGGATGAGCAGAACAGCTCAAACTGGAACTGAAGGTCCTGTAACTGAGCAACGGAGATGCGCGCCGCCCCATGTTCACACGCCGCAACGTTGTTCATAGTCACAACACCGGCCAGAGCACCGACCCGTCTCCAACGTGGCGGTAAAGAAGCCAACCGTGGAGGGTTCCATGTCCGCCAACCCGGAAGAGGCAACACTGGTCTATGGGGACAGAACCAGGGATTTTGTCGGAAAGGCGCGGAAGGGAACTCTCTAAGGGGACGGAGAGTGTGCTCCGGCTCGTGCATTTTGTGGTGTTGTGTGGGCGCATACAAGGGGGAACACACACCAAACACAGAAGGTCAGTTTCATTTATGTGAAAAAGGAGAGGGAGAATGCATTAGTGCTTTAGCTTCTGACGCTCCTTGCGCTGACCCCCCCCCAGCCCTGAGCGGCTCAGCCATCCCATCAGGGAGAGCCCCTGGGCCAGAACCCAGAGACCCAGACTTTCCTCCAGTGTTAACTGCGGCGAGACCCCCTCTTCGTATTTCGCGGACACATTTGGAAGCTGTCCTGGGGCAGCTTACCTTGGGCCCTCAGACCCCAGGCTATGAAGATGTGGTCCACATCCCGAAGCACGTCCTGATGGAAGGCCATGCAGTCAAGTCGCCCTCTTGTTTCATGGACAGTTTCCAGGCTTTGACGGGCACAAAACCACTGTCGACAGAAACACACAGAGGAGAGCGAGCCCCTTCAGGGGTCCCTGAGCCCTGCGACAGCTACAGCTGCTGCTGCAGGAGTTTCAGGCCCCTTTTCAAGGCATATATTTTCCCCTAAAAATTCTGAGTATGTTGTACACACCATATTGGCGCTCTTCCATTTAACACAGCGAAAAAAAATCCCCATGAGACCGATTACAAGTTTGCAACAGATTGTAACTGCGGCTTGGTGTCCTTCATAGAAAGGCAGGTGGGAGAGAGCCCGGGTGCCCCCACCGGGGCAGTTTTCAGGCCTCGCCAGCCAGCGGGGGGGTGTGGCTCCCTGAGGATGGCAGGAGGGAGCAGGGTGGGGGCTCAGGTAGGGGAGGCTGCTGAGACTGAGGGTGCTGGGCAGGCTCCGTGCCCGCGGGCAGCACTGCCGAGGGCCAAGGAAGCAGAGACCAACTCTGCTCTGTCCTGCTCTGAGGTTGTGTGTGCGGGGACCGGCACAGGGCAGGTGACCGGCCCCAGGCCGCGGGAAGGGCAGGAGGTCCCTGCGGAGGCCCTCCAGCCACGGGTGGAGACAGCTCTGACTGTGTTTCTGCACCACCAGTCTTGCTGCTCAGTGTCCCGTCCTGGCGGGCGGCCTGGCGGGCCTCTCCCTGTTTCCACTGTGTGTGGAGCACGGTGCCCCCGCCCAGGACGGAAGCGCTGCTCTCTGCATAGAATTCATGAGACAGCCCTGGGCACAGAAGGCCGTGGTGGTGGCAGCGGGAGGGATCCTGGGGGCTGGCCAGGGCTGCAGGCCGGGGTCAGTAGCGGGGCTGCTGAGAGGATGGCGAGGCCCTCCCGACACTCTGAGCCTCCCTGTCTCCAGACAGTCCTCGGGTCCATTCCAGGGAGTGTGCACGTGGAGTCAGGGAGGACGGCCAGCCTGCAGCAGCCCCTGCCTGGGGAACGATCGCCTGCTTCTGTGTCTCTTCGTGACTGTCACAGCACGCACTAGGTCCCCTCCCCGGGAGCTTGCTCATCAGATCCATGGCTGGTCCTCGAGAATCCCAGGGAAGGCCTGAGCAGGGCGAGACACAGGGTCTGGTCGGAGCCCAGCTTCTGGGAACCCCTGGGTTGTGCTGGGATCTCGCACGCGGGTCGACTGTGTTAACCTTGGGCGGAGAGTTCATCCCTCTGTGGCTCAGCTGCTTTCCCTCGGAAGAGAGAAGTCGTATTTGCATCACCTAACTGCTGCAAAGATGCACAGGAACTAGTGAGTGTCTGGAACGTGGTAGGCGCTTTCTGTTTTCTCCCTTGCTGACTGTGCAGGGGCTCCGCAGAGACCGTGGTGTCCAGGGGCTCACGCTCCGCTGGGGTCATCCTGGGCTGTAAGTGAAGACGCTATCCACACGGTGGTTTTTTTTTTTTTAATGTGCCGTGAAAGTTAAAAGGTCGTTTTCCCCATGAAGAGAAATCTTGCTGAGGGTTTTCTTGTCATCAGCAAGCTCTTCTGAAAATGCCTCTTCTTTTGCTGAGAAGATGGGGATTCGGGTCTTTCTTTTTTTTAAAGATTTTATTTATTTATTTAACAGAGAGAGAGATAGTGAGAGCAGGAACACAAGCAGAGGAGTGGGAGAAGGAGAAGCAGGCTTCTCGCGAAGCAGGGAGCCCGATGCGGGGCTCGATCCCAGGACCCTGGGATCATGACCTGAGCCGAAGGCAGATGCTTAACAACTGAGCCAGCCAGGAGCCCCTGGTTCGGGTCTTTCTATGAAGCACATTGAGCAGCACCATAAAATAGAAATGGCTCTTAAAATTACAGAGCTCGATTTTCTGAAGAGTGTGAGGAGGATCAGACCAAAGGGATGAACGCCGGCTCACCCTCAAAGCCTGGCCGTCCCCTCTGGTAGATGAACGATCGTTAGCATAAACCGAGCGCTTGGCCTTGTCATCCAGGCCTCAGAGCCAGCACGTCAAGATCCGAGTCCCTGCAGCCCGTCCCTCCGCCCCCACGGCAGGGTCACAGAGCGCCTTCATCGTGGGGGAAACTTTCAGGCTCAAGGAAAGTGTGTCCGCAGTATCTTAGCGAATAGACACGGATTCAAGGAGTGTGCGTGATCACAGAGGGGAAGGGCATGAAATGCACCCCCAAGTAGGCGTCTGTGCCTGGGGCCTGCATGTCAACCCCTGCACCGACCTGAAACTCACTCTTAGCTCCTGCTAAATAAACTCCCCCAGGAAGAACTTTCTCTTACCCATCGGAGTCTGCCTGGTAGTTAGCACAGTGACTGGTGTACAGTAGGCGCTTATTAAAGGCTCAGGAGTAAATGACTTGACCACAGAAGGACTGTCTTCGGGATTGTTGGCATGTACACAGAGCCGCTGCCGGTGGGAAGGGTCTGGTCCTGCCCCTCTCCCAGGGACCCAGGTCAGGCGCTGCTTCATGGGAGACCCCCAGCCTCCCTCGGAAGGTGGGTGGGTGGGATCCTCGGCGCTGGCACGGTCCCAGCCCAGGAGCCAGGGCGTGGGCAGGGCTCCCTGTAGCTCAGGCCCCAGGAGGGCTGCCTTCATCCTATCCCAGCTGCACGTGGAGCGCCGGCCCCCCAGACTACCGCCAGGGCTCCCGGCCCGCTCAGGGCACCCACTTGGTTTATGCTCCCCGGGATCTGACGTGCAGCCCTGCCGGAGGAGGGGAGGGCAGGCCTCGCAGTCAGAGGCTGGCTGGGAAGCAGTCTTTGAAAAGGCTGTCATTAAACCCAGATGGCGCAGGGGCATGGGGAGTTGCGGGCCGGGCACCGACAGGTCGGGTTTGCGGTGGCTGTTTTCCCCCTCTCCGTCCAGGGGTATGGTGTGTTCCTATGGAAGTTGTACAGTGTCCAACCCGATCCCAGTGCACAGCCGAGTTCAGAAAGGCGGAAAACCGTCTCCCAGGAATGAATTTAGGCCATTGTTTAAACCAACTGTTTGGTCAGTCCAAACACTGGGAGGGGGCGGGGCCTGCAGAGGGAATCAGCAAGAGGAGGGGCAGAACCTCCAGGCCTGCGAAACTTCCTTAATCAACAGCAGGCCCTCCGAAGTCTGAGGGGGCTCCGAAGGCCGAGGGGTCTCTCGAGCACACACTGCCCTCCGGCCCAGCCAGCAGCGCACCTGCAGCTCATGCCCAGGGGAGTGTCCAGTAAGCCGCCTCCCCCATGGACGCGCTGTGTGCACTGGGTCCACGGCGGGGGCGCTTCCGGGAGGCTGGCCTCGCGGGTGAGAGGCGGTCCAGGTGGCACAAAGGAGATGGTGGATTGTCCCCAGGCAGTGGCTATGGGAAGAAGGGGGGGGCAGTGAGCGGGGTTCGTATTAGGATGTACAGTGAAGGAATCAATGCTGATTGGGTTGGACAGGGTGAAGGTGAGTCCCAGGCTTCTGGTTCCAGCAGTGGGCGTGGGAGGGGAGCATGGTGGGGTCAGGGAGGGTGATGCGCGACCCTGCTCTGTGGGATCGGAGATGACCTGGGGCGGGTGAGGACGGGTCAGCTAGGAAGTGTGTCTGTGGGGCAACGCCCGTGCAGAGACCGGGCTAGTGACCCACCTGAGATCCCGCAGCCCTCAGAGGGCAGTTCCTCAGAGGGGAGGCCAAAGGCGGCAGTGAGGGGCACGGGGTGTGGCCCAAGGCCCACGAGGTAGGGACGGCGGGGCTGGAGCTCTCGAGGGTCCGAGGAGCCACAGCGACTAGGAGCTCATGGCTCTTTACTACGTACATGAACTTTACGAGCAACATCCTTCAATGTTTTCTGTGTCATTGTTTCTTTGAAAGAGGACAGTGAGGAAGAAATAGGAAAGGGAGGGCTCCTTTCTGCGTCTGTGTCGGCCTCTCTGGGCCTCCCCACATCCTGCCACCAGCTCCGGAACCAGGCCTGCTGGAATTTCTGAATGTCGGTCCCCGCCTGGCCACCGACCTCGGTTCTGTGCTGATTTAGAGTCGGGCCCCATTAAACATATGTTCTGGGAGTTACTATCTATACCTGAAAGATCTAAACACTACAGACTTACAAAAGATCAGAGGGTAGTTTTCACGCCCAGCCACCCTAACCAGGGCCTGCCCTAGGCCAAATTCTGTGTTCACCTCAAATAATATCTGGGTGTTTGATATGATGAGGCGAATAATGTCCTGTCTCTTCATAAGTGGAAAGGTGTTGTCCTGCTAAATCGCCTTTCCTAAGCCAGGAGTGACTTTTTTTTTTTTTGAACTCACGGTAAATTCTAGTCAAACAAACAGCTGTGAGATCTGGAATCTCCCATTTCTGTTCTAGGATGAGGGTCTCTCTTTGGAAGCCTGGATTCACGAAACTGGCCCAGCCTGTCTCAGGTTTCTCACTAATATATTTGCAAATGAGAAGAGAATTGGCAAGCAGGGCTTCAGTTTGCTCTGCCAATCATCCTGGATTTTCTCTTTGCATTCCCTATCAAGAAAGACAGATTTTCAATGGTTGAGGGCACGTTCTGCATGGAGCACTGGGTGTTATGCACAAATAGTGAATCATGGAACACTACATCTAAAACTAATGATGTAATGTGTGGTGACTAACATAACATAATAAAATAAAAGAAAAGAAAGTCCTTCTTAAGCAAGACCTCAAAGACAAAGAAATGAAAGATTGATAAATGACCACAACAAATTTTGTTGCAGGGGGCACCTGGGTGGCTCAGTCGGCGAAGCGTCTGCCTTCGGCTCAGGTCATGATCCCAGGGTCCTGGGATCGAGTCCCGCATCGGGCTCCCTGCTCAGTGGGGAGTCTGCTTCTCCCTCTCCCTCTGCTGCTCCCCCTGCTTGTGCTCTCTCTCTCTCAAATAAATAAAAAATCTTAAAACAATCTTTTGTTGCTTAAATTATTTCCACTAGGATTGCGGCGAAGCGTTAAATACACGCAGCAGCGTGCACGGCCCTGTGGGTGGCTCCGGCCAGCAGGACGGGGCTCAGGGACAGCACGTGGTGTGAGGTGCACCTGAGACGGAGCTGCTGTCCGGCCGTGGAGGGCTCTCGTTCGCTCTCGATCCTCGGCAGCGGGGAGGAGGATGGAGGGAGCGCACAGCCGGCAGCCCTGTCTCCCTCCCGCCCCCCTCTCCCGGCACGGCCAAGCCCGGCCCACGGAGCCATCTCCAGGAAAGGAGACTAATACTCTCTTGTTTTAAGCCCTGAGTTTTGGGGTGCTTGGTTGTGCAGCAACACAGCAGAAGGACCTGTTTTCCCACGGCCGTGCAGAGCACGCGGGTCTTCCTGGGACTCCGTCCCATGGTCTGGGAAGCAAGGCTCCCGCCAATACCTTCAGATCTTTAGATCTCTTTACCTTCACACCATTTTGATGTTTTCTTTGTAGACTTCTTACACATACTGTGTTAGATCTGCTCCTTTCCTATTTCCTGACTAGAAAGTTATGTAGTCTGCGAATATCTGGAGTTAGTTACTCTTACCCTCACAATCCTCACGGTTGCTTTCTTACAGAGCAGGCTAGGATTCCCCAGGACGATTAGACAGGAGCAGGACTTCCTCCCCATTCCCCCGATCACCACCGCAGTCCAGCGAACGCCCTTCTCCTCCCGTAGAACAATACAAAGACAAAAACAAAAAAGAAACGAAAAAAGGGGAAAAAATTCCCTTGTAGTAAGAATTCAGGATTTACTCCCTTAACACATTTCCCTTATGAACTACAGCAGCCTTACCTACGCTCAGCATATTAAACGTGATGTCCTAGTAATTATTTATCTGTTACCTGAAAGTTTGTCTCCTGACTTTTGTTTTAGATTCCATATACAGGAGAGAGCACGCAGTATTTGTCTTTCTCAGCCTGACTTACTCTGGGTGTCACGCCCTCTGGGCCCATCCAGGCTGTCACAAATGGTAAGATTTCTTCGATTTTTATGGCTGAGTAATATTCCCCTGTACTCACCCCCACCCTTCTTCATCCATACATCCATCCATGAACACAGGTTGTTTCCACATCTTGGCTACTGTGAATAATGCTGCAGTGAACATGGGGGTGCAGATAATTTTTTGAATTAGTGTTTCCTTTGGGTAAATACCCAGTATCTCAATTACTGGATCATAGGGTAGTTCTATTTTTAACTTTTTGAGGAACCTCCTCACTGTTCTCCCCACAGTGGCTGCACCCAGTCTGCATTTCCACAAACAGTGCATGTGGGTTCCCCTTTCTCTGCTTCCTCACCAACACCTGTTGTTTCTTGGGTTGTTAATTTTAGCCATTCTGACAGGTGTGAGGTGGTATCTCATCATGGTTTTGATTTGTGTTTCCCTGATGATGAGTGACGTTGAGCATCTTTTCATGTACCTGTTGGCCATCTGGATGTCTTCTTTGGAGAAGTGTCTATTTGGGTCCTTTGCCCATTTTGTAATTGGATTGGGTATCATCATCATTATTATTATTGTTATTTTTGCTATTGAGTTGTATGCACTCTTTGTATTTTGGATATTAATCCCTTTCAGATATGTGGCTTGCAAATATTTTTTCCTATTCCATAGGTTGTCTTTCCTTAACTGAGGATTGCTGTAGCTGTGCAGAAGCTTTCTCGGGTGGTCCCGCTTCTTCATTTTCGATTTTGTTGCTTGGCGTCACCTCCAGACATCACCGCCAAGACTCACGTCGAGGAGATTTATTCCTGTTTTCCTCTAGGAGTTTTGAGGTTTCCAGTCTTGAATCCACTTTGAGTTAATGTTTTTGTGAGTGGGGGAAAATATGGGTCCAGTTTCATTCTTGTACATGTGAATATCCAATTATCCCAGCACCATTTATTGACAAGACTGTCCTCTCTCCATTGAGTATTGTAGACTCCCTTGTCAAACATTAGTTGACTGTAAAAATCAGCCAACTTTTTAATAAGAGCATTTTTGCTGTATCACTTAGGATTAGATTCAGATTGCACGTAGCAGAAAACCCATGTCAGAGAGACAAAAGTTTACTTTTCTTTCACATAAAATATCTAAAATGAAATACATGAATTATATAATATAAATCTGGAGGTAGGTTGTCTAGAGTTGGTTTCCCTGTTACTAGGGACGCAGGCTTTTCCCGTCTGCTGCAAATGTCCTCATGATTGCAAGATGGCAGCTGCAGCTGGGGCCATCACGTCTCCATTCCAGCCAGCTGAATCAGCCCTCTTCAGGCAGCTTTCCTGGAAGCCCCGCCAGACAGCTTCTTACAGCTCCGATCCTTACTGTGGGGGCTGCGAGTATGATTTCACACAAGGCACCTTTCTGCTTCCTGTGACTCCAAGGAAGACAAGAATGGCTATTTGATTCATGGTAGTGGGCATGTGGAGTGAGCTCCTGACTTGCGTGAGGTACGAAGCCTCTCCCCTCCTCCTCTTCCCTGCCGTCTCCCCTTTCTCTGCGCCTCACCCCCTTCCCCCCGTCCCACCGGACTCCTCTTGGACCGCCCCCATCCCACCGGACTCCTCTTGGACCGCCCCCGCAGGAACACCTGGTGCCCATGTCTGAGTTGCACACGGTGGCCTATCCGCGCTGTCTGGCCACCTGCCCGGCTCCTCAGGTGTGCCCAGCGCTGGACGCAGAGCCTGCATGAACCCGGGCTCCGCAGGCCTCCGGGGCTGCACACACCGTACTCATGCCCACATCACCCACTCTAAGCAGTGCCCTCCACGCAAGCACCATGGGAGGCCTACCTTCACCTGTTACCTGGGTGAAGGCAGAGGGGAGGACAGGGCCCAGGAAGCTCCTGGGCCAGGCTGCTGGGGGCGGATCCTGATGACTTTACCAGAGGCCCTTTTTTGGTTTGGTTTGGTTTGTTCTAAACGCTATAATTTAGCCAGGCTACCTCTCTACTGATCACTATCCCACTGGGGTAATGACCATCTTTTGCTTAACTGAAGGATATTTTTGACTACGAGGTGTCTTCGGAGATGATTTTAATTGGACGGAGATGACAAGGCTGTGTTTAAACTCAGGTCAGTAGGGACTACGGCCCTCAGCGGCCAAGACGGTGAGGAGCAGGATGGTACCTGCAGGAGAGGCCCGGGTAAGCAAGGCGGTCAGGCCAGGGCCCCGGCATTGCCGTACCCTGGCCCTCTCTTTCCAGAGTAACTACTGCGCTTATGAGGTTGCTGTTAAGGATGACAAAGCAAAACTTCATGGCAAATCTCGTCGCCTCATACTGGCCGCTGCTCATGCTGGGTCAACGCTTCAGAGATTTCTCAAGGCAGCTGTTCTCGTCGGAGAGTAGGTGGAAATCATTTTACAGAAAGAAGATCAGTGATTTTTAAAATATGTCACTTAACAGATTCCATATTGCTTGTAATGAACCAAAGAAAATTAAAAGAAAGGAAATATATGTTGATACATGTTTTTCTTAATAAGTGGTATTAGTTCTTAAAAACCTAAAGAATCAAAAGAATGAAGCTAAGAAATTGAGGTTAAGGTCAAGTTTCTCTTTTAAAATTAACAACTTGGACATCATAACTTTAAGAAGGCCAACTGATGCCCCTTTGCACACATGCACCACCATCCCCCACCGTGCCACCCCCAGCTTTCATGGGTGATGCCAGGCTTGCGTGTTCTGCGCCCGCCGTGGCCCCAGCATGCAGTTCTGGTCCTTTCTACATTCAAGGAGGTTCAGCGACTTTTCATTCCAGCTCTCTCACTCCTAAGTTTTAAAACACTTCTGATTCAATTGCTGGATGGCTGAATTTTTGACGTCAAGTATTTTCTTCGAGAAGGCTTGGGGGTGCTCTGCTGGCTGAAGTCTTCTGTGGTTGAGAGGCCGCGTGATTCTTGGGTAGCCCGACCCGAGGGTACTATTCCAGAACCTTCGGGCACCCAGTGCTGCTGGGACAGCCTGAGGCCGGCCCATTTCCCCTGGGTAGCCGATGCAGACATCCGCCCTCCTGCCTGGACACTCAGACGAGGCAGCGTGAGTCCTGGGAATCCATTACATCACTGGCGTGGGTCTCAGGGACCAATGCTTGTGACTGAGCTTTTCTGGAACAAGAGAGAGTATCCCTTTAATCTGTAGACATGGCTTTTTCTTCAGGAAAACCATTTCAAATCCATATACGTATTTCTTGTCTGCTCATTCTTGTTTCCAACACACCAATCGCCCTTCTGTCTGGCTTCTCTCTGTATCAGGTTGAATCACATGAAATTGCCGTTTTTTACCATTTTTAGACTTGCAAACACCATGTTTTCTCGGGTTCAGCCGAACCCTCTCTCTTGGTGTTGCTCTCGTGTTCGTTGAAGGCGTACCTGGTAGTGCAGGCGGCGTGTGGAGCTAAACCTGCTCTTGTGGGTGCAGTTGTGTCAGGAGCTGGGGGTCATGGCATATTCCAGCAAGTTGCCAGCGCAGCCTCTTCCCCCAAGGGGTTCCCTCAGGTTCTGTTAGGACGGGGCCTCCCTCCCAGGCAGAGCCTCACCTCTTCTCCTGGGCTCCGCTCTTGCAGGTCATCTTGTTCCAACTCTGGTCTCTCTCCCTGCGTCCCCGTCCCCGTCAGCTCTCTCTCAGGCTGCTCTCTGCACAGTGGGTGGTGGTGGGATGCGACTTTGGAGCCCGGGGTGCATTGTTCATTGGGAGTTTCTTTTCAAATTGAGGTTTATTAGTGAAAAATTTCAGAATTTTGTCCACTTACTTTGTTCTCTTAGATTTTGTTTCTTAGGGATCAGAGCTGTTTGTCAGCTTCTATACTCTCTCCCACCGTGGTACTTCACTTTTTAAAAGATAATGGCCCGAGGGGCGCCTGGGTGGCTCAGTCGTTAAGCGTCTGCCTTCGGCTCAGGTCATGATCCCAGGGTCCTGGGATCGAGCCCCACATCAGGCTCCCTGCTCCGCGGGAAGCCTGCTTCTCCCTCTCCCACTCCCCCTGCTTGTGTTCCCTCTCTCGCTGTGTCTCTCTCTGTCAAATAAATAAATAAAATCTTTAAAAAAAAAAAGATAATGGCCCGAGGGGCACCTAGGGGTGCCATCCATTGAGCATCTGACTCTTGGTTTTGGCTCAGGTAATGATCTCAGGGTCCTGGGATCGAGCCCCACGTCTGGCTCTGCACTCAGTGTGGAGTCTGCTTGGGATTCTCTCTCCTCCCTCTGCCCCTCCTGGTTGTGCCCCCACCAAAATAAATCTTTTAAAAAAAAGATAATGGCATGTAGTTATAGTCTTACCTTCTTTCGATTGTACTACTGTGTATTTGGACTGGTTTTTCCTTATTGCTTATCGTTGAGGTTTTACAGTCTGATGGTTCTGTGGCCTGGGGTTATTTGGGGGGGGGCCTTAATGCATTTAAATAATTTAAAATTTAAGATAATTTCTGTAACGGTCAACTCCTAGGCCTCCTCTTTGGGGCATCTGGAACACTGGACGGCTCCCTCCCTGAGTCCCTCTCCGTGTGGCCGCCCACCTGGACACTCCTCCCTCCCTTCAGAGGGGGCTTCAAACCCCTCTAGATGCTGATGCCCCTCCACTCTATCCTGGGGGGGGCTTCCCACTCCTCCGCGTCTCTCCTGGGACGGCTTGCAGGTGTCTGTAGGATTTCTGGTTCATTCCAGGCCATGGTCTTCCAACCCCCCAGTGACTCGTAAGCTTGCAGCCCTCCTGAGCCCCCCATACCCCCAGCTTTACCGACTGTCACATCTGCACCGAGACCTTGTGCTGTGTCACCATCCGTGTCTGTCTCTCTCACGGGTGTAGACCCCGGGGGGGGGGGGGGGGCTTGTTCTATTTTGTTCGGCGTTGTGCCCGGCACATAGTAGACCGTAAGTAGGCACTGAATGAACACACACTTACAAACACAGGTGGTAAGTCATGATGGAAATAAGCTCCAGAGTTAGAGAAAAAAGCCTGGATTCCAACCCAAAGTCTCCTGTTTATGTGACAGCTCTGTGACTCGAGCCTCTGACCTCCTCTGACCGCGGTGGCCTGCCGCCATTCCCCAAGGACGATACTCTGCGGCTGAGGTCCCATGTGCTTTCTGAGCCTCTGTGTGCAGTAAGGCCACCAGGCCAGGAAAATAAGCAGAAAGTAGGGAGATCCATGCATAGCAGGTTACAGGAGAAGTGTCTGCACCCTCAATGCCCCCCCCAGGGAGGGGAGACCACCAGCCCACCCCTGTCAGCTGGGGCTCCCAACAGCGGGGAGCCCGTGGGCACCCAGTCCCTGGGGGCCCCAAGCTGGGGGCCCACGCTCTCCACGAATGCCCATCTGTCCTGTGGCGCGGAGCCCCGCATGCAAAGAGTGATCGTGACCTACGCAGCTGACTGTCTCGTGACGTCAGCTACTCTTCTCGCTCGTCTCTTTCTGAACTCATGTGCATAGACTGTGTTGGGCAGCCCAGGGGCGCCGCTCTTGCAACAGGCTCCATTGAAATGATTGGATTTTGGAAGGTATTGATTAGATTTAATATTCCATCTTCATTGGGAATCTCAATGATCATGACTCGGTGCACAGCATGCAGTTTGCACATTGAAAACTGACTTTTCTGTTTAATTTCAGTTGTGTCATGTGGATTTTTTCCAGGATACAATCATGCTGTCATACTGACGATAATGGAAGTTGAGAACAACACCCAAATCCCCTGAAACCTGTCACCATACTTAAATTTACAACCAGCTCTCTAGAATTCCCTCTTTCTTCCCTGCTTTTATGCAAGTTCCAAATGGTGAGCACTCTGTGAGCTCGACATGTGCCTTTAATAGCTTTTCCTCGAAACGTGGAGAAGGAGACTCCTCGTCCTCCATGCCAGCTGGCTGCGTGCCGCCAGTGTGGTGCAAGGAGGTGACAAAGTCTGCGAGGAAGCCCCAGCTTAGCAGCACGTGGGTGCAAAGGCCCTGGGGCAGCGCCCCTGTGGGGTGGCAGGTGAAGGGTGCTAATGTGTCAGCTTTGGAGCACAGTCCTTTCAGCGGTTCTCGCTTGTGGGTTTGTGAAGTGCTTGTGTTGGGAGGAGTCTCCAGTGAATGCTTCCATCGTTCCAGCTGGACAGAGAATGGGATGGGCCTGGAGCCACAGGGAGGCACGCACTCTTGAGCATAAGCCTCTCCAGCGGGAGGCCGACAGGGATACCTCAAGCCTCACCTGACGGGCCAGAACTGCAGGCTGGGCAGGTTTGCTGTGGGCCACCTGTTCCCCAGGAAGGGCCCTCCCACCCACCTGTGACCTCAGGAATGGCCTTCAACACTGGGAATGGCCTCCTGGCCCACCTGTTCCCCTGGGAATGGCCTCCTGACCCACCTGTTCCCCTGGGAATGGCCTCCTGGCCCACCTGTTTCCCCAGGAATGGCCTTCCAACTCACCTATTCCTTCAGGAACAGACTTCCAGGCCTGGGAATGGCTTCCTGACCTCCATGTTCCCTGGGAATGGCCTCCCACATGCTGGGGAAGTGGCCGTCCAGCTCAGTTCTAATGACCTCCCAGCCAAGTTGTCACATAATCCATGGGCTGATTCAAGGTTTCTCTCCCCTTTAATCCAAACGACACACTCTTTTTGAAAATAAAGCTTGTGATGGGGCACCTGGGTGGCTCAGTCAGTTAAGCGTCCAACTCTTGGTTTCGGCTCAGGTCATGATCTCAGGGTTGTGGGACTGAGCCCCGCATTGGGCTCCGTGCTCAGTGTGGAGTCTGCTTGAGATTCTCTCTTCTTCTCCCTCTGCCCCTCACCCCACTTACGCGTGCTCTCTCTCTCTCTAAATAAATAAATAAATAAAATTTTTTTAAAAAGAAAAGAAAGCTTGTTATATATAAAAAGGTAGTCATTAACTAGTTCTGAGTTAGCCTACTGGGGTATTTCAAGACTTTGTCCCCAGAGCGTGCCTTCAGGACAAACGGACAAAAGGACAGTCCTGCTGCACAGACCCAGTGGGCTTTAAGTCTGCTGCCTATGTCCTTGTGTTTCCTGGTCCCAGGACTGCCATGCTCTGCCTCACCCCACGCGGTTAATGCGTTTCCCTAAGAAACACATAAGGCGGTCTCCGGGGGCCCGAGGCCCTATGAGCCACTTGGAATATGGGGCAAAATGGGACACAGTCCTCTCTTCTGGTCCCTCCCTTCCAGAACCTATGAGCCCTCACGCCCGGCCTCCCCACCATGCTCTGCTCTACTCCTGTGGGTGCTAGATCACCTCCCCGTGCCCCCGGCCCCCCCCCATACCTCATTGTTGTGGATGAAGGCCAGTCCTGGAGCGTGTATGTCTTTGAAGGAGATTTCATATGAATAAAGTCTCACATCAGGAAAGGGGCTCTCGGTGAGGCCCTGTGCCCCAGTTTGTAATGAGCTAACATTTTCACCACATCTGTACCACCTGGTTGGGCACCTGCCATTTGTTTCGCTTTTATGTTACTGGGGTTTTAATAGATGCCTGTGCTAGGTTCTCAATGAGCTCCCAAGCTTTTAAAACCAGGGGCTGCATGATCTCATGCACCCAATCACACCCCTTTGGTGCCAAGTACGGAGCAATGCTCTGTGAGTGTGAGTGAGTGAGTTCCGGGGGATACCCTAGGTATTATTTGCACAATTTTCTCCAGGCCAGAGTCTGCAAAATCAGAGTTACTGATGCGAATCGCCCCAACCTCTTACTCATTTCTCTCACTGATGTGAAGAGCCCTGTCTTTGGGGTCAGAATGACCTGGTTTAAGTCCCAGCCCCTATACTTCTGGCCAAATTTCTCGACTTCTCTGAGACCTGCTTTCCTCCCCAAGTCTTCACACAAAGTCAAGACTGACCTGGGCGAAGGCCCTGCCCTCCACTTCCTGGCCCTGTGGGGCAGCAGGAAAAGTAGACACTGTTCTTGGCCACTGTGCAGATACCAAGTGTTCTCTCTCTTGGTCTGTTCCTGGAGCCGAGCCACAAAAGGAATGTCCAGGAGAAGTTGCGGACATTGTTATCCTGGAAGGAAAGAAACATCAAACTGAAGCCCAGCAGGTGCTCCCAAGCAGTTAGCCGGGAAGGGTGCCACCTGGACAAAATGCCGGTGCTCCGGGCGTCGGGGGCTGTGTGCTGTGCTCCCCGGGAGTGAAGGCCAGCAGCTGGGGCTGGGGTGGAGCGGGGCAGAGGCCTGGGTCGACTCTGGGGTATTGCCACAGCCATTCAGGTATCGCCTTGGAAGGTGGGAAGATCTCCAGGGGATTCCCGGAGCCCGCATTCCCCAAATGCATCCCTGGTGACTGTCCGGATGTTCTATGAGTCCCAGGGCCTCTGGGCCTATTGCGGCCACAGAAACGCGAGGCGCTGTTGGCGGGGCTGTGCGGGGATTCTCCCCCAGTGTGGGGAAGCATCTGAAGGCAGTCTCCTCGTCCCCTGGGCGCTGCGGGGCTCCAGGACGAGGCCCCGAGCTGCTGAGGGCACCTCTGCTGGAAGGTGACTTGGCGGCCGGCTGTGTGGGACACACGACCCCCGCCGCCAGGATCCCTGGTGGGACCGCTGACTCCCCCACGGACACAGCCTCACTCTCTTCCTGCTCCTGAAGGAGGACCTCAGGAAACTTCCAGAAGCTCCTCCAAGAGCAAGAACGTTCCTCCTCACTCTGTGGGTCAAATGTCCCCTCCTCAGGGCCCTCTCTGAACCCTCTGCATCATCGTCATGTTTGTGGGGTGACTTCCGGGAGGGCCCTGCTGCTAACACCCCACCTCACGGTCTGGGGAGGGGCTGGGAGGGCCTTTCTGGGGTGGGTTCTCAGGGGTCCCAGCCCCCGCGGGCTGTCTCCAGAGGTGCAGCAAGGGGCCACGTGGTGCCGTGTCAGCCTCCACACGCCAAGCGTGTCCCAGCCTGGCTCCGCCCCGGGGCCCGGCCTGGGGTCCCCTCCGCCCTGGTGTCCTGTCCTGGCGGGTGACCATGTCCTCACTGACTGGGGACGTGCTGTGGGGTGTCCCAGGGTGTCCCAGGCCCACATACAGATTTGACATGATTCCTGTTGCTTTTAGCTAAATTCTTTTTTTTAATTTATTTATTTTTAAGATTTTTATTTGCTTATTTGATGGGGGGCGGGGGGAGAGCGCACAAGTCGGGGGAGTGGCAGAGGGGGACGGAGAAACAGGCCCCCAGCTGAGCAGGACTTGATCCCAGGACCCCGAGATCATGACCTGAGCCAAAGGCAGCCGCTTAACCAACTGAGCCACGCAGGCGCCCCCAACTAAATTCTTTTTTAAAAAAAGAATTCTAAGTACAAGAATATAATTTTTAAAAAGAATTCAAAGGACAAGTCTAAGCTTTAAATATACAAGCCTGTCTTTACACAGGAATCAAAATTCGACTGCCTTTGAGGTTTGAGGATCACAGTTTTCTCCTTAAATTGAAACTCTTTATAGACAGCTTCGTTGTATTCGGGCATACAGTGCCGTGCCCTAGAGACTAAGCTGATCTTAACTTGCCTATCCTTGCACATATTTTTTCTCCTTCTAAGTACTTGCCGCGGTTTGACTGTAACCTTACCCCAGCTGGGGGTTCAATAAGGTGAGGTGGGCTGTATTTGTACCAATCCTAATCTCCACACCGTGGAGACAGAAATCGTGGACAGGATATTATAACAGGCCTAAGAAATAACACTTCGATGTGCTAATCGTTCTCAAGAAAGATATTTTAAAACAGAGACACTGAGTCTAAGCAGATGTCCGTGGGTTTTCTGTCCATGGGTGACGCAGAGTGGGGACAGGCGCCCTGGTCTGGGTTCCTGCCACAGTGAAGGTCAGGGCGAGGTGGGGCGGTTCATCCCCAAGGCCTTGTCTGGCTCTTGTGTACTTGATTTTATGGTTCCAGGATGACGGGTAAATGGATTTTAGCCATGAAAGGAAATAGGTGGTACTTTCAGCTACAAGAAACAGAAACTCTGACTCAAACGGCTTTAAAAGAGAAAAGGAAATGTATTAGCTCACACACCAGGAAACAGGAAGTGCAGGGTGGGCGTGGACGTGGATGCCATGAATCAGTGGTTTAACTCAGCTCCGCTCTTTCTCCTGGGGCTGGTCTGCCCTGTTGTCAGACGCCGAGGGCCGCTGATCCTCTGCGGCGAGCCAGGCTGTGCCCAGAGGAGGCGCCTGCAGGGGCCCGGAGGAGGTCCTGAATCCCAAGCCCAGGGCGAAGCCCCAAGTCCCAGCCCACCAAAGCCCCTGGCAGGGTGTGATGCACAGCAGGGTGGAGACCCCAGCCCAGGCTGCCCAGCCTACCTCCTGCCCCAGGAAAGGAAGCCCCAGCAGGGCAAGGTTATGATGACAAGGAGGGGACAGAATGGGAACAGAACCTCAGTTGTGTCAGCAGGGGGGAGGCAGGCATGATGGAGAGGGGGGCGGAGGGCTCGCATGGCTCCTCTGTGCTCTCAGTGGTGGAGACCAGAGAGCCGGCTCCCTGAAGGCTGGCACCTCACGGCCAAGGGACAGGTGCTCCTGAAAGCAGGCTCTGGGAGTCCAGAGGTCACGGGGCGGGGGTCTCCTGCGGCCTCCCACCCCTCCCATCCAGCCTCAGGGTTGCTTGTGAAAGCCTGCGTCCTGCAAAGCAGGGTCCAGTGGGTCCGCCTCCCATGATGCAGCCCCTTGGCACACCGGGGGAGCAGGGAGGCAGGGGTGCAGGCAGCGTGGGCTCCTGAGCTTGAGGGGGACGTGCCCCTGGCAGCGAAGGGGGCCGGGTGACGTGGGTGCCCAGCAACCAGGGGATTCTCTCGCACCTGCTGGTGGCCTTCGCAGGGGAAGCTTCTGGCGGCGGAGACAGGAAGGGGACGTCTGCCTCCACACCGCCAGACCCTGCTGCGTGGCATTTCCCCAGGACGGCCCCGGCAAGTCCCTGGAGTGGGGCGTCCTTCCTCACCGTACCCCAGCTTCCTGCTCTGCCTCACCGGCTCTCTTGGACTCGGTCCCTTTCTCCCAGCCGCGGCTCCTGCCAATCACGTCCTTCTTGGTCGCCGCCTGGCACGTCCTGGCGCGTCTTACACCAGACGCCTGCAGGGATCTGGCCAGGCAGTTAGAGCCTGTCCTGCAGGAGGTGTGTGTGAACTAGTCCCCTCCAGACTGCTCACACTCACAACCCTGTCCCCCACGCTGCCAGCCTCCAGAAACAGCTTCGCTCCCAGCTCAGCCCAGCCTGGCGCAGACTGGCCCTGGGGCCTTGGGAAGCTTGCTGTCTCAGTTTTGTGACCTGGAAAAGACTCATTATCTTAAAGTCCCACAGTAGGCACTGATTTCGATGGTGACTGTGACGTGCTCGAGACCTTCCACGACCCCCACACAGGGCCGTTCTTCCTTCTCCAGACGGAGGGCCTGCATCGGAATCCCGCAGAGAGGGCCACGGGCACGGGAGGCTCCTCGGTGCCCATTGCCGGGGCCTGTGGGAAATGAGTGGCTATTAATCCTAAATCCTAAAAAAAGAAAGAGAGAGAAAAGACAGAGCATCTCTAGAGCGGGAGTAAGGCCATCCACACTCGGGATGACAGCCCAGAACGGAGGCTCATCCATCAGCCAGATGGCATCACAGAAAAACAGATGGTGGTCTGGGACTGCAGGATGGGCGCCCAAGGGCACGAACCCTTGTACCGATGGCTGATGACCACGTGGGTGTCCTCTGTTGTCCACTCGATACACACACATCCCCAGGGCCGCGGTGGATGTCCCACAAGACTGTGATGGGCACGGAGAAGTTAAAAAATGATCTCATTAGTTTTCCCTATTGTAGTAAAAACAACTTGTACATAAATATTATGAAAATTCCAATCAGTTTTGGATTTCTGAGTGCTATTATATGAATAAAAATACCCTGTAGTGTATATTCAAAGCTAATTCTTTCCCAACACAAAGAGAAATCTTTGCCAAGTGTCTTGCACAGCCCACACTCCCTCTTCCCCCCAAGAAAGACCAAAAGAACAAAATAAAAAAGGAAGCAAGAACTTGGCGCTATTCTGCTGGGTAGCAGTGGAGGTAATCCCGAAGATTCTGGGTGGATAAACATACCAGTCAACGCCTGAGGTGTCAGGGTAAATCCTTTCTTATTAAAAAGAACAAGAGCAATTTTAAAATTCGTATAAAGAAAACTTTACATTAAAAAAACACCCTCACTGTTTTGCTTTTTTCTCTCTGTACAATACATACAAGCTAGTCAAAAAAAATGAAACAATAGTGGGAAAAGATGGGAAGATACACATTTCCATAATATCCACGGCCCTGCCCACGTCCGTTCCAAGAACCACAGTCAGCGCCTGGCGAACAACCTTCTTGTTTTGCTTCTCCTTCTCCGCGCCTAACTGGAAACAAAGCCCATGTATGAATTCTCATGAAAATTGGATCGTGTTAGGGACGCCTGGGTGGCTCAGTCGTTAAGCATCTGCCTTCGGCTCAGGTCATGGTCCCGGGGTCCTGAGATCGAGTCTCGCATTGGGCTCCCTGCTCCGTGGGAAGCCTGCTTCTCCCTCTCCCACTCCCCCTGCTTGTGTTCCCCCTCTCTCTCTCTGACAAATAAATAAAATCTTAAAAAAAGAATTGGATCCTGTTATACATGTGACTCTGTTACCTTTTTTGCTTAGTAATACATCTTAGACACTGTCCACGTGGCCGTGGGCTCCGCAAGCCCCCCTCGCCCCCACCACGGGAGGATGCAGGGGTGGGCAGCGTTCCGGGTCCTCCTAGGAAGCAAAGGCTTCGCTTCGCCCGGGCAGACCCCGTCGGGGAGATTCTTACTCCCCATGGCCCACCCTCCCAGGACAGGGGAGAATACCCTGTGAAAGGAGCGTTCTTCTGAATATGTACCTGGAGCATGAGCTCCCCTGCACGAGACCCTGCAAATGCAAGACCCGAGATGTCCACTTCTTCCGTGTTTTGGGCATCTCTGAAGGCGCCGTGAATTAGAAGCTCTGACCGCCATCTGAATTAGAAGCTCTGGGGCACCGATTCCCAGGTTTCAAGTCTGATCTGCCGCCAGTGGTCTGTGGCGAGGCTCTGGAAGCCCATTTCCCGATGATTCCTCCAGGCACCGTGTGAGAACACGGGCTCTGACTCTGCTGTCTGGTGTCACAGGTGGGTGTACTCTGTATATCTCGGGGCTCCTCATCTGTTTGGACTCGCTGCGGCCGTCCTGCTCTGGTATTTCTATTTGCCATGGTGTTTCCTGCTTTCTCCAGATTTAGTGTTCTTTTATTGAAATGGTCTGTTTTTCCTTGTCCCCCTTTCCCTCCCGAGGCTACAAGTTACAGTTCTGTATCTGCTCTTGTAGCACTTACGCTAAGCATCTTAGCCAATCCGTCCCACCCAACAAGACCTGAAATAGTATCAACCCCTCTGGAGGATGCGAGAACGGGGGCGCGCTTGCGCGTTTGCCTCCACGGCCCCTCCTCCTTGTCGCTGGTCTAACTCCGTATGGTTGCTATGGTTCTCGATCTTCACCATCAACGGTTATTACATTTGTCACTATTTGCATACATCTCATGGCTCATCATTCCTACCAGACCCTGTTTTTCCTTCCGGTTCTAATTCTCCGCTCGCCGGGTGAGCGTCTCTGGCCATTTCGGCAGGGGTTACGAGTGGTCGGCTCTCAGTCTCTGTCTGGAAATGACTTTCTATCTCTCGCTGTTGAGCAACAGTGCAGCTCAGCACAGTTTCCTGAGAAATTTGGTGTCAATCCCACTGTCAGTTAAATTATTGGAATTTTTGGTGGTAGTATGTCTTTTCTGTTGTTCTAATATTTGGTCTTTGACCTTGGTGTGTGGCCCAGAGCTCCTGAAACCCTTGTGAATCCCTAAGGGGCAGGAGCACTGGAAGCATCTCTCGTCCCATTGAGGCGACTCTGGATGGCTCCTGGATGAGGCGTGGTCACCAGAAAGAGCCGCCGTGTTCAGAAGCTTGGGGTTTTCAGCCCCGGCCCCAACCTCAGAGAGGGGAGGGGGCTGGGGATGGAGTTAATGGTTGGCGGTGACTGTGTGGTTGGTGGACATGGAGACGTTGGGGTGATGGGCTCAGAGACCATGGACGCTCCTGGTCTGGGCATCTCTTCCATCAGGCTGCTCCTGGTTGCCTCCTTTCACAGCAAAGCAGTAATCGAGCAAGTGCAGTGTTGTCTGGGTTCTGTGAGCTGCTGTAGCCGGTGAATGAGATTAGTCAAACTCAAGCCGGGGCTGTGGGAACCGCCGGTCCTCAGCCAGCTGTTTGGAAGCAGAGGTGGCAGCACTGAGGCGGGGCAGTGCCTGTGGGACTGAGCCCCTAACCTGTGGGGTCTGCGCTGTCTCCACGCAGATGGGGTCACCGCCGTATCTACCACGTCTCTGCGTCTCTTATGTTCTCTTGGCCTCCGTGCTCCATTCTCGGTGATTTTCTCTAATTCACTTATATCTGATCTCTCGTTTCATACAGTCATTGGGTCTTTGTTTTCCTTCCCTATATTCTCCTTTTCTCGACTCTGTAGACATTGTCTTTGGTGATGGGGTTTTGCTGTGGGTGCTCCTGACTCGGGAGCCAACTCTTCTGGATGGGGGCGAGGGCTGCCGAGTTGGCTGGAGGAGGTTTTCTCAGGGAAGAATGAGAGTGTGGGTGGGGATAGAGAAACTGGTTGGCTTGGGGTGACCTTGAGGGCTCCTCTCCCACCCAGGGACATGTTAAGCTCCCGGCTGCATTTCCCTTGGATTACAGGGAAGTCACGGGTAGCTCATGGCATTGACTTTTCCATCTGTGCAGGGTAAAGTCTAAGTTGCCATCTCCCAAGTATCCAACACTATCAGGACTTTAAGAGCAACAGCAACAAGCGTGTGCACACCTCAATTAGCAGTCCCGGGTGAATGTTCCAGAACTGCAGTAACTCTGCTCCATGAAGTCGTCAAGCGAAGCCGGGGTGGGGGGTGGGGGGGGCTGCCTCCTTCAACACGTGACCTCCAGTGGGGAGGGCCCCAGCGCAGGCCCAGGGCAGAGCTTTCCTCTCAGGACCCACCAGTCCCGTGTCGCCTGAGAACTGGGTCACGGGGCTCGTGCGCTCCCGAAGCGGCGAGGTGTGCGGGTGCAAGCCTGGCCCTGCGGTTCCCCTACGGCCCTGCTACTGGGGTAGGAGGCCCCTCCCTCCCCTCCCCCTAATCCCTCCCCAGGCCTCTACTTTCCCTCCCCCTGCTCCCTCCCCAGGCCTCTCCCTTCCCTCCCCCCTGCTCCCTCCCCAG
>NC_058410.1:2090288-2166040 GCF_002201575.2 Neomonachus schauinslandi
GGGACTCGATCCCAGGACTCCAGGATCACGACCGGAGCCGAAGGCAGTCGCCCAACCAACTGAGCCACCCAGGCTCCCCTGTAAGATACTCAGTGACTATTTTTCAGGTGTTTCTACTGTTTCGGGTGTGGGGTTAATTTCCATCAGAACTTCCTGAACGTCGGCAGGTGCATTCTGAGGACCCAAATGAGACTCATTTATTTCCAAAGCATAAACATGAGTTTTGCTGACTGTCCTGTTGCAGTAACAGCGAGTGTGGTTCAGGAGCACAGTTTGGGTGTGTAGCCACATTTGCTTCAACACACTTCAGAACCCAGGCTGTCTTTTACCTGCCGTGAGAACTGATCTTTTCTCAGAAAAGCGGGTGCCCGGGGTGGTGGGACTTGGGTCGGTGGCCCCTGGCTCTCTCTGACTCCTGGTTTTTCCACATGTGCAGCAGAGAGGTGACCGTCCCCGCTTCTCCCATGGATTCTCTCTTGCCGACCATGAATGCTTCAAACTGCATCAAGGACTGGGGTCCAAAGTTATATGTCCACCTCCAGGCAGCTGGTGTGAGCAGACGCCCTCTCAGGACGGAGTGACCGACGTGTACTCGGTGGGTTCCGTTTCGGACTAGAGTGGCCGGTGGCGTCCCCTTAGCACAGCAACGTGCCACTCCCGGTTTCCCGTGCTCGGAGGCGTCCTGGGGCAGGAGACACTTGCGGGCGGGGCTGAGAGCAGGGCCGGCCACAGGACTTGCTCCTCAAGCCCGGGCGGGCGGGCTGAGCACCAGAGCACCTCCTCCCGCGGCTGGGATGCACGGCGTGTGCGTGGTCCCTTCCCACGGCGATGCCCAGAAGGAGGGCGTGCTGAAGAAACTTGCATGGGAGAGTTGTCCTAGAAGGGAAAACCCACACGCCGCCGTGGCGGACCTTGACCTCCCGGCCCAACAAGAAACAAGGCTCTCTTGTCCTCACTCTCCAAGACGTGGCCGAGCGAACACACCCCAATTGTAAGTTTGCTGCCGACCAACGCAAATCCCTGCTGGCTCCAGGCTGCCACAGCAGAAGACAGGACCCTCGGCTGTGGCCACTGTATGTGGGGTTGATGGACCGCGAGCGGCGCCCCCAGCGCACCGACTGCACCCCCGAGTCCCTCTTGACCTGGGGCAACGCCTCAGACAGCAGCTCCCAAGGGTGCTGAATTCAGTACCCGTCAGAAGCACTTTTTTGAATGATGTGAATCAAGTCCATATTTCCCATGTATCTAATAAAACGAAACTATTAAGAATTTTCTTTGTCCAAACAACTTTGGAGGCACTTGGCAGATTTGGGCTACATTTGTCACTGAATGAGAATGATCACAGAGCATCTTAAGGGTGTGGATCACATCATCATCTAGAAACAACATGACGCTGGGAAATGGTCAGGTGTTCCGTCTTCCCTCTGGGCGGTGACTGAGCCGTGCATGGAGGGAGCCAGTTTGCTTTCTCTGAGCTGGAGCTGTGGATGCACCCCTGCGGCTGCTCCCCAGCCTCCGGATCCCCATGGGCTGAACGGGACGGCTCAGCTGTGGTGTGGGAGCTCCCTCCCGAGGCTTTCGGGAGCACCTGGAGAGAAAGCCTCCTGCACCGCGAGGACATGGGGTGATGGAGCCACCCTGAGGGACGTCTTGCTGAGCCAATCTGTATAGCACAGGCCGCGGGATGCATCCCTGCATCTCCAGGCCTGTAGGCTCACTCTGTCCTGGAGAACCGGTCCTTGGGCCTGAGCCCTGTCTTCAGTACTGTGGGCTCACTAGTGCCCTTCCAAATACTTCTGAGGATTTATGTGTTTTAAGGGGGTGGTGGGGGCAGCAGTAGGAGACTTATGTTCTTCTAGATGCTTCCGGATCCGACCTCCAGCTTCTCCCGGTCCTAGCAACCTGGGCCTGGGGCTCCACGTGCGTCTGCGTCACAGGTGGACATTGCTCCTTTCCCTTCTCCCCCCAGAGCACCCCTAAAGCAGGACTGGACCGCAGCAGGTGCTCAGGGAGGCTGTGAGGACGCCAGAACCACTTCATGTTATCGGCGTAAATTTACCGTTACTCTCCCCATTTCTGCCTCTGGGGTCCCTGCCCTTCTCCCTGGAGCTCACCCCCTCTCTCCACGCCTTTGCTCACCTGCTGGTCCTCGGTGTGGGCTGCTGACTTACTGTCCCCTGCAGCCGCTGGGGAACTCGGTCCTGCATTCTTGCACGAGCAGGCGAGTTTGCTTCTCTCAAGGATGCTTTTCCCAGACTGGCCTACCTGTCCGTTTGCAAGACCCAGAGCTGCATCCCAGGTGAAGGGGTCATATTCCGTGAGCTGCACCACCAGAAGCACGAAGACGGCCAAACGCTGGAATCACAGCTCTCCTTCTCTCTCCCCTACGGTGCTCTGGAGCACGCCCTCAGCGAACGATCATCTCTCCTACCATTCCTATTACACAGCCTTCAGTGGTTGTGGCCTCAAACCAACAGGCAGGTCCCAGGGTGGCAGGGCCCCTCTCCCGCCCGAGACCATGACCCCGACCTTGCCCATGATAGCTCACTCCCCGTGGGCCCCCTAGGCACCTGCCCAGTTACCCTCATGTGCAGCTTGGCCCAGCCACCAAGCTCGGCAGTCTCATTCCTAACTGCTGTATCACACTGGGACTTTTTTTTTTTTTTTATGATTTATTTATTTATGAGAGAGAGAGAGAGAGAGAGGCCGAGAATCTCAAGCAGACCCCACGCTGAGCACAGAGCCCAGTGCAGGGCTGGATCTCACAACCCTGAGATCATGACCTGAACTGAAAGAAACCAAGAGTTGGACACTTAACCGACTGCACCCAGGCGCCCCTGTTACACTAGGACTTTACGGCTGGGGTCCGAGAAGCCCATCCGTTCCTTACAAGGTTATTAACTGGTGCCAGCATGCAAGGAGGTAGGGAAAAGGAGCTAAAGTCACAGTGTGTCTGCAAGTGTTGGCTCTGTCCCTCGCTGGTGGAATGCGGCTTCTGATTCCTCAGGGCGTGGAACGCTGGTGACTCTTCACCGCACGGCTTCTCTTGCCCGAATCGTTCAGACGGGGTTCCCGGCCCATGAATTCTGATTTCTCTGCTGCTGCCTGGGGCCTTTCTGCTTCTGTAGCAGACACAGTGTCCGGAGCTGATCTGGTGCTTGCAGGGCTCACTGCAGTGGCCTCGCTGATCTACCTGGGCATCTTCAGGTTCTGCGGATGCATCTGGAAATGCCGGCTGGGGTGTTTGAAGTGCGTTGTGGGTCCATGTAGGATGCAGCAGGGGCGGGATGGCTAGCAGCCTTGAGCGGAGCGGTCCCCACCCCGGAGAAGGTATCCCTCAGAAAGCGCCCACCTCCGGCCACAAAGACCCTCCATCCTTTCTGCTCTCTGCTTCTTAAAAGGGGAGTAATTAAGGACTGTGGGAGGAAATATAACCTCGTAGGACACGCAGCCAACCTTTGCATGGCTTCTAACGTACACCCTCTCACGCTGACCGACTCTCAGGAAGGCCCAGGCTCCTTGCCAAGGAGTGAGAGGCTTTCTCACCCCGCAGGCACCTCTTTGCTTCACTTCAGAGTACATTCAGGCGTTTTATTAAAAATAATCCACAGCATATGTATTCACAGGGCAGCAGCAAAAGACGAGTGTTACTTATTCTCCCCAAGTAATGATAGGAAGAAGCATCAGCAATGAGATTTTTTTGCAGGAAAGGGAAACCCCAGGGGCACTGCGTTCAATAGGAAAGTTTCTCCAGCCTCACGACCCACATGAATCTGCAATTCCTTTCCCACATCCTCTTTAGTTTTGGATCTGAGGGTGCCAGGGATGGGGCAAGCCCCTGCAGGTTTTGGAAATCCCATCAAAAGCGTCTTTCTCTGGGTTGGTGTGGATCCCGAGCCTCTTTGGGATCATGCAAGGTTGCAAGTCTCTGTGGGCCCTGACCCATGGGAAGGTCAGGCCTGCAGAGCCTCCTGGCCACAGGCCCACCTCCTGGGACCCAGGATGCTGGACGGAGGGCACCATCCCCAGGCCGGCAGGCAAGAGGCAGTCCCTGCTGCCTGACCCCAGGGCTCTCGGGGCGAGGGGGGGTCCAGGGACGCACAGAAGGGCTGTTGCAGCCAGCCTGTAAGTAACTATTCTGATGGAAGCCTTGATTCATACGCTAAGGACATACAATCAGGCCTTAGTCGGTGGAGAGGAGACCAAGGCTGCAGAGAGCCAAGCATGAATAACTGGGCTAATCCCCACAGGAGAATGCTGTGCTAGGAACCTGGGAGGAGCAGTCCGCAGGGGCGCAGAGGCCGGTGGAGAGCTGCAGGGGTGAAGAGTGCAGGGTCACAGGGTGAACACAGATCTCGGGTGTTTGCTGGCCCAGGCAGAATCCTGACTCCCAAACCTGCCGCCCAGGAGAGCCTCGGTGTCCCACTCTGGGCAACGGGAATAAGACAGCTCCAGTCCTGTCACTCACGAGAGTGAGTGGATACCCGTGTGACGGCCTTCCATGCAGCTGGCACAGGGTGCTCAACGGCCAGCACCTGTTATGACCACATGTGGGCTCTTTCTAGGGAGAAGGAGATGGAGGAAAGCCCATCCGGGACTCGGATGGGACCTGAAAGGTGGGGCGGGTGGGAAGCTGCTCCTCCCTGGCTTGCTCCTCCTGGGCTCTTGCAGGCTCTCTGGAGCTGGGGCTCGGCACAGGGAATTCGAACGTGCAGGGGGAAGAGGGAGGAAGCAGGCCTTAGGGTAACTTAGGGTAACTTGACACTTCTCTCCTGGAGCTACCAAAGGAGGGCACGGGAGGCCCTTTACCCGGCTTCCAGTTCAAGCTGGGTGAGGTTAATTGACTCTCTTTATCAGTGGAAAGTGAGGAGACCATGGGCGCTGGGAGGCCCTGTCCCGACAGGGATGGACGGCTCTGCTTCCTCTCTGTGTAAGTCTGAGGAATAGAAATTATGTTCATAAACATAATCTGGTTTATCAAACCTGTAATAAGCAATCTTTCTGACTCAGATTATCATTTCTCTGCAATCTTTGCTCTGAGGAAAAGTCTGAATACTGTAGCAAAAAAGTCACCCTTGGAGGAGTTCACGAAGGGGGAATTAGTGAAACTGTCCTAAGAGGGGCAGGTGGTGCCTGCAGGTGGAGCTCGGTGGGGCCGGGAGCAGGTGCACGGCTTCCTTGCTGGCCGTGGGCCTTGCTTTGGTCTGTTTGCACAGTTACACAGCTGAAATACTCGGAAAAACTCTCTTTGTGTGTTGAGCCACATTCCTACCAATGTAACAGATGGCATCTAAATGCATCGATCCCCATTAGCAGAGGATGTGGTGGGTCTGTGACTTTACCTTCCGGTCACACCTGGTCAGGGGAGGCCCCACCATTGCTGGTCCTGGCTGCCCCTTTATATTCCTAGTCCCAGAACCCGACACGCCGGACGCGTGTTTCACAGAAATCAGGGCTAGACTAGAGCAGGTCCCCGGACCCAGATTTGGCAGGAATACAGCAACACACCTTACGGTGCAGGCGCCTGAACACCTGCTGGTGACGTTCAAGCCGCTGGGGGGCGGAGACAGCAGGTGCGGCCCAGCGGGACCCCACGCGGCACGGGGGCGCCGCGAACTCATTTGCATGCTGTTCTGGGCCAAGCTGGAGCTTCTGCGGGGACGGGTGGGCCGGCCTCTGTGTCTCGGCCCTGGGGAGCCTGTTGCCGGTGCCTCTCTGAAGCAGCGGGTGTGTGTGGCCCTGCGTCAGTGCTGGCGGGGCGGGGAGCCGGGGTCAACGGGGACCCAGGCCGCCTGCCTTTTGTTCCCACCGGACTGGCCTCCCTGAAGGGATGGCGTGCCCGGGGTTTGCCCGGGGCCTTGCCTGGTCTGGGGGAAATGACGGTGGGCTCCACCGAGGGCACGGTCCCACATTGGGAAGCACCGCCTTTGTCTGTTGTTGCCACAGAGAGCGAGACTTGCGCACACTGCAAGGCTGTGAGGGGATGATCAGTCCATGGCTCAGAGTGCGTGTAATGAAAAGACGGGGAACCGGTGGGTCTTTAACTGTTGTCGGTAATAGAACCCCACCCACTTGCAAATGAGGTCTCCAGGGCAGGTGACATCCTAAAGGTCCTCGGTTGGCTGCAGGTCCAGGGTGAGACCCCGGGCTCTGAATCCCCTCCCAGCGCCCCCCGCTGCCGCCTCTGCTCATTTCTGCCAAAATACAGTGAAAATCGAGCAGAGCCTGCAGTCCTACAGCCATGGCGACGGCTGGGACACTGGGGACACGGATCCATGCGAGCAAACTGAGAACGCTGCTCAGTGGGTTCAATCAACATGGGTCCACCCAGGAGCACACACCGAGGGCTTTCCACGGACGAGAAAAGCACGGTGCGGGCAACATGTCTCTGTCCGCGATGGACAAGGGAAGCCAGCTCTCAGCGAACCCCGGCAGCAGGTGCCTGTGGGGGCTGTAGACGCTGGGGGAAGCGAGTGGGGCCGGGGGCGGGGTAGGCGCCGGCTCAGTCTGCAGTAGAGGGTCAGCTCTGGCTGCTGCTCAGCACCCCCCAGGGAGCTCCGCGAACATCAGTCCCCACGAATCAGAATCTCTTCCGAGTGGGTCCTGAGCTCCCGTGCCCTTTCATGGATAATCACCAGGTGGTTCCAGTGTGGGGCCAAGTTTGAGAACCAAGGCTCTGGAGAGATGTCGTCGGACAGAGCCTTCAACTGTCCTGTTCAATGCTATATAACTCGCTGCGTTTCTCATCAATAAGATGTCGTTAGATGTAAAACCTAGCACTGACTTAATACGCCTTTTTCAGGAGAAAAACACTACCCACGTTGTACATGAGATGCATCCTTTCCCCAAAACACTGCAATCTGAAAAAGTACGTGTAAGCATCAGGGAAACAGGATATTTAGATAAAGATGAATAATACATACTTTTCACAGGCAGAGTCAATTCTTGAACGACAAATCAAGATCGAGCATAATGTGAAAGACTGAAACCACGATGATACCAACAAGGTGAAATTCAGTGCGGACATGAGTAGTGGAGTCAGAAAAGAAAATGCACAGGACACAACACAGTGAAGCAGTGAGATCTGGGGCCTTAACGGACCAAAATTCAGAACGACTTTGTGCTACAATAACAACAGCCAATGTCTGAGGAGCGTTTACTGTCAATGATGCATCTTTGCAAGTGTTACGTACGAGCGTGCATGTGTGTGTGCAATAAAAATATATATACATCGAACACACACACATAATTCATTTAATTCTTCCGAAGGAGGAGGCTCAGGCTTGGAGAGATGAAGTAATCTGCTGAAAATCACACACTGGGCTTTGAACTCAGGCCATCTGACTCCACAGCCTGCCCTGGACTCATTAAAAATGTTGCTTAATGCTAATGGTTAGCTTTCTTTAGGGGAAGTGTAAGGTCAAACCCTGTATAGTAATCAGGCAACATCTGGAGTATTATATGGAATCCTTACGTCCTTTTCAAGAAGTGATTCTCAAAGGCCATGGACCCCGTTAAGTAAGTCTCCCCCGGAAAATGTCCATAAGTAAATGCACGCAATATTTGACCTGCAGTTCACTGCCTCCCCAAAGTAGCCGTGGACCAAGTTCATAACTGCATTTTATGGGAACATCACTGACCTCAAGCTCATCCTCAGGGGCTGGCCCGGCTGATAAAATCCTGACACCAGTTCTTAGAAGAAAGGGAAGGGCATTTCTGATGCTTATCATGGAGAGGAAAGAGAAACGGTGGGTAATAAATACAGAACTTTTTCCAAAGATTTCCACAGTTATCCTATGAAAGAAGGACCAGACAGAGTCTATGGTGGCTTGGGGGCAGAGCTGTAGCAAGAACCAAAAGGAGAAATTACAGGGAAATTGCACTTTCACCAAGACAAATTTTTCCCCAGTCACATTTGCCTCCAAATGGGTAACTCTAATTATGAGTGATAGGAGCCTCTCCTAAACCCCGAGTCTTCTAAATCTGAGCAGCATCAATCGGAGGCTTGGTGCAAGACTCAGGAGTGTTACAGGGGATTCTGGTGAAGGCAGCAGGCCTGGGTCCTCTTCAGGGTGTGTGCCCTGATCTCTGGGGGCCCTCTTGAGATCACAATTGTAAGCAAAATGAGGACAGGGGACCATGGCTCTTTTATGCATCCTTATATACCCAGAGCTCAAGAAATCACCCGAAGATGATCAAATTGAGAAACACCTGTTACGTGGGCAGGATGGGGTAGGGGCAGAACATGGGTGCTGGATCCAGGCAACCTGGGATTGAATTCAGCCCCTCGGACTCCTGGAGATGCAGTGTAGGTCCAGTCACTGCATCTTGCTGTGCCTTGTTCCTCACTGTACACTGGGGTCTAGTAATACTTCCCACCTTATGAGGATGAAATTAGATATTCTAAGTGAAGTCCTTAGGATAGAGCTGGGAGCAAACCCTACAGCTCAATGAGCATCCGCTATGATTTTGTTTAGTATTGCAAATGTCTATGTGCTCATCCCTCCCTCCCTGGCTCTCAGACTGTCCCCCTCGGGAGAGCAAGCCCTCTGTCCTATTCCTCATTTCCATGGTCCCGGTGCGTGGATGGTGTTGCACATGCATGAGTGATGGATGGACAGCTGAAAAGAAGAGGAACTGCCTTGCTGTTTTCCAAGTTCTTTTCCAATCCAGTTGGAACCTCAGTGCCTGGGATTCTTTCATTTTCTTCTCCCTGAAAATTGGAGACAGATCCACTTATTTTCATGGTTAGTTTTATTCTCCTACCTGTAGTGTAGGCTAGATGGAACATTCACTGTGGTGTAACTCTACCCTTGGGATCTAGGCCTGTGGTGTCAGAACACGCCATCATGTCACGGACCCCCGAGAAATGTACAAACAGACCTGGTCTCAAGGTCACGGTCAATTTCCAAGAATGGGTTATTCCCTTACTGACTGGTTTTATATTAGCTTCTCTGTGTTACATTGGACGCCAGCCCCCAGAGATAGGGTCGTGTCAGAAAAATGGTCTGTGTTCAGTATCAGCTGTTGAATAGGCTTCCGTTTAGACACCGAGTGCTTTGAGCCTCAGAAGTGAGACTCAGTACACTGGATCTGCTAAGGCTTGTTTTTCTTCTGGTTTTTTTTTGAAGTAGAGAACGACTCACCCCCGAGGCCCCCTGGGGACCCTTCCTGGCCTCTTCAGTCCTTGGGCTCACATTTCGGCCTGCAGTCCGGCCAGGGCTGGGGTGAAAGGCCATGGCCGCAGGCCACTGTGCTCGTGGATTTCTGCCCCAGGGACAGTGAGCAGGGCGATAGGACATCCCACAGGGCTGGAGGCCCCAGAGAGGGGAGCCGTGTTTCAGCGGGGTGAAAGCCATAGCCCCTTACTGGCTACACGCTGCCCAGCGTGTTCCTGAAGCAGCGAGGTTAGACGGTGCCGCAAGGCTGGGTGGCTCGTCTGTCTTAAGCTGGGGTGTGAGCGTGGACACACAAAGAGTGCGGCCTTTAGAACCGGGCTCCTCGTCTATGCCTCTTAGTTGTGTTGTGGAAGTTCATCGGTGCAGGGGGACCGGCTGCTCATCCTGGGGAATAAGACATGCGTGGCCACGGCCCCATGGAAAGGGTCTGGGTGTTCGGGCATCCCAGAGGCAGGCCCAGGACCTGTGGACCTTAAGCACCCAAGGCTGGTGCTCTTCACCCCATCCCTTGGGAGAGGGTGGAGGTCAGTCTCCTGCACCTGGGGCTATGGTCACTGCATCTCCTTCTTGCCATGGCCACAGGAGAGGGCCACGTCCACGGGCAGCGAGATGGAGAGGAGAACGCTTGGGACTTCCCAGCCAGGCAGCCCTCCCGGGTCAGTCCCTGCTGTGCATATGTCCTAGGTTGAGGGGACCCAGACCGCTCGCTAGACCCTGTGGGGCCAGAAGGTTCTGGACTCCCCACCAACACCTGCAAGGGGGCTCAGCATGCTCTCACAGCAGTCCGGGTCCTGGCTCCTTCAGAGGCGGGTGGGGGCCTCCTGGCCTCCCGGGGTTTACTGAACCCGCAGGCCTGGGCCCAATGCAGGTGAGTCCTGAGTCCTGCCCGTCCCTGTGTGCCTTCTCTCTGCGGACAGGGGAGTCCAGCCCAGCTCACTGGGGGCGGACAGGAGGAAGCCGACCGTCCTCTGTGCTGTCCCCTTCCCGCTGGGCCCAGGACCCTGGAGGACCCCGCTGTGGGGGAGCAACCTGTGAGCTGTCCCACAGGATGGAGGGGGAGCCTCTGTAGTGTCCACGGCCTGCGTGTGGCCCTCGCTCAGCCTCCCTCAGCCCATCCGCTTGTGGCCTTCACAGTTGTCATGACAACACATGCCCGTGAAAATGTTTTCTGGAAAACATGTCGTTTTTGAAAAATGTGGCCAGGAGAGCAACTTCTTGTGTGACTCGGCTTCTGTCCCTCCCAATCCGGCCCCTCAAGGGGGCTCTGGACGGGGGGGCTGTGGCCCGGGGGGCGGCAGGGATGTGTGTCTGCACTTCCGGTCAGTCAGACAGTCGTCCGCTTGTGTTTGGAAATCGGACTTGACACCTGCATCCCCCGGACAGGCGCTCAGCTTCTCCGCGACAGACTGCACATCTGCGTTTCCCCAGGGGCCGCGTGTCTTCCGGGGCCTCTGAACAGCGTCCCTGGTGCCCCTGACTTGCGGTTGCTCCTGGGTCTCCCGGGTCCCAGCCATCCCCGGTTCCAGCGAACCCGGCGGCCAGGACCCTGCCTTCCTGCAGATCTGCGGCCGCCACGGCGCTGGGCAGGCAGCCATGCGGGACAGCAGTGCTGAGCACACGCACAGGCAGGCTGGAAAGGCAGGGAACTCGTCCGATCGGGTGTGTCTTTCTTTTTCCCATTCCAGCTTTTTCGAGGACGAGGGGTGAGGGGTGGGGAAGGGCCACCCAAGAAGCCGCACATAGGAATACAGTCTTCTGGGAAAAGCTGCATCTCTGGAAAGAGCAAGAAAGGCCAAGTACAAGTGAGAAAGACAAAAGAGACCCTGTCCCCAAAGGCTGTGGCAGCCGCCGTCTGGTTCTCCACACGAGCCGCAGAGCAAGCGCGGCCGGGAAATTCATGAGAGAGAACACCATCCAGAGCAACTCCGTGCCCGGTTCAGGGAACGCTGCTCTCTGACAAAATCTGCGGAGGCAAAAATAACAATTTCACCCTCCGTGGATGCGATAAACAGTTGTTTCCAAAACAAACAAGCAGATACAGTTAGGTCTCCTTCGGCGAAAACAACACCCACAAGCGCCCTTTGCAGCCAGTGAGCAGATGTTTGCCTGCAAATCTAGTCCTTGAGCAGCAAACTCCAGCCTCCCCATCACCGCCACCCACTGGGAGGTCTGCGGAGGGCGTGGGGGCCGGGACGGGACAATGGGGTCTGCACTCTCTATGTCTCTTGTGCTGTGGCTGACTCATGAAAATTGTAAATCGTGCCAGAGCCAGGATGCCATGGAAACAGGAGTGTGAGTTTGTGCTCCTGACCAGATGCTGGCCCCAAGTCTGCTCTAGGACACGCAGAGGAAGGAGCCCTGATGGGGGGTGCGGCTGGTCACCTGCAGACAGAGCCCCGCTGAAAGCAAACCAGCTCAGCACAGGCTTCACTCAAATCGTCAGGGGCGGCCTGGGGGTGAAGCAATGGGGTCCTGCTGTGCGGGGACCCCAACACGCCAGGGACAGCAGGGACCGTGCTGGACTGGGCAACGGGAGTGGGCCGAGCCCATGGCCACCCAGAGTGTGTGTGTGTGTGTGTGTGTGTGTGTGTGTGTGTGCATGCGTGCCTTTATACACCAAGTCTGCCACGTGACCGTTCTCACGCGTGCAGTTCAGGGGTACTAAGCGCATTCACGTTGCTGTGCAGTCATCCCCAACTGCTCATCTCCAGAACTCCGTCAGCCCCCAGACTGAAACTGTCACCATTGACCACCACCTCCCCTTCTTCCCTGGCCCCTGGCCACGCTGGTCTCCTTTCTGTGTGTCCAGACCTGACTCTCGACGTGCTTCGTGGGGGTGGAATCATTCAGTATTTGTCCTTTTGGGTCTGGCTTATTGCTCTTGGGACAGCGTCCTCAAGGTTCACCCACGCGGTAGCCTGCGGCAGAATCTCCTCCCCTTTAAGGCTGAACAATCCTGCAGGGTGTGGATGCCCGTGGGATGGCATTTTGATTCCAGCCTGGGTCCTCCTCTCTCTCCGGCTCTGCTTTCTCACTGTCTGGTGAGATCTAGGAGCAGAGCACAATGGGGACAGGGTAGTAGAGCGAGGAGGAGCCCTTGAGCCGAGACCTGTGTGGTGGCAAGGCGCGGGCTGTGAGAGTCTGGGGGATGAGGCTCTCGGGAGGGAACCGCAGGTGCAGCCGCAGGAGGCCGGACCAGCCTGTCGAGCTCAACCGCGGACAGCTGGTGTGGACGTGCTGCATGGGCAGGCCTGTGCCTGGGCTGGGGAGCCGGCAGCGAGGGGGGCTTATCCCAAGGGAGGTGGGAAGTCCTGGCTGACAAGCAGGGGAGTGGCAGCATCTGACTGTGCTTCCCAGCTCAGGCCACCGAAGGGCGGACATTCTGTGCGGAGAGCAGCGGCAGGCCCGTGTGGTCGGTGAGCAGGAGGTACTGCAACTCGGGGTGCGGGGGACAGGGCGGTGGGCAGCGGGTGCCCGGGAGTGGAGCTCAGGTGCCTCCAGGCTCTCGAGCTGAGAAAGAGGACGGGGCAGGTGGGCTGCGGGGGGGGCATGCCTGCCCGGTGGGGTTAGGAATCCGGTTCTGGCAGACGCGACCGGGAGGCAGTGTGGAGGCTGCGAGAACGATGCACTGCAGGTGTGGCTTGCAGTTCCAGCCTGAAGACGGTATGGACGCCACAACATGGATGGGGCCCCATGACGACCGTGGAGGTGGAGGACGTGGGATGTGGGAGGGCTGGGTCTGTGACCAGGCTGCTTGAAGAAGCAGTAGGACGTTGACGCAGCAGAGGACCCCCAGCCGCCTGGTGGACCCACGGCCCAGCTCCCGGCAGCCAGGCGGGCGCCGCCTCACATGAACCCCAGGACCCGGGCTCTGGCGGATGCCAAGTGAGCCGTTCTTACTTCAGCCTTTCCCGCCTGTTCTTGGAGCGGTGTTGTCTCATCCTTCGGGAATGTGGCAGGAATTTGCAGTCTTCAAGCCACCATCAAAGAAAAGGCCCTTTGTGAATTGGGAAGCGGGCACCCTTCCAGCCCCTAGTGAGGCGGCCAGCAGGCGGCACCGGCCATGGAGGTGGGAGAAGGAGGAGCGGGGAGGGGGTGAAGGCTGGACGCCTCCGGGACTCCAGACGGCTCTCAGATCCTCTCGGATCAGGGCTCACGGGCCGCTCCCGGAGCACGAGGTCGTTCTGTCCTGAGACTGAGAGTCCTCGGAGCAGGACCGGTGTGCACCCTCATGCAGACTCTCAGCCTCCACCCCTGCGGCCCGGCTGAGACTTCCGATAAATGTGGCCAAGCCTCCCCAGTGGAGCAAACATGGGTTCGGAGCCCTGGATTCAGGTGCCGGCCCCCACTGCCGAAGACTGTACTTCCTTGGAAAGACACTTCCCACCTCAGTTTCCCCCTTGCGAAAAGGCAGGAAGGAAGAACACAGGATTGTGCCAGGCTTTAAATGAGCCCAAATCTATAAACATCTCCCTTTGTAAAACCGTAAACCATCGTACAACTTTTACTGTAACACGTGCTACACCCAGATGACAATAAATGAAGGCCTAGCCCCCCACTCCAGCGCCTTAGGAAGGATGCGTTAACTCACAACTTTAACAGAGCGACTCACTCTGCACAGTCTAATGGATGAAAGCTTTGCGTCCCCCCAGATTCATATGCTGAAGCCCTAACCCCCCGTGGTGGCCAGATTTGGGGGTGGGGCAAAGAAACGAAGGTCAAATGTGGCCTCTGGGTGGGCCCCGGTGCAGCAGCGTTTCTGTCCTTACAGAGGGAGACCCCAAGGAGCAGCTCTGTCCCCGGGACCCCGAGCACGTCAGGAAGGGGGCGGCCGTCTGCACGCCTGGCCAGGAACCGAAGCAGCCGGAGCCTCGATCGACCGGGGACGCGCGTGGGTGACCGCTGCCCTCTCGGTGCCCAGCCTGTGGTATTCTGTGGTGGCGGCCCAAGCTGATGAATACAACAAGCATTTTATATAAACAGTTAAGTCACAGAAAGAGAAGGAAAACCCCAGTTTGAAAATCCAGGTCGACATGAGGCCGTTCTGCAGAGATTGAGGACCACAGACGAACTCCCAGTGACCAGGCGAGGACAGCGCACGGCGTCCCGGGCTGCCGAGCCAGCGCAGGGCCACGCACGGGCTAACTGCGGCCACCATCCCTCCCACAGCGTCCTGGAGAGGACGCAGGCCGTGTTACTGGGACTGCTGCACCCGGTTTCCAGCCAGGCTGTTCTCCCCTCTTGACTCCGTAGGATTTCCCGCGCTCCTGACTCACAGCAGGTGCTACCAGAGGCTGACATTCAGGTCCCTGCTCCATTTTATGAATTGCTTCTAACGTGATTTTCTTTGGAAACCACAGATGCTCTGTCGTCCTCACTTCAAGGTTGGCATTGCGGAATTAAATTATAAATTCCCATCAGACCATCCAACAACCAGATAATAATTTGAAGTACCGCATTCATTTTATGAATTTTCCGCTAGCACAGATGGTGTCTTTCTCTAAACTTCATTCCAGCTCTGCATTTCATTTGGGTATTTTTTTCAGGAAGGTACTTTGAAGTCTCTTTCCCCTTCCGGGCAGGTTATTCAGAGTCCCTGTTAACTCGGGCTGAGCTGGCGCGGGCGGTCGGCTCGTGTGTTCAAGGTGCACAAGCCTTTCTCCAGCTGTGGGGGTTGGAGCGACCCGTCTCCGTCCCCCAGCACGGCCAACCGTCCCAGGGCTTGTGCTCGCTCCTGGGACACACTAAAGCAAGGAAGCAGGGTGTGGAAAAGTCAAACCCTGTACGCAGAAGAAGTGCCCCCTCCCTGTGTGTCAGAGCTCAAGGGGCTAATTGAGAAGCATCAGAGGACGGCCTCAGACCCGTCCTGAGCTTGGTCGGGGCCGGCAAGCGTGAGACGGGCAGATGGAGAAAACAAGCCAGGGTAGAACCACTGTGACCTACTTTTGAATTCAAAATGACTTTTGGGTTTGACATCATTGAATTTCCGTTCCTTCCACCGCACTGAGCAAAGACACCGAGTGCAATGGTGAGTTTGGTGCTTCCCCTTGCCCACCGTGGAGCAGGGGCGCAGAGGCGGGGGGCCGGGGAGGACACGGCCGATGCTCTGCCGTCTGCCTCCGAGGTTAGAGAAGCTGGGAGGGGTGAGTGCCCCGTTCACCCGCCCTGGATGAGCCCAGCAGTATGTGGTCAAAACACCTTTGCCGAGCAAGGGAGAGGATGCTCCGGCAAGGAAATCTCACGACGGGCCCCTGAAACGTGGTTCCCCCACAGGTAACATCTCCGAGCAGCAACCCATCATGAAGGTGAAGGGAAGACACAAGATCGTGGCTGGCCGCCCAGTGCACCCCTGTGGCCGTGGGTGGGTGGGCCAACACCCGCCACACCCCACGGCTGCGTTCTTCACTTTCTCTGGAGAAAGGTTCTGGGGAGGGACTCCAGGAGCGGGAGGAGGACGTGGGCTTGCATGACGTCCGTGCGGACCTCCAGGCCCCGAGGGTCCATGGGCCTGCCCCCTGGACGGCCCCCTGGAAGGCCCAGCTGTGGGGGTTGGAGCGACCCGTCTCCGTCCCCTCAGCTGAGTCAGCGGCGGGGTCAGAGGGCACAGTGAGCGCTCCTGGCCTCTGGGAAGACCGCACTTGGCCGCGTGCCTCTGCACCTGTCAGAGGGCGGCCGGGTGCTCCCGGGGTGAGGCCTGCAGAGAGAAGGAGGAAGGGCACGGCCAGGCCGAGGGTCACCCTTTCCCGTCCGTGTCTGCTGGTCCTCCTGGCACCTGGCACCACCCACCTGCCGCCGTGGGCACCGCAGCCCCAGGCGGCCCGCGCCGAGCCCCGTGCAGAGGGCGCGGTGAGAGTCGGCCCTTTGCTCGGGAAACACAGGGGCATCTGGAGCCGTGTGGGAGGTGCTGTCACAGCGGCGAGGCCATCGAGCTGGGGAGATTAGGGCCCGGCCGTGCGAAGCTGCTGGACTGGGGCCTGCCTGCGCAGGGTGGAGCCGGAGGGAGTCCCAGGGGCCTGCGTTCAGGAGGCCGCGGCCCCGTCCAGCCCCGGACTGGGAAGCGCTGGTGAGGAGTAAAGCGGCCGCGGGTTTAGGACCCTTTGTGGTGTCGGCACGGCACAGCCCCCGAACCGCCCGTCAGCGTGTGAGGTCACACACTCCTCCGGACGACCAGGACTCGGCTCAACAGCGTTTGCAAGTTCTTTTGAAATTTCCTCCAGAATTTGTTTCATTTCTGCTGTGTGGCCAGGGCGCTGCATCCTAGAGACCAGGCGTCGGTCCTATTCCATGCCGCCCTTGGCCGTGGTGGCACATTCTAACTCTGAAAGTGGATTTTCCTTCTACAAACAGGCAGAACGTGTTGGGAACGTTTTGGGTAAATCGAGTGAATGATGCTGCTGGATAATACGATCTGGGGGGAAATCCAGAAGGAAGACCGGCTCACTCAGGTGCCGTATGAGCCGCCCTGAGAGCAGGTCCAAACGGGGTGGGGGGGGGGGGTTCCAAAAATATTCCAAGCTTCGGCAGCGTCCACAAGCCACTTCCTGAGCAAGTCTTTGAAAGGCAGGCAGAATCCAAGAGCTGATGCGGGACACGGCGTGTTGCTGCCGCCGTCGGCGTTCACACAGCCAAGCACACACTGTGGAAATAACACTGTCTCTGAAATTTTAATAAAGCACCGCCTCCAGCAGCCGGCCAGCCCTCGGGCCCCGGGCAGGTGCTGGAAGGAGTGAACAGGTACGTTTCTGTCTCTGGAAGCTTTCCAAGGCAAAACAATGGCTCCTTCACCCGAGATCCTCGAAACTTGGATAGGATTACTCCCTGCTCTGATACCAGGAAATTTATTTTTAGATCAGGGAAAAGAGTGTGTGGGAGAAGCGGAGGGAGGGCAGGTGGGTGGGCCGCGCGGTGCTGGCAAATGATTAACAACGGCTCTCAAATGAATGCAGGGGTGTGTGTGTCTGTGTGTGTATGATAAATCTTTCTGGCAGAAGAGGTGTGAAGCACACAATTACAGAGAACGGTAAATACCGAGTACTCCTTTCCGTGTGCCCATGATCCCCCGCGATGCTTCCATGACTCCCGCCCAGCTCCTAGATCTGCAGGTATCCTGTGGGCGCGGCCCCCCAGGATGTGACAAAGGAAGCAGCCTCCCTGTGCCCACTTTCCTCAATGGATGCATCACTATTATATCTGACACACGATCTACTCTTAAATTGTTTCTCACCTTCATCTTGCACAAATGAAACCTCTCTCTGCTCCAACATTACTGACGTCAGAATTTTCGGGGCTCATGTAAACTTCCGTCTGCATCAAGGACGTTCAGTGCATCCCTGCCCCTAGTTTAGGGAGGTGAGGGATGCACGTGTGGGTGGCCTGCAAAATGCACGGACAAATTTGGGACGATCAGAAAGAGATTTACCTTGTCGTTCTCTGTCCTGTTTAATTCTCAACAATTCACTGGAAGAGGGGTGTTCTTGCAGTTTACAGAGAAGAGAGATCTCTTTGGGGCCCTGGAAACCAGCGCAAGCGGTTCTCCTACTTAATAAATATTCTTATTAGAACCAGCGCCTCTCCCATTTGCTTTAATCTTTCTGTATTAAAGTAAATTCTACAGCACTCAGAATAAGAAAGGAATTTAAATATTTCTCTTTCCACACAACCCAAATTCGTCTGACTAGCAGACTGTTCCATGAGTTTAGAATATACACTGAGCGCATACAGTTATTTTAAGCTTCTGCCTTTTCTTCCTCTGTAAACACATCATCCTGGTTATAATTGGGAAATCTCAGGTTACCACAACTTGCTTTTGACTCTTAGTGAGAATTTATTAGTTATGAAATCTGGCCCCATGGAATGAGTAGACATTTGTCACGTTTGTGCTTGAGACTCACAATGACTTGGTGTAAGGAACAATGTGTGTACGCACACGTACGTGCATTCACAGGCATCTATATATGTCCGTGTGTGTTCACACATGTGCCTGTGTTTGCATGTGTGTTCACACACATGCACTTATGTTCATATGTGTATCGCGTGTTCACGTGTCTGTGTTCACATGCATGTATATATCTCAGCCCATTTGCCAAGTCACTCTGTCATCCTGGAAATCCCAACGCTTGGGAGCAAGGAGAGGGCCCCCCTGCATGCAGTCCTGGGCCCCTTTCCCAGATAAACCCCGGAGGGCTGAGCTGGTCAGGAATCAGGTGTGCACTGGTGCTTAGGTCACGTACTAGTTAGCGCTGGGCATGGCTACAACTCACCCCCCCCCAAACACACACACCAGTGACACAGTCACGGGCAAGCAGCCAGGGCTGCCAAGCTGGCTGTAGACCTTGAGGGCACAGGTTCCCCACCTCCCACTGCTCAGATCGTCGCAGTGCGTAGCTTCTATCTCTCGCGCTATGGGACTGCTCAAGCTGAGCCAACAACCCAGCATTCCAGCCGGAAGGATGGAAAGAAGAAGGGGGGAGGGGCCGCGCCCCCTGTAAGGAGGCCCCCACGGTCGTTTCCCACTGTTCTACATTCTGCACCACCCCCCTGAGCTGCAAGGGAGGCTGGGAAAGTGGTCTTTCTTCCCCTCCAGGACGCCGTGTGCTCAGCGGAAGTACCGTCACTGGTTAGTCCTGTTACTGAGCCAGAAGGGAGCGTGGGGGCTCCTGCGGGGCCGCACTCAGACCTACAGTCCTGGCCGTCGTCCCTGCTCTTTGCCCACTGCTGTGCTCGCTTCTCAGTCTGCCTTGCACCATGGCCTCTGTGCATGGTCCCCATTTCCCTGCCCTTCTGCGGCCGAACGCAGAAGCTTGCTAGTTTATGCACTTATTCGACCGCTTCCTATTCCTTGTGCTCCAACCAAAAGTAAGAGTGCAAAATACTTTCCCATATATATTTTCACTCACTGAAGGTTTCCCCCTTGGTTCAAATGTGTGGCTCCTACGGGGAACTTACTGAGACGGATTGGAGGTTCAGTATCTGAGACCCTGATGCACTATGCCCATTGCAATCACTTACAGGTGACTGAATTATTTGGAAGAATTATTTTTCTATTTTCCTTTATCCACTTTTTTAATGTGTCAAAGACTCCTACTTTCTATGTCTGTGTTTAACAAACATATGTGTGAACTGTATTTAAGAATAACGGTGCATCACATAATATTTTGTATTTCATATTTAAAAACAACCATAACCAGGGTACCTGGGTGGCAGAGTCGGTTAAGCGTCCACCTCTTGGTTTTGGCTCAGGTCATGATCTCAGGGTCGTGAGATCAAGCCCCTCATTGGGCTCCGTGGTCAGTGGGGAGTCGACTGGAGGATTCTGTCTCTCCCTCTGCCCTTCCCCCACTTGCGTGCGTGCTCACACACACACTCTCTCTCTCAAAATAAATAAATAAATCTTAAAAAAATGAAAAAAAAAAAAAAAACAACCATAACCAAGATGAAAATCTCACCAGGAAAAATAATCCCCCAAATGGAAAAATTCACATAAACATTTTTCTTATTGTATAAAATACTTGAAATCATCTTTCTTTGTAATCACTTATTTCTAAATAATCAGAAACAATGGGTGGCAAAGATATTGCTAAGGGAAATTAAATCATCTGAATTAAGGCTACAGTGTAAACACCACTGAGTATAATTAGGCCTTGGTATTCTATTTTTGAACTACACCTTCGCTCGGCAATATATACCATCTTAAGTTCCGTGGGATCCCACTCAGCTTCAAGAGTGCGAAAGATTTACAATTTGTCCTTTTCACTCTTGAGCAAAAACACTCTTTTTAGCGACGCATTGGCAAACATGCTAGATTTCCACACTATCTTTATTACACAGAGTGATTGTTCCGAGTGCAGAAAAGGGTCATCCATGACAGTCAGGACTGAATGAAGCCGAGTGAGTGTCCAGGAAGGAGGACACAGTGACAGGAACCAGGCTGTGCATGTGGGACAAGGCAGGTGTAGGAAACAGATTAAGATATGCGTGTCAAGGGTATCTACAGTTTGTGGAACAAAGGCAGTGACTGGTTGAAATTGTCTGAATGTTTCTTACTTGACTGTGACTGACACAACACATTTCCCTCGGTGGTTGTGGGGAACATGGGCTGTATCTTCAAACTTAATTTCACTTGTTCCTCCCTCCCACTATTTAAATAGTAACATGCACACACTACATCCTTGCCCAGGTTCTCCTCCTCTAGCTCAGTTAAAGATATCATCTCCGCCTAGTAATTCAAGCCAGAAACCTCACTCTTTGTCTCTGACTCCTACCTCCAGAGTTAATTGACAATCTATCCATCCATCCATCCATCCATCCACCTGTCCATCCATCCACCTGTCTGTCCATCCATCCATTCATCCACCTGTTCATCTATCTGCTCATTCACCCATGCATCTATCCACCAAGAGGCGCTTTTCAGCACCTACTATGTGCTGCTGTGGTGGGTGTTAGGGGTGCAGCTGGGAGCAGCAGATATCCCTGATGACTCACACAGCTTGCCATCTAGTGCAGGAGGCAGACAATGAAATAGTCACACTAAGCAATATTTAATTACCAGCTGTGGAAGGTATTTTGGGGGGAAGGACCACAACTCTATAAAGCATGTAATAGGAATCTAACTTTGCCCAGCTCCCTGGAGGAAAAAATGAGTCACATGGGGGGTGATGGGTAAGTGACAGTGTTCCAGACAAAACATTAAGCACACAGATGTTACAGTATGAAGGACTGTGGCAAGGGATCTGAAGTAAATTTTGTGCAGTTGAAGCGCAGAGAGCAAGGGGCAGAGCAGTTTGAGATATGACTTGAAAGGCAAACGGGTGAGATCAAGGCCATGGAAACCCTATTAAAAATTTTTGGGTTTTATCTTATGAACAATGAGTAACAGGACACTCCTGAAGAATTTTTGCCAAGAGGGTAATGATCTATGATCACCCACATGTTAACTGTAACAGAATGCTTTTGCTTTATTTTACAGAAAACCTGATTGAATTGGTTTGGGAAAACGAAGTTCCTGAGATTATTGACCCAGGTCACTAAATACATTTCAGGGAGGCTCAATCCAGGCTGAAACACTGTGACCTGCTTTGTGTCTCTAACTTTGGTCTTCGGTTCTTGGAATGGTTTCTGTTATCAGGCAGGCTCTCCCCTTCCTGATGGAGACAGGAGGCAGGGAGGCTTGTTCCAAAATGGCCATCTGGGTACAAGCTCTGTTTTCTTGGCCAGTGGGGAAGAAAATTCTTCTTCCTTGAGAGGTTTTTTTAAAAGTCTTAGAATTTAGTTTAAGTAATCTTGATTGGATTGTCTTGGAATGTGTTCCTACCTTGAAAAAATCCCTGTGGGTTCTGCCAGTTAGTCTATGGGGCCATCGCACCCCAAGAACATGGCTGGGCATCTGGGTTGAAGTTAGGAAGGGAGTCCCTCCCCATCATCACTCTGGTTGCAGCACCCTGCATGGGTCAGAAGGGAGCAGAGCCATGTGGAGTCAGGAGGGTGGTCAGTGTCCTTGAGGAGGGCTGATGGGCATTGGGAGCTTGGACAAGAGGGGAGGCAGTGCAGATGGAGAAAAATGGGTGAATTCCAGGTGCACTTGGGCATAACTAACACGTGCTGAGCACAGATTGGATATGAGGCTGCTGGAGTTGGCCTGGTTTGGTTAGCAGAACTGCACTGATGGTGGTGCCATGGATCAGCATGGAGAACCCAGAAGATGACCACAGCGGGGGTGAAGTTTATTACTTTTATCTTGAGTATATTGAATTTGAGTTATGATGTCCAAGTGGAAATGCTGAGCAGCAGGTGCATATATAGATCCTGAGCACATGGAGGAGGTATTATATGGCTAGGGATAAGAATTTGAAAGTCATCTTCATTTAAAGGCTAACTGAGGCATGGTCATAGGTGAGATTTCTCAGGGAGGGAGTACAGGATGAGAAGAGAAGGATTAGTGGGAACGAGATTTAGGGATTCTAGCATTGAAGAGACATGCAGAGGAAGATGAATCAGGAAGGAAGCAAACAGTAGGTGGCCAAAGATGTGTCTGAGGTCAAAGGGAGAGAGTGAGGAGGGATGATGGATCTTTGTCCCGTGTCCAGCAGGTATCCGTGTCATATTCCATACGTGCATCTTTGCTCAGAGTCACTGGCTGGACAGGCTGCCTCTCTGCAGGACCATAGCCCATCCCTGCTTACCCTGGCTCCCACCACGGCAACACCATTGTCTTCTGTGTCGTCTGTCACTATGACTCTCCTTCCCTTCCCGCTGCCGGCCATAGCCCTGCCTCACGGCTCTCTCCTGGTCAGGGCAACCAATCCTCTTAAATTAGAAATCCTGGTGGGGGATTTCCATCTGGTCTTGGAGACTTGCTTCTTCCCAGACTGGGTCTTAATCTGGCTTTCCATGCTGTGCTTCCTTCTCTCCCGCTTGTGGGTCTGGTGTTCCCAGTCTCCACATTATTTCTGATCTGCTCTGTCCGGGCCTTCAGGTTGTTCAGACACAGAGTAGATGGTACTTCTTTTATTTCCATTCTCCTTAAGATGATTCGAGTTTCCTCTGAGCTATGGCATAAGCACTGGGGTTTCCTGTTTTTCCTCTTTCATGTGGTCCCAAGTCCTGGAGTGTGTGGTGGCAGCCGAAGAAAGGCGGATCCTGGTGGTGGTTGTGTGTGTGTGTGTTGGGGGGGTGCTTCTTGGCCATCATGAGGGCCTTCTCCCAATTTTCCCATCCCAATTGCACTTCTGCTCTTCCCCTGGAGTGAGAGGTTTGATGAGCTCTTTCCCCACGGCCTTCCAGCGATTTGTTGACTTGTGGATATATGAATATCTACGTTTGTATACTGGACATCATGCGTCTGTGTGAGCAGGCACATGGGCACTTTCCAGGGAGGTGCATCGCTCTCATCCAATTCAGAGAGGGCCAGTCCTCACCCCAAATTTTAACACTGACTTTGACAGTGTCATTGCAATCCATTAGAATGATGTGCAAAGTTCCTGTGCTTGACGTTTGCCCTCTTTCCACTTCATCTCCTACTCCTTTCCATCTAGTATTACATACGCTGGCAACACCCATCTCCTGCAACTCCACCTACACACGCGCACGTGCACGCACAAGTGAGTGCACACTCACACACACGTGTGTGCACACTCACACACTGCACTCCCTCATGTCTTGGTGGTTTTGTTCAGACTAGTTCCTCCACCCAGAATTGGTCCTCTCTCTTGACACAGGGATTTTCTATGTAGTATACTGCCCGTGCTGATTTCTTAATTCAGATACAGAACATCTTCTCAATGCCTTCCTGGCTCTACATGCCGGCATGACTTATAAACACATTTTCTCTCCCTGAAAAGGGTTGACAGTCACCTGCTGTAATAAGTAGCCTTCATGTTTTGACTAATTTATTTGATTTCAAATAACGAAAAATACCAAATATATCATAATGTTTTTGCAATATAAATTTTAAGAAGCAGTGAGTTCCTGGGGCACCTGGGTGGCTCAGTCGGTTGAGCGTCTGCCTTCGGCTCAGGTCATGATCCCAGGGTCCTGGGATCGAGCCCCGCATCGGGCTCCCTGCTCGGCGGGAGGCCAGCTTCTCCCCTCTCATCCCCCTGCTTGTGTTCCCTCTCTCGCTGTGTCTCTCTCTGTCAAATAAATAAATAAAATCTTAAAAAAAAAGAAGCCGTGAGCTCCTTCTTCCTTCTCTCCGTCCCTCCCTCCCTTTCTTCTCTCCCTTCTTCCTTCCCTCCTTTTTCCTCTCTTATTTTGTTTTGTTTTTACAACAGGCTCTGTTCACCCACAACTGCTCCTTCACTATGCACACGCAGAGGTGACAAGGGAGGTGAATGGAGTGCAGAGAGGGCTGGGAGAGACACTTTACGATGTGTGTATAGGTGTGAGTTCCAACATGTCCTTTTGTCTCTACAGTGCCTGATGCTTCTTAAAGTATCACCGAGCACGGTAGCTTATGCCCTGCTGCACAGGAACTATTTGAGTACAGTTAATTATATCCCTTCAGTGCATGTTAATTTTTTGCATAAGTATTATATTCTCCTGAGTTTTATCCTCCTTTTCTTATGTAACATATACTAGATTCCAGAACAGGTGGAAGTATTATCTGAAACGTGTAGGCTGTTGTAGTTCAGCACATTTGCTTAATTTACTTATATGAACTTTACTATAATTAGAAAACCTAAAATAATACATAAAATTATAGAGAGACTAAGTAGAATTTTAAACGCAGACATAGGGTGGCCTGGAAATCTTGAGAGCGATACCTGTCACTTACTGAGAGCTACTGCACCCTAGGTATTATGTTTGCTCTGGATATATTAGTGTCAGTGAGGGGTGGGTGAGGGAACTCAGCTAACACACCCAACTCACAAGCGTCACGGAGCTGTCACAGACACACTGACCTTCCAGCCGAAATCTCCTGGTCTCAGAGCCTAATCCCTGAGCCCCCATTCAGAAGGTCCTCATTATCTACTTAAAGTGGATTTGCTTAACATGGGCACCAAAAGTTCAAAATAAATAGTATAAGCAGTTTTGGTCTGGGACATTATCTTGAAAGATAAAACCAGGAGATAGACTAAGACATTTATTTTCTCACATATTTAGCAAAATTTAGGTTTTCACTGCATTTGTGTCTAATCCTTATAGGAGAGAATCAAATGTCATGTGGGGTTTTCTGGTGTAATTTCTCTCAATGGAATGTGATGTAGCATCACCTCTCCTTCCACATCTGGGAGCATGATCACAGAGAAGGTAAGTTCTGCAAGGGTGTAGATGGGTTTCCCAAGGCCTCTCTGATATCCAAAAATTTCCTTTTGAATTTATGCTTGTTCCATGATCTATGTGCTTTTATTTTCTTTTTCTTTTTTTTTAAAGGATTATTTATTTATTTATTTGAGAGGAAGGAGAGAGAGCAGGATGAGTGAGAGAGAACCTGAGTCAAGTGGGGAGGGGAGAGACAGAGGGAGAAGCAGGCTCCCCACTGAGCAGGGAGCCAATGTGGGGCTCGATTCCAGGACCCTGAGATCATGACCCGAGCCCAAGGCAGATGCTTCACCGACTGAGCCTCCCAGGCGCCCTTGTGCTTTTCTTTTCAACTGTCAGCTGAAGATGATCTTCACGTACTTGCGTGTTTGTGTGAGAGAATGATTATTTTCATTGATTCCATGGGATAATGCCACCTGCAAAATCTGTAATTTTATTGTGTACTCATTTTGCATTGTGTTGAAATGGTCAGCCTTCCATGATGGGGAAGAGCTTCTGTGACGGCCCTCCTGAGATAGATGGAGTGGTGCTCAGCACACACCCACCCCTCCTTGGAGCAGCATAGAAGCCCCCCTACCGACTTTGGGTTTGGTCATGTGACTTGTTGTGGCCATTGGAATGGGAGTGGTCGCGTCGTTAAATGAGGGTGTGTTTGCTTGGGCCCATGTGCCCCTGCTCTCCGTCATAAGATGAACACCCAAGGCACAGCTCCTTGTCCAAATAAGTTATTCAAATTTGCCAACGTGTCTCCAAAGCAGCCAAGTCCCTGTGCTCTAACCTTCCTCCCTCCGCCCCAAGAACCAGCTGAACTCTGCAGTCACAGGAGAGGGACGTGGGGACTCGGTGCGGATGGGACCCTGCCCAGAGTGCTGGTGGCTGTGGCGTCTGCGTCCTTGCCCTGAAGACAAGCGACCTTCACGGAGGTCATCATCTGCAGTGGCACTTCTCCCACACGAGTTCCGTAGCTAAATGAAAAATAAGCCAAAGGACAAGTCTGCGTAGCTCCAGTAAGACAGTGACCCTGCAGCAGGTTGTGTGTGCAGAACGGCCGGGTGGTGGAAGCTGTCAGCTCCGTGTCCTTGGCTAGTCCCAGTTCGGGCCAGTGAAGAGCCATGATGATTACCCTGTTCCAATGCTGGCTAAACCACATCCTGCTGTGGGACTGCCCTCTGTTCCCCGTCACCCTGAAGGAAGTGACCGTTTCCTCCACCCTCACTGTGACGTGATCACAACTCGCAGAAGTGGTCGTGGAGAAGTGGTTGTGCTTCCAGTAACAAACTCTGTCGACATGAGCATTTTTCCTCTAAACGTTTCCGCAGCTCTTGTTTAGGAAAGACCAGTATCGGTTTTATGAGGACACGTGAACTTCGGAGCGTGGACCAGAAATGCCTGGCAGTCGCTGCAGGGGCTCGGGGGTGGGCATGTCATGGGCCCGGGGGACCCCCGTGACCCGGGCTAGCGGCCCCGCAGTGTGGGCGCCTTCGCCAGCGTCTTCCCCTGGCATCTCAACAAGGTTGTGGACATTTTATGACCCAAAGAAATGTTCGACTTGTAGTCCGGGGGAACGATTTAAATACCTGTGTAGATGATTTTTACTATTCACTCGGTGGAATTCTGGAACATCCTTAGTTGGTTTAAGGGGCAGTTATATGTATGAGATTCTGAGGCAATGATACAGCATTGAGATTTATTGATCAAACAGCCCCGAAGAGAGTATGGCTTAATATTAAAGTTTTTTTGTGATAACAACAGAACGGTGATTCAAACACCTAGAAAGTGAAATGCTGCAAAACTTGATAACAATTTTAAGAAATTCTTGTAATTGTCTGTCTTGCCCCTTTGCCAAATTTTCTCTTGGATTTTATGGGTTCTCTCTCTGGTGCCAGATGTTCCGTCCATGTTGGTATATTACTTTAAAATATGTGGAACGTAAGGAAGAGTGCAGAGGACCGTAGGGGAACGAGGGAAAACCGGGAAGAAATCAGAGGAGGAGACGAACCATGAGAGACTCTGGACCCCGGGAAACAAACTGAGGGTTTCAGAAGGGAGGGGGGTGGGAGGATGGGGTAGCCGGGTGATGGGTATTAAGGAGGGCATGTGCTGTGATGAGCACTGGGTGTTCTACGCAAATAATGAACCGTTGAACACTGCATCGGAAACTAATGATGTACTATATGCTGGCTAACTGAACGTAATAATAAAAAAAAATTAAAAAATAGGTGAACAGCTCTGTTGTTATCACCCAACTCAACAAACCGCAGGTTGCTGGCCCCAGTGGGTGGTGGGGACCTGCACCCCAGCCCCTCCTGCGGGGAAGCGCTGACCTCGTCCTCGGGATAGTTATTTCTTGCTTTTCTTTAGCGCGTCGTGCATATGCTGTGCATCCCGCCCCATCTGGTCCCATCTGTGAAAGGAGACGGCCGTGTGCGCTCTGGGGGCGTGCTTCTTTGGCTCAGCACTACGCTTCTGAGATTCATCTCTTTTCTGCTTACGGATGCGACTGGTTCATGTACATTGGCGCACATGTATCTTTTTCCCATAGCGTATGTGTCCGTTAGCATTCTCTTGAGTAGAGTTTAAATTCCCTTTTGGTTTTAGCTGATTGGAGCTAAATGATGCTGCCTTTAGAGGGTCGTATGGACCTGCACACGTTGGAACCAACCCCAGGAAGCTTGAACTGGAGCAGAAAAAAGGACAGAAAAGAAAACATGGTGATTTCTAGTAAATGTGGAGGGAGGTCTGTAGGTTGAACAGACTGTTAATAATGTTCAACAGGGCATCTCAAAACGAGTGGAAAAATGAAACTTCATGTGCTCTCGTACTTGAGCCAAGTCAACAGAGACATGGGTGAGCTGGGTTGGACCGGGTCTGGGCTGCTGACTGGCCCTGGGCTCCAGACTCGACAGAGACGCAGAGAGGAGTCAGAGCGGACTGGCCTGTCCACATGTTGCCACGCTAGGGGCAGGGAAGCCCCGTGGCAATCACGCCACATGAATGTCGTCCTCCCCAGACCACGAGGCTGTGGGCAGTTCCCAGTTCCTTAAATTACGTGAGTATATCTGTTTATGCCAAAATATCTCTTGAAAAATACAGAAGAAGCTGGTTCCACTGGTTTTGCCCAGGGAAGGAAACTGGGTGGCTGGGGATGGCGGTGGGAGGGAGACTTCGCACTGGGACCCCTTTGTAGCTCTAAATTTTGAACCACATACTAATATTACTTAAAGAAAAACAATTCAAATAAAAAAATTGTCATCACATGAACAGGGCTCGTGCTTTAGGCACGGTTAGCATGGGGTATCTTTATAATCAGAAAAAGAATTCCACAGTTTACCTGGGGAGAAATAGAATCCTACTACATGACCAGAGGTGATTCTGATTTGAGCACGTGGGATTTTCTTTGTTCGGGGACCCGTGAGGCTGCCCCCAGGAGAGGGGCCCGGGGGATGCTGGGGTGAGAGAACAGACCCCCTGAGGAAGCCAGGGCCCTCCCCCAGGGACACCCCCACACAGGACATGGGCTGCCGAGTCTGAAGGCCTGGCTACAAATAAGAAGTGCTGAGAGAACATTTTCGTGGCTTCAAATAACTGTGATGTGTGATAATTTTCTGTGTTATTTAGGGCTGTGATGAAAAGCTATAAATAACTTGAAGTGTGAGGTTTGTAAGCCATGTTGGTGCCCAGTCCCAGCGCAGGTGATGCTAAGGACCCCGTTTTGGGGTCTGAGAAGGAGGCAGGAAAAGAGGGCTGGCGGAGGTGGGCCCGAGTCGCGGGCCCTGCTCCCTGGGGTGGCGGCCAGAGTGCTGCCAGCAGGGACCTGACCCCCGGGGACAGCCTGGGCGGGCACTGGGGCGGGACACCCTGGCCTGAGGAGGAGGGGCGGCTGGGCAGTAGGGCAGCTGAGGGGCCTTGGCCTCGAGCCCAGCAGGCCCTCGGACCCCACCCCAGCCCCTGGACATGTCCACCCCCAGCCCCCTTTCCTCTCTTCCCTCTAGAGACCGAAGGCTTTCTCGTGTTTGACCCTCTGTCCTGACTGCCCCCTGCTCATAACCCAGGTCTTAGCAGAGACCAGAGAAGCTCCCTCCCCAGTTCCATTTCTGTAACGGTGCACATACCCCTACCCACTCTCTGGGAGGGGCCTCTTCCTTTGTAACAGAAGTCAAGAGCCGTTATGAGAGTCTACCAAAGTGACCCAGTCCGCTAGCCCAGGAGAGACCAGGCATGCACACCTCCCGGCCTCTGAGGTCTGGATAGCAAATAGCTCCAAAGCCTTCAGTATTCCAACATGGATTTTAAAATGTGTGTATCTAACATCTACAAAGTAAATGCATACAATATAAATTATATTAGGTATCTATTATATATATATATTTTAAAGATTTTATTTATTTATTTGACAGAGAGAGACACAGTGAGAGAGGGAACACAAGCAGGGGGAGCCAGAGAGGGAGAAGCAGGCTTCCCGCAGAGCAGGGAGCCCGATGCGGGAATTGATCCCAGGACCCTGGGATCATAACCTGAGCCGAGGGCAGACGCTTAATGACTGAGCCACCTGGGTGCCCCTCTATTATATATTTTAAAGTAATATATACAAATGATATTTTAATATAAACACATGCTATGTATTCAATACACACCTATGATACAAATATGCATATGTGTGCATACATGTAATACAAAACAGCAGCTGGAGGCTGGCCCTTGGAGAGAGCTGTCCACTCCGCAAGGAAGGTCTGATTCTTATTTTCTGGCTAAAGTTGCTTAAGAGGGACCTAAATTGGTTACCGGGCTTATCAAAGCAGGCTAAGTTTGAAGCATGTTATTTTTTGATTCCTAATAAGAGCCTTGTACTGGGAGCTCACTAGTAAAGACAAGGTGTGATAAGGGGAGGTGAATCCCAACAAACTCTCCCGGGGTTTCCTAAGACAGGGCGGGAGGGGGCCATCCTGTGCCAAGGGAAGTCTCAGGCTCAGAGTTCCCGAGTTGGGCTGGGATGCAGATGCCCCCGGACTTGGGAGCTTCCTGTTTATTTTAGGGGGAACCTCACACCAAGAAGTAAAACTCATAGCTCAGCACAGGTGCTGAGATTTTCAATATTTATTGCAAATTTGTGAGCTGAAGTGAGAGACCAGCTTTATAATTTGGAAGACCCCTCGGTGAAAATGTTCCCTGGGTGATTTGACAGGTGCCGTGGTGATTTTGATCTGTCTTTTCAGCCCTGTGGAAGCATCTACGTTTTGTGAAGAGTAGGAGAGCATCCTACACCCCCAGACTAGAGATATGGGTTTGCTGATAGGAGAGGCTGAAGAGTGAAGAACCCCTTATCACCAGACCTTACAAACCAGCCACCACATAGCATTTTAGCTTCTTTATTCCTTACGGGGTAATCCACATCCCATAGAGCCAACAGTCCTTGTTAGGTGCAGCTACTGCGGTGCTTTCTGCAGGGCCGGGGCTGTCTTCTGAAGCCCACGCCCCACCCAGCTACTCACACGTGGCAAGTCCAAGCAGCATCTCCATGAATATAGAGGGTGGGAGAGATACTGTGGTATCCTAGTGCAGAAGAGACTAACTCTGCTTCCTGCATTCCGATGTTGACGTCACAAACAAAATCTGTGGTGCTAGGCTCTGGGAACCATGTCATTCTGTTTGATCTACAGTGTCCCAAATACTGTGTTAGATCATACTGTCTTTAAGAGAAAAGGACAAGAAGCAAGCTCCAGCATTAAGTGGTGTGGATTAAAAAAAAAAAACAAATACTTTTCTAGATATATGGATGTACCTATTTCAAAATAGAAAAAATTGAAGTCCTACCAATCATCATGGAGCATTTATGACAAGGTAACGGTCTTCTCATTTAATCCTAGCATAAGTTTACATGGAAGGTGCTATTGTTATTTACAATTTACAGTTGGGAAGATCAAGGTTCAAAGCATGACTGTCAAATAGCGAGTCTAGTGGTGTCAGAACCAGGATTTGAACTCTGGTTGTTCTGACTCCAAATCCTATACTCTAGGGGCACTTGGGTGGCTCCATTGGCTAAGCGTCCGACTCTTGATATCGGCTCAGATTATGATCTCAGGGTAGTGAGATGGAACCCCAAGTTGGACTCCGCACTCAGCAGGAATTCCACTTGAAGATACTCTCCCTCTGCCCCTTCCCCCACCCATGCTCTCTCTCTAAAATAAATAAATAAATCTTTAAAAAGAAATCTTACACTGCCTTAGAGCAAGAATTCTCCCTCCCTACACCCAGTTTCATCCACCAAGACAGCTGTCGTCAACGTTTTATAGGACTTCCTTCCAGTTTCTTCCTCTGTATACACACACACACACACACACACACACACACACACACTCAGTTCTATATAGGTAGGTTCAGACAATTCATGCCATTCAACAACTGGTTTTACCACTCAACCACGTATCATGGAGATCTAAACATGTCAGTTTTGTGACGTAGCATCGAGGGTTTAGTGTGGAAACATTTCAGGAGTTTGGTTTAATCACCTAGAGAGATGAGCTCTAACTTCCTGGCACCTGCTGTGTCATGACCATTACTCGGGCGCATCACAGCATTTTGAAACTGTTCTTTGTCAGTTCTAAAGGCTTTGCCATGCTTTTTGGTTTACAGTGACCCCAGGCAATTGAAGGAGGACAGCCAAAAAAAAAAGAGGACAGCTGAGCTTAGGGTATACCGTGGTTTCTATAAATGGTGAAGCATTATTGACCAACTACCAAAAAGGAGACACCCTTTTGAAAAAGTTCACTTGACTAACACATACTCTGCAGGTAAGTTCATGACACTGGAGACTGACCTGCAGATCAATTTCTAATCTGCCTCTGTGACAATCTGATGAATGAACTCACAGAGCTCCCTTTCCTGCAGGGAGGCCAAGTGTGGTCGGGAGGCTGGTATTTCATGATGATATGGTTAGACTAAGGGTATTTCATTAACTCCTGGGGGAATGTGTCATTAGCTACATTCTGTTTGTTCTTGGAGATTCTGTAAGCCTTCTGGGACCTGGTGACCAGTCCTGGTGAAGAGCAGCACCTTCACAAACCCCTCTTCCTGAGGAACATGTGTAGGCCAGCCCTGATCCCAGTGTGAGGACCTTCCCTGTGATAAGACCTCACCCCCCACAAGTGTTCTGTGGAGGCATTGAAATCCATGTAGGAGGGTGGGTGGTGATGAGGGATGTTTCTCAGCTTGCTGGGTTTGGTTCCCTAAGCCAGGCAGTACCACTCCTTATCTAAACACTGAAGCTCTCTTTTAGACCTCTGTTATGTACCCTGCTTTTTAGTCTAACTTGATTAAGAGATGATGTTTATACAATAAGGCAAAGTTTATTTTTCTGTGTCCCTTATAGTCTATGAGATCCTAAGAACAGGGATTATGGATTATTTATTTCTGTCTTTCCAAGGCCTAGTAAAGCAATGAATACATATAGGAAGCACTTAGTTAATGCTGAATGAATGAATGGAGAAGGCCAGTGTGTGTAAGGAAATATTTAATCAGTGCTGAATGAATGAATGAAAAAACAACCCAAGGTAGTGGTGATGATGATGATGATAGTGGTGATTGTAGTGGTGGTGGTGATGTTGGTGATGATGGTGGTGATGGTGATGATGGTGGTGATGATGATGGTGGTGATGATGGTGGTGATGATGATGATGGTGGTGATGGTGATGATGGTGATGACGATGATGGTGGTGACGGTGATGATGGTGGTGGTGATGGTGATGGTGATGGTGGTGATGGTGGTGATAATGATGGTGATGATGCTGGTGATGATGGTGATGGTGATGATGATGGTGATGTGGTGATGGTGATGATGATGGTGATGGTGGTAGTGGTGGTGGTAGTATATACGTGTGTGTTCTATGAGTAGGGAGGTGATGGTAGTGGTATGGTGTTTGCGTGTGTATGTGTGTGTGCATATGCCATGGAGGTCTTCTGGGAGACATCATGAGGGAGGGTACTGTGTGGTTTGCTGGCAGCACATGGCACCCCTGCCCCAGCACACAGGAAAGATGACTAATTTTAGACTCCTGGGTTCTGTTCAGCTTGGGAACATGGAAAGAGAATTTTTTTTCTTTTACTCCAATTTCTGTTAGTTTGTTCTTGAAAGTCAGTGAGTCTTTTCTTGCACTGGCTTGCTGAGCTGTGCAAGTGGGCTGCCAGTAATGCTGTCCTGCAGGGACATTGAGGAACAATAACTAATGGGAAGTGATTGCCTGTAATCACACTCTTTGAAAGTGTCAGATGATTACACACTAGAGGAAGAGAGGATAATCGTCGAAATTTCAATGGAACACTCCCTTCATGGTATCAGAGGCAGGAGCAGTCTAATGTTGCACCCTTCCCAGGCTCCCAGCTCCGTGACCCATTAGAAACTCATCATGGGATTGGGTCTCAGGAGCTCTAAATTCCATCACCTTGTGGGTGCCTGGCATCCGTGGTCATATGCCTCCGGATGGAAATGCTGAGTTGGCTGACTGATCCTTTAAATTATGAATTAATGTTTTAAGAGATCTTGATTTTTAAGGAAAATGTGAAAGAACTTTGAGTAACTGTGAAGGAGAGGGTCTAAGGAGACTCTGATGGTGGTGCACTTGTTCAGATTCAGCCATCCCTTCCTGGGTGGGCAGTTGGACAACCTCTCAGCCACTGGGCATGCGAACCCCTGGACTGAGACCCCATCCCCATTCACAGGTCATAGTGTCGGACCCCTGGGACCGCATAACACTGGCCTCTTGTCCTGGCTACAGTGGGTTCCACAGGGACCCAGGTCATGGTCCCAGCCGGAGGCTGCCAGCCCCCTGCAGGAGCATGGCCTCATGTTGGCAGGGGGAGGCCTTGACTGTTTCTGACTCTGGTGACTTCAGTTTGGCATCACATGTAACATGGGACCATTGTTCTATTTGTGATGGAGAATTTTGATTTCATGTGAAAACTCTCGAGAAACTCAAGCTGTGCTAGGCAGAAGGGCTGGAAACGTGGCAGAAACACCAACTCTGGACTCAGCTGGGGATGTGGACACTCACAGACCCCTGGGCAGTGGGGCCTCTCCTGGGCAACTTTGCAGGAGGGCAATGGTGCTTCCGGAAGGCACCAGCCTTAGGGAGGGAGGGAATCCCAAGACCATGGCTGGGCCCTTTGTAGATTTAAAACCTTCTTTGCAATTAGCACATGTATGATTTTTATCTGCTTCCAACACTGGTTTTTTGACAGCATGTAATACATTCTCCACTCCAAGACACACATTGACAGAAGTTGATGAATGAGACATTAATGCTTTCAGACTATTTGTCTGAAATCAGATTCCAGAGAGAAACAGGCATTGTGAGTGCTGCTTGGGGCTCTTTGTGCCCTCTCCCATCACAGCGCGGAGTGTCCTGGGATCTGGAGAAAGAAACCCCGAGCAATGCGCAGAAGACCGAGTTTCAAGGCATGGGTGAGTGACACGCTCCCGCCCCAGGGAGCTGAGGGGAGGGCTGAACTGTGGGCTCCATCTTGCTCCAGTTGTGGTCGGAGCCAGAGGCCATGCTGGCCCGGTTACTGTGGCCCTGAGCCAGCTCCCACCTGTCGGCAGAGCCTGGGGAATCAGAAATGAAATCTAAGATCAGCTCAAAGAATCTAGTCCCATCGTCTTTGCTTATGAAGCCAAGACTTGTGACAGGGTTTGAGAAAACTATTCTTCAAAAACCGAACACGCAAATGTACAAAATCACATTTTTCCCCCCTTTCAGACAAATGATCTGAAGCACCAATGCCTCACTCATCAAATTCTGTCAAGGCGTATCTTTGAACAGAGAATATATTATATACTGTCAAAACCCAGAGTCAAAAGTAGATAAAATCACAGTCGATGCTAAATGCAAAGTTTTAAATCTACAAACAACCTTTAAAACTTACTTCATTTAAAAACCAACCTCGAACGCTTTCAAATTCTAAACACATACACTTTATTGAAAAAATAATCTTCCAGAGTTTTTTTTGTTTTTTTTTTTAAGTTCTTTCCTACATGATGAAAATTCCTAAACAATACAACTTGCTTCTTCTTGGGTCCCATCTAGACTTTACCATGTGGAGAGCGTGTGGATGGTGCTACTTACTTGCTTTAAGCCGAGGTTCTGCATCATCAGTGTTTGGATCTGTAATGACCTCTCTTCCTGCTTTGTCCTTGTCTCTGTCATTCTGTCCCCTAGCATTCTGGGCAATGTCCAAACATTCACCTCTTCAGTAGAAACCTGTGAGCAGGCTACTCCCAGTTCATAAATTAGGGAGAGGTATGATTACACGCACAGATCATTGCACTCCAACAGAGATCCTAAAGGAGGGGGTTTGATGGGCACCCAGCCTCAGGATAGGCACCTCCAGGTGGGACCTCTGCAGAGGACAGCCCCACAGGGAAGGTCGTCTGCATGTATGCTGCCCTCCATATGTGTCCATCTGTGAAAAATGGGTATTTTCTCAGCTTTATCTGATTGGCTATTTCTGTATGACTATTTTGAATAGAAGAATATATTCAGCAATCTCAGAGGCGGGGGGGGGGCGTCTTTTTTATAGTTTTTCCATGAGATTACTTACCTGGCTGTTCACTCCTCTCGCTCGGGGAGACACAGTCACTCCTGCTACGCTCAGTCTGTGGGTTCCCCTGCTTGTTTCATATCAACCTGAGAAAATGAGTCTTTAATTCTCTAGTCTTCATCTATTGACTGCTTGCATTTTTTTTTAAGCATTCAATGTCTTTGTGAATTAATTCCTCTTGTATCTCTTGCTTTCCAGAAAAAAAAAATTGCAGAGTGTCATTTTTGACATTGACTTTGTTTGAAATGGCAATGTGTGCATCGTGCTGCCTCAAGCATTTGAGACTCCAACAGGATCACAGGAAAATCCTGGAAATTAATGTGAATATTTCATCTCCCACTGAGACAAACCCCTTTATTTTCAACTAAAGCAATCTTTCCTTTCCTTTCTTTTTTTTTTTACATTGTGAGTGGTTTTTTACCAGCATTTCTAATGAGTGACATGCAAATGAAGGCTGTGTCAGTCATAGGAAACATGAATATTTATTGGCTTCTCCTCCTGCTTGGCACTGGGCCAAGAGCAGCCAGGCTTCCTGCCTCCCGTTAATTCTCAGCCTGCAGGGAGGCTGGTGCCAGCCCTTTTGTGGCGGGATCTGACACAGGGGTGGTCAGTGGTGGGATCTTCCTACCCCCACAGAGCAGGCTACTAGTCCTTACACCCTCTGTTCCTCCAACCACAGCCCCCACCCATCCAGCTGTCCGTCCCCATGCAGCCCCCTGGCCCTCACCCCCCCACCACTCCTGGCGGGCAGCTCAACCCAGAACCACGGGTGCTCACACTGACTGCGCTAAGAGCTTCCTCCGGGAAAGAACGAGCCAGAGAAAGACTCTGAACGTGGAACTTGGGACTCTGGGCTGGCCCTCCAGGAAGTGGTCTCCGTAACAAGCTAAGGAACTACACACCAAGCTCGGGGCTGGGGTGGTTTCAGTGGGAAGCAGAAGGTGATCCATTGTTATTTGTGAAATGCTTGCTCTGTGCCCTCCAGGGACTTAAATTAACCGGGTGTGAGATAAAAAGAAAGACAAGTTCAAGTAGATGCCGGTCCTCCGAGGAAGAGGCGCAGGGCGTGTCTATTTTTAGAAATACCTCAAACTTTAAGTTCGTAATTGCTAGGGGTAGAACTGTGTTCCCCCCAAGTTCTGAGCCCTGTACCTGGGAAGTGACCTCATTTGTGGGGTCTTTGTGGACATAACCAAGTCCGGATGAGGCCATTAGGCGGGACCCTCGTCCACTGTGACTGAGTCCTTGCAAGAAGGGGAAATACCAGGTGAGCACCCAGGGGGTGACCCGGGCAGGCTCAGGGGTGGGGCAGCTGGGAGGAGGCCAGCGATGGAAGGGCAGGAGCTGGGAGCAGACCCTCCCCGCGGCCCCTCCCAGAGAGCGCGGCCCTGCCCACACCCAGACCTTTGGCCTTCAGAACTGGGAGGGGATGGGTCTCTGCTGTTCTAAGCCGCCCAGGCTGCGTCCTTTGTTGGCAGCACCAGGACGCCAACCCAGGCCCTCCAGCCGGTGAAATCCCGGACTGAAATGAACCAGAACTTGTGGCTGGCGTGGGGTGACTCAGCTTTAGATGCTTTTCATCAGCAGCTTTGGAAATGTTAGAGAGAACACAAAAGGGCATAACATGGCCCCTGTGCAAGTAATATTAAAGAGAATTAAAATCTGTTTTGTTTGGGGCTTCCTGCTGATATCCCAGTTTGAAAATCAGAGTCTATAGAATTAACTCCTTTGTTCTCAGCAGACTCTCATTAACCGATGCCTCGCCAGCAATGGGGGCACCGGCGGGTGGCAGGCGCTGTGTCCCCAGACCTTCCCAGAACGATGCTGCGGACCATTCCTGTGCCTGGCGGTCCCCTGAAGGGGTTTAGGTGTTGATCCCACTGCCTTCGTAGGTTTTTGGCAGAACACTGTGTGTGTTACCCCTTCGTGCCTTCCCTGCTTTAGAATCAGACCGTCTTGGGCGCCTGCGTGGCTCAGTTGGTTAAGCAACTGCCTTCGGCTCAGGTCATGATCCCGGAGTCCCGGGATCGAGTCCCGCATCGGGCTCCCTGCTCGGCAGGGAGTCTGCTTCTCCCTCTGACCCTCCCCCCTCTCCTGCTCTCTCTCTCAAATAAATAAATAAAATCTTTAAAAAAAAAAAGAATCAGACTGTCTTGGCTGAAGAGCCGTTCGACGACTAGCGTGGCCCCTCCAGGGTTCATTCTGGCCAGCCTCCTTTCAGACATGCTGACTCCCCCGGGAGAGGCAGGGAGTCAGCCTGTCCCCAGACGCTCAGCCCTGACCTTCCCGAGGCCTATCTCCGGCAGGCCCCACCCACTAACGCAAACTTGGGTGATTTGATGCCAGCCTCCTGTTCCCACACTTGCAGAGCTGGGGCTTAGATAAAAGGTCTACGCATACGCTACCTCGAAGCAGGTGTGTCCTGCGTTTCCAGGCGGACGCTGATGTCAGCCCAGTGCCAAGCCCACAACTCCTGAGCTCTGCGCCCCACAGGGCTGTGGGATGAATGCCCGCTCTGTGTGCCCGCGTTCTGGGCCTGGGGACAGGGTGGGAACCTGATCCCCTTTGTTAAAGGTCTGGGGGAATGTCAGCTGTTGATGGCCGGGGCGTATGTCCAAAACCGTCCTCTGCTAAGACTGGGTTTCTCTTGGCCTTTACCCACCCCTGGTCTGTAACCAGATACCAAGGACACAAAAAGTTTAGCCTTTCTGCTCGTTTTTCACTTGAAAGGCACTGTGAAACTAGAATTTGAAAAGAAAAAAAAAATACTTGTTTTTAAATAGCCACTCCCACCCTGGGGAAATTTCTCCAGATCTGACATTAACTCATGCCCTTCTAAAGTACCAGACACTTTTATTGAGTACTTACTGCTCGCCAACACGGTGCTAACCACTTTTCTTCCATTTTATCATTTATATTCTCTAAAGTTCTATCAGATAGGTTTTTATTGCCAGCATTTAGTAGATGAAAAGACAGATTCAGGAAGGGACGTACAGTGTGGCAGGTGGTAAGACTAGCTTCCTGCAGGAGTGAGGGCCTAACCAGGGAACGGGGAGAGACAGAGACAAGCGGAGCAGGGGAGAGGTGATCGTGCTGTGGCCGGTGCAGGGTCGAAGGGGGTGGGCCCGTCGGAAGGCATTCCCAGCCCACATTACGTGTGGCTCCGCGTTGCTGGCAAAACCTGTCTGCAGAGTGTCCCTGCTCTTTGATGCCTGCAGGCCTGCAGATCCCAGAACACCTGTGATGGCCGGTCTTGGCGACAGAGGTCAGGCCAGTGGGTCTCTATCACCCTCACCCCTGCGGCGAGCCTCAACCCATCTGAGAAAAAGCATATTTACCTGCTTCGTAGCTTTTCCGTAGATCTCACCTCTCAGCCACCGAGAAGCCGCAACCCAGTCTTCACGTGATGCTTTCCCGCTCGCGGAGGCCCAGCTTCTCCAGGGGCCTGGACACGGGGCTGGGCCTGCGGGGGGCGGGGGGAGGTGCGGGAAAGGGCAAGGTGACTGTGACCTTCCTGTCCGCCCTTCCCATGCTCCCCAGAGACAAGGTCTAGGGGTGTGTGTGCACGGCTTCACTTTTCAGTTTTAGAGGAAACACAGCAAAACCTGCATACCCCCGTTTCCTCTAGCCCCGCCGTGGGCCCCTGCAAAGCAGGTGCCCTTGTCCCTGCCGACTCCCAGACCTCAGATGTGGCCGCCAGGACCGGGAACACCGTCCTATGGGTTTAGGCCCCCGGTCTGTGCAAAGCGTCGCGGTGGCCCTGGGAGACGAGCGTGTAGATCTTCCTCGACTGACAAGGGGGTGACCTCTGATAAGCCTGTGTCGGCATGGACACCCATGGTCACGTGGCCGGAACGGAGCTGCCGCTCAGGGCCACTGCCCAGCATCCCGAGTGAGGATCTGACTGTGCGTCTCTAGCCCGAGACAAGATCCAAATTCAAAACTCCAAGTACAATTTGCAGTGAAATGTATTGATTTTGTACCGCTGTGAAGTCCAAACATCGTCAAGGCGAACTGTTGTGAAACCGTGGGCGTCTGTAGTAGGGAAAGTGTGAATAAAAGCATATTTAGGAACAATGTCACCTAAATTAATGTTTATTGTCTAATCTAAATGAACACATATTTGCTGTGCAAACTCAGTTTTAAAACAAGCCCCTTTGCCTGTCTTCCTGTCAAAGGGCTGCCCCCCAGCCTCAGCCCTTTGGGGTAGAGGCGCTGGAGCCATGGCCACGGGAAGCCATGGCCACGAGGGGCCACGGCCACGGGGAGCCACGGCCGTGAGTCTGCGGACCCTGCCCGGAGGCGCACAGTGCCAGGAGAGAGAAACCGCTGGGCAGCCTGGACGCGGAAGGGCGAATGAATACTGACGAGAGCTGATGTGATTCTCACGCTCATACATTGAACCTGGTGAAAATACCTTCCTCTTGGCTCCTGGGGAGCAAGTCTGCCTCAGTGGGTCCTTGGCTCCCAAGGTTCGACGTTTAAACTGTGGATGTTGAAGTCCTGGAGACTGCCTCCCCAGGCTGGGTCAGGTTTGGACGTCGAAAACCCTCCAGGCCATTCTGACGGGCGCTGAATGTTGGAGCTGGAGCTGCAGACTCCCAAGGCACGGCCTGGCTCAGGGACCCCCGGTGGACCCCGGCCAGCACCACTGCAGGACCCCACGGGGCGCACCCACAGCCCGCCCGCACAGGACATGGTCAAGTGACGCTCTTTCTCACAGTGGAGAAGGAGCTAATTCAAACCGTGCGGGAGGAAGGGCTTGATGATCTCTCTGCAGGAAATTCTTCAAAATGCTAGTCATCATCAGGCACTTAATTAGCAAAAAGGGTGAGTTTTTGTCTTTTCTTATTACGCTTATTGCATTTGCCAGCTTTTGAATAGTTATCATGTGTTGTGATTTCTTCTCTGTTCTAAATATTTTTTTTTCAGTCGTGCTTCTCTCTGTGCCCATACTTTTATTCTTTTTCTTGAAGACAGTCCCCCACACCGGGCTGGGTTTAGGAGCCCCCGATCCTGGAACACAGGACAGCGTGCGTGGGGAGGCCTGCTGGCAGGGGGCTGGGGGACCCCAGGCCTCACAGCCACGAGAGGGACAAGCAGAGCGTGATGTGGGGGCGTCTTGGCCACAACATGACCTGTGACGAGGTTTAAGAGCAGGAAGAAAAATAAAGATTTTTAGCAGTTGCTATGAGTGTGGAATTTTGGGGAGTGGCAGAGATGTCAACTAAGAATTTAAGGAGGGCTGCTGGGAATTTGGCCTGTATTTCCGCCCGAGAGTGTGTGCGTGTGCTGTGTGCGTGTGCGTTCGTGTTGGCGGGAGCCGGAGGAAGGTGGGAGGCGGAGAAAGACAAAAATCCACAGCTCATTCACTTGAAAACTTTCTTTCTCAGCAGCTAGGCTTTGTAACTTGAATGTGACTTTATTTATTTTAAAGATTTTTATTTCTTTATCTGAGAGAGAGAGGGAGCACAAGCAGGGGAGCACAGGCGGGAGGGAGAAGCAGGCCCCCCGCTGAGCAGACAGTCTGAACGGGGCTCGATCCCGGGACCCCGGGATCACGACCTGAGCCGAAGGCAGACGCTCAACCCACTGAGCCCCCAGGCGCCCCTTGAATGTGACTTTAAACAAGGAGTGCTGCTGGGAATTCGTCCCGTATTTCCCCCGGGTGTGTGTGTTTGTGTGTGTGTTGGACTCCCGGACGCCCTTGGCTGCATGGCCTTTGCCACCGTGTGCTCCTGGGAACACCCCGGTCCCTCCCGGCATCACTCAGGCCGGTCCCATGGGGGTTCTCAGAGATACAGCGGTGTCCACACGGTGTCCAGCCAGACTGATGCAGTTTCCAGAACATTCTTGTACTTTCCACGCCCTGCCCCTTTGTTCTTCCTGTGAATCCTCCCCTTCTTTACCAGGGGACCCTCGGGGCCACGGCAGCATTGTGGGAGATGTGCCCCCAGCCCCTTCCCGCCCCGGGGGGTGCTTTCCTCACCCGCTCGTCCGCAGCCTCTGTCTGCACGCTGAGAGCCGGTGATCTGGGCTGCACCAGACGCCCATGTGCAGGGACGGATCAGCAGCGGCTCCTAGTCCGTGTGTGGAGCTGGCTGACCCCTCATGGACGGGGTCGCGCCGGCCCCGTGTCATGACCCCGGCGCCCGCCAGAACCCGGCTCTCAGGGGCCGCTCTCGGGAAGGGCAGGACAGCAAGTGCGTCTGAGCCCTTCCTTCTCTCTCCCTCAGGGCCACCCTTCCCACTGTGCAGAGGAGACCGGCGCTCCCGTGGTATGCGTGAGGCGGACGGCATCTCTCCGTGGTCCCCCGCTGGCAGAAGCCCCGCAGGGCCATCTCCCCGTCGCCTCGAGAAAGGCCATCCTGCCTCAGTGCAGAGGGTATCACGTCATGTGGGCCCTTTCGGTTCTCACTGAGGGTCTCTCAGGGAATCCAGCCATCGAGATGTGCCCATGGCACGCATTTTAGTTGGGGCGTGAGCCTCGTGGGGTGTCCTGGCGAGTGCATGTTTGGGAGCAAGTCCTCAGGCTCTTTCAGTCAATCTTTCTGTGCATTGGGACAAAAGGTAATTGCATCCGACGGCCGGTGCAGCCTCGCTCTGGCCCGAGGGCCATGGCTGTGGTTCCCGCCACACACCCCCCAGAAGGCAGCCCCCGGGTGTGCATCCCCACGGAGCAGGCACCGTGCACAAAGCATGCCACGAAGACACACAGCTTTGGGTGCCCGTAGATGAGTGGAGGAGATGTGCATTCATGCGGACTGGGAGCGCGGAGCAGGTGCGGAAGGAGCCTGGTGCACGATGCGCCTCGGCGGGGGCAGCTGGGGGCGGCCTTCACGACGGGGACAGTGCCGCTCAGCACCAGGGTGGGGGCACCCCAGGATACTGGTGGGGGACATGCCAGGGAGCCTGTTGGTGGGTTAACTTGAGCGTTACCTCGTGCTTATTTGGCATCACTTGCAGCCTCGTTCGGATGAGCCCCTGATTTGCGTGGTTTTGCCACCTGATGCTCTGTAAGAAGTGATGGGGCTGGAGAGAGAGCGAGAGCCTGCCGGCCAGCCAGGCACTAGTAGCTTATCTCGTGGGGGCCAAGGCTACTGGCCTCACGTCTTTTCCACAGCCACTGCCGGTCCAAACAACACCAAAGGCAATGTGGCCCGAGTGGGACGGGGACGGGACACGGACTCCATTTCCCACGTGGTGAGAATCCATCGTCCTGATTCATGAGTGAGAACCGCAGGCCTCGTAAAGCACCAGCTTCCCCACCGGTGAAATGGGGCCGTCCTTCTGGTCTCGCGGGGTTGCCGTGAGGCCCCACGGGGTCACGGAGCTGGTGGTGACGGCTCACGTGACATGGCCCCGCCGTGGTCCTTGGCAAACCACCGCAGCCTGGACCACTGTTCCCAGAAGGTCAGGTGGGAGCCCTGGACCCTGTCCCCAAGACTCTCCACAGCACACATGCCACAGCGTGGCGCCTTCCGTCTTCCCACAAAGGCCTAGGGGTGCTAGAAGGCCATGGGTCCACCCACGACCCCACTGAGCAGCCCGCCGACTTCAGTGAGCAGCCCGCACGCAGCCTCAGGCCCCGATGGAAAGGAACGCGGGCAGCCTGCACCATCGGAGCTCCTCCCGTCCACGAGAGCCCTCCCGTAGAAGCCACCTTCCTGCCTTGATGGAATCTGCGGGCGAAGCGGGGAGGTGCTTACATTCCTAGGTGGCTGCTGGTCCCTTGGTCTAACGCCACCAAGGAACATCTTCAGATGAGACTGTCCTGAGAAGCACCCCAGCCCAGGGCTGGTCTCCCTCCTGCAGTGTCTGCCCTCAGGCTCACCTCTGCTCTGACGTGGACCCTTTTCTGCCCCTCGGGGTCTGACCGTGAGGGGACATCAGAGCCTCATGTCCCCCAGTAATTGTCAGCACTGTTCCCTGAGGGGGACAGTGAATCGGGGTCCCCAGAGTGGACCTGGGGCTCCCAGGGCTACCCTGCCCCTCCTCGGAGGGCTGACAGGGGCCTGAACAGCTGTGGGCAGCGTGTTTTCCCTAAGGCCTTGACACGATCGCTATCAGAAAACACAAAGGCTCTCCGTTTCCCTGGCCTTCCGAGCTTCTCATCTTGGGTGGGACACTTTGGTCGCCCAGGAAGGAAACCCAGCTCAGTCTGGTCCAAGGGAACTAAAGGGAGGCCGGCGTATGAGCATCCCAGGAGAGCAGCTTCACTGCCTGCGCGGCCTGCCCTGGGCCTCGGGGACTGCCCACTTCCCTTTGCCTCTCTGCGACTTTCCCAGAGACAGGTTCCCTGCACCCACTGGGTCTTCCTGGCAGTCCCAGTCACAGCTCCCCAGTTTGCAAGTCCAGTCCCAGCAAAGATGGTCAGCGCTCCCCTCTGGCTACTCCAGACTCCCATCTGCATTTTGAGCCAGAGGAAGTCGATGCCTGCTGGCTGGGCCTGGCCACCTGCCGGCCCAGAGGCTCAGGAGGATCTGGGCAGCCCCATGGGAGGTGCCTTACCAGCAGGAGGCACAGGGGGTGCTGGCCAGGCCCACCTCTTCCTCTTCAGAGGCGTCGAAGGTCAGACGGGAAGGCTGACCATGTGCCCACCTGCCGGAACGCCATCCTGGTAGAACACCAGATCTCCCTCTTGGCGTGCTTGACACGAGACTTTCATCCATCCAGCAAGGACTCGGGCCCCTCTCTGGGGCAGATCTGAAGCCCAGCCCAGTGGAGCCCCCACTGTCTGCAGCCCAAAGAGGGGCTCAGGGCCACCGGCTGACACCTGCATGGGCAGAGGGGCCATGACATTCCTGCGGGCATGGTGCAGAGTGGTCAGGGCCCCTGGGAGCCATTCTGAGTCAGAGCACGCTGCATGGAGGACACACCTCTGTCCCCATGCACACCCTCCTGTGACACCAACATCTCGCTCTGGACCTTGGCAGAGTGGCCCCACTCATGAGGCTGCGGGCACCTCTCTCCAGCATCTCTGCGGACCCCTAAGGTGTGCCAGGCTCTCCTTCCCGGCCGCGCATCACCCCCACTGACTTATGGGCCCGGTCACTGTCCCCATGGGCCCATCCTGCCAGGAACCGGGGTGCACAGCTCTGTGACACTTCACTGGGCACGAGGCGGATGGAGGAGGACAAGAGTAGGCAACTGAGGTCAGAGGCCACCCTCACTGCAGGAAGCCTCACGGTCGGTCCTCACCCTGGGAGTTCCTTTGACCCCCACTCACTGTCTGCGGGCATTACGCGTTCATAAACACACTGCGAGCGCATATTTGGCGTACAAATATACAAATTGCATACATTCGTTATTTAACCCTCTGTTTTCCAAACTAGGCTGAGACTTCTCTTTCGTGTGACTGAGGGTCTGTTAAAGTGTTTCCTCAACCAGAGATCATTCTCCTTCTAGAAAATTCTCCTCTGCTCCTTTCCATTCCACCCACCTCACTCCCGCAAACCACACACGGAAATGGTTCCTTCTAGCTTTTTCTTCACTGAGTTTTTTGGTGTTTCTTTGAAGCATCAAAGGAGTTGTAGTGACTGGGAGCAGTTAGATTTTACCAGAGTCGGACACTGAAGCTCCCAAGAGGAATGGGGAGTTGCTATTGGGATGTCTGGAACCCCTGGGGGGGACTGAGGGAGGATGAAAGAAAAGAGAGGGGAGGGAGGCCTCAATCCCGTTCCAAGATGGCGAGCTGTCCATCCCTAGCTATGGTCTGTATGGCCTTCACGCACCAAAAGTGCCCAGAAAACACTGAATACTTACTGCATCCCAACGCTCTGCAGATGCCCCTACTGAGTCTTCGGTGTGGGTTTTTTCTGTCAGGTCACTGGTCACAGGTTTTCTGGGTTGGACTGCGTTTTTGCTGCTTCTGGACTGTATTTTCACCCCATCTAGAGCCTTAACTCTGTTCATGCTGTACGAGGATGGACTTACATGGACGAATTTCCGCCTTCGCCCGGTCGGAACTGCGCCAAGAAGGCAGATGAAGACAGGGTTGAATCCAGCCTGCAGCTTCTTTGCTCGGCGGCAGCTGGTGGGCCCTGACCCCTGCCATTCAGTTCGGCTCTGTCTTACGTCGTCCTGCTTCCAGACTCTGGGAAAACAGCACAGTATCTCTTGTTTATTCCTCTCTTTAACCACAATTTTGATGGTTGCAATAAATTCCTCTCTGACGTGTATATTTGGACCCAGAAACTGAAGGGCTGCTGGGCCAGATGCACCGCAGACAAAGATGATGGGGACACTCCCCTGGCGTCGTGCACCGGAATGGCCTGCCTGCTCTGTGCTAAGCAAAGGTGCATTTCCCTGTGTCACGCCCACAGCACGCGGACGTAGGCAACGTGGAGCCCGTTCTCGGCTGAGGACAGAGGCACCGAGAGGACGGAAAGGGCGTAGGATCTTGTGTACTTCTCAAGGGTAGGAAGTGTGCAGCCGGGACCGAACCACGCAATCTGACGTCAGACTCTTCACTCTTCCCAAATCCTGATGTCATTGATACAAGTCATTTGTCCTGGCGTGGAACTCTCTGTGGGATGTCCTAGGTCCGAATGCATGGGACGCGGGGGCACATCAGCAGGCGGGGCGGCGCTCCCACCTGGAAGACAGCGAGGCCTGACGGTGCGCACACTTGGCCTGTGCTCAGACCCTGACCACCTGCTTCAAGGCTGCTTGGCCGGCCGGCGTCAGGCACTTCGGCTCCTGACATCTGCGGTGGCTTTGTCTGCTTGGAGGAGGCGATCACGTGGGAGGGAGCAGAGGCTGGGGGCAGCTTGGCAGAGAGGCGAAACTGTGTTATTTTTGGTGATCCATTTAATTGCTGGCCACAGGGCAAGGATTTGGGAGATGAAAAATTTAATTTCAAACGAAGCCCTATGAAAACTATTTCCAAGAACTCCTATCTTTGTGGCCACTCTCAATAAGGGGGCACACAGTGTTATCAGCTCATTATGTGTCTCAGTCAATCCAAGTTCTGGGGCCTGGAAGCCCAAGCTCGGGGTGCAGGCAGAGTGGGTGACAGGCGGGGGCCCGCTTCCTGGTTTCCAGATGGTCATCTGCTTGCTGCGTCCTCCCATAGTGGGGAAGGGGTGGGTAGGGAGAGAGAGGGAGGGAGAGGGTGAAAGGGATGGGGAGGAGGGAGAGGGAGGGAAGGAAGGAGGGATGAGGGAGAGGAAGGGAGGGAGGGAGAGAGCCAGAGGGGGGGGGGGGGGGGGGAGGAGGGGAGAGGGAGAACTCTGTTGCCTCTGCCTACAAGGGCGGGAGTCCATCCGTGAGAGGCCTACCCTGGAGCTAAGCAGTACCTCCTAGTCCCATCCCGCTGGTAGGAATGTTGGAGGGACACACGTGAGCCGCGGTGGCACCAGGCTGTTTCCCACAGCCTCTTTGGGGTGACCTGAAGCGCACAGGCTGTGTCAGGACCCGCAACAGCTTCTGGCCTGCCTTGTCCTGTCAGACTTCAGCGGCCAGCCATTGACACAGGGCAGACCCAGAGTCCGCAGATGTGACTCCAGAGCCTCTGGGAAGCGCGGGAGATGCTGAAATGGGAAGGGAGCACAGTTTGGACACACAGGGCCGCTCCCCTGCTGTCAGGTGGCTTCAGCAGGAGTCCCAGGAGAATCCCTACAGAGCGTCGTGGGAACAGCACCATGTGACCGGACTTGCCCGCCGTCGGCGTGGAGGCCCCAGAGCCACAGAGCCTCGGGTCTGCAAGGGACAGGGACTCGTTTTTGTCTGATCCCCTAACACTGTTCATTACCACTGGCATCAACCCACTCCATATCAGGGCAACTTCTATATGTTAAAAGTGTTGTTTCTCTCCAACCAGGTTAGACAAGAGATGAGACATTCTGGGGTCCTGGATGGATGGGGACGTTTTGTAGCCTTTGCATTTTCTGAACTTTGAAATGCCTGAAGACACTCAAAAAATACATGGCACTAAAGCGTTGGGGTAAATGCTGCATTGAAATCTGTGTGTGTCCATTGTAGCTGGACTTATGGTCCACAACCCCCCCAGCACATGCCCTCTGCACACAGTAACCCCCAGATGTGGGGACGGAGCCATGCAGCAGGCCGAGTGACCCGCCTCTTCCACCTTCCTCGTCAAACATGTCCACCCTTTACCGGTCCTGCTCAAAGCCCCTCAAGGGCTGCCCTGGTCGGAGGGCTAAACAGGGCCCAGAACTAACAGGAAATGCCTCGTGCCTCATGATCAGAAGGAGGAGGCCATGACTTCTCTTGTCCTTGACCTCGAGTTCCACCAACACCCTTCGGTCTTGCACATTCATCGCTGTTAATTTTATCTTCCTCACCCTATTGTCAGCCACGGGCTTCTTGGAATTAAGGTGATATCAGTTTCCCTTAGGATTTGTCCCATCCCTTCTCCCTGTCAAGATCATGGGGTCCTTAAGAGCACAGATCGTCTGTAATTCATCTGTATTCCTGGGAGAATGCTTTGCAAGTATTAGTCATGGAATGTATGGAAAACTGTGGCAGATAACCACTCCTGAACCTCACTTGGTTTTTGTTGACTTAGAAAGAGTATGGATTTTGAAGACCACTCGGTACTTTGATCGTCCTGTTTGGTGTGTAATCTAAACACAGACGTCCCCCCTCCCCCAGACCGCTGGGTTTCACCGGTGGCCCCAGGGAAGTCACCTCAGTCGTCTTTTCTGTGAAATGAAGGGGTTGTCTTGATGGCCTGTGAGGATCCTTCCACTTGTAATAATCCACCGACTGTGATTCCGGGTGCCATTGTCCTTTGGGGGTTGATATCACGTGGAGAGAGTCTTCAGTGGCTGTGCACTCCAGCAAGCCTGCTGCCTCAGGAATCTTGCTCTGTAGACGGAGTCCCCCACAGGGCAGGGATGCCTGGGAAGAAGCCCCAAATCTGTGTGTTTCTCCAGTGGCCCCAAAGCAGCTCCTCCTTCATGAATGTTTCTGTGGAGTTTTCAGGCCCTCACCTAAGTTTTAACATCCATACACAAAACTGAGAAAACAGACAGAAATGTCGTCAGCCATTTAAACCTCTGGGTTTTCAAAGTTAAATATTCCCAGCAAGATAATATTTTGCTGATATTTTTTTAAAGAAAAGGAAAGGTATGTATCTATATTTATGTATGTGTGCATCCATGACACATGCCCTCTGGACGCAGGGTTCCAGACGGATCTGGGGAGGAGAGGACACATTAAATCAAGGCTGGAGTTTGATGAAGATCTTAGACTAGACAGTCACCTTTCTGGATAGAGACAGTGTGTGATTTAAAGCTATTTCAGGACTGTTTTCTCACCTAAGAGTGAGCAGAGAATTCAGAGCTTGTCTGAGTTTTCATCAGGAGCAGGGGCGACAGTCCCCCTGAAAAATGTCTAAAGGGACAGCATGACACCGAAGCCAGCATTCCGTTTGGTTTTCTTGCAAGGCATGCCTGTTGAATGTAGTGCTCACATGCATCCACCCTGTGCGAGCCCATAACGGTGCCTACTGAGAAATACCCTTCATCTTCACTGAAGTCGTTATGATTTTTCATTTTATGAGCCAGGAACCTAAGGCCCCAAAAGATTGTTTCTCGCCCAAAGAGTGAAGTTGATATTTACTAGTGCCTACTATTTGCTCGGATCTGTACATCATCTCATTTACTGTCCAAGCCTACTTAGACCTAGGTATTACTATTTCAATCGAAGGTTTAGGTAAATTAAGTCACTTGCAGGTTATAGTGCAAGGGAATGCTAGAACTCAGGTTTGCTCTGGAAAAATAATCTTTCCAATATAACTGACTATACCTTACATCTTTTTCTTATCTGTTTGAAATGCAGTGAAGAGTTTTAGTGATGAGAAATACTCAGTGAATATGTTCTATGAGAAAAGTGTCAGAATAGGAGAAAAACTATAATTCTAGGTGCCTCACCATGCTTACTTTTGTGGGATTTCAGGAGTTTTGGGTGCATTGAGCTGCATGGTCCTCCAGCCGTTTTGGTTCAGTAGACAGGGAAGGTCAGAAGTCCCCCTAGTTACTGTGTCCAGGAGGCTAGACGGTGTGGAGTTCAAAGGAGAATTCGTGCCGTTTAGCCGACAGTCTTAGGACATGCATATGGTGTTTTCTGAGAAACCCCCTGACCCCAATCCAATGTAGGAACTTGCTGTGTCTCATTTTATCTCATGGCACACACACTTTATAGTGGCTTTGTATCAGCAGATGCACTCGTGTTAAGTGTGGAGTTTGATAGGTTTGGACAAATGCTTCACCTGGGTAACCACCACAACCAAGATATTCTGGAAAGATCCTTGTTCCTCTTTGCCATGGGTCCGTGCTTCACCACTGGTCTCATTGTTCTCACCGTAGGTTAGTGTTGCCTGCTCTGGAATCATGTCGTTGGAATCACACAGAAAATGCTCTTTCGTGTCTGGCTTGTTTTGTGCAATAAGACATTTCTGAAATTGATTCATCTTGTATCTGTCAGTGGTTATGGTCTCTTTATTGCTGAACACGTTTTCCTTGTGCAGGTGTACAACACGTTTGTGTGTTCATCCATTCTTGGACAGTTGGGTTGTTCCCAGTTTGGAACTATTATAAATAAAGTTGCTATTAACATTTGTTTACAAAGTCTGTATGGACATATGTTTTTGTTTCTCTGGATCATCCAGCTGGGAGGTGGGAGGTGCCTCACGTGTAGGAACACCTGCCCCGTCATCCCCAGGAGGGACTTACGGACGCGCCCGCCCTGGACAGGCAAACCCACAGCACCCATCCCAGAAGGCGCAGCTGTCCACGTGAGCGCAGACTCTTGTGTGCCGCTCCCGTGCATCGTGGAGACCCCGTGGATTGTGGGGACCGTCCCTAATGTGCAAAGGTCACGATTCCCCTTAATTCTCCTCTGCCTGCTTCCGTGGCTGCAGAAAGGATTTGCACCTACCTCCTTGGTGGGGCACCTAGCGGTGTGCTTGCCACCGTGTGACGTGCTTGGAAGGCAGAGTGTGTACCTGCAAGACGCGGCTGCCTCGGTGTGGGCCACCACGTGATTCCGTCTCCCAGGACACGGCGCCAGGAACCCGAGCCCAGGGCAGCCTGGCCACCGCCGCGAGTGACCCACGGCCGTGAGTGACGTGAGTGACCCACGGCCCCTCAGTCCCGCCGTCGGGAGTCTGGCTAGAGCGCACACGAGCGCGTGTCCACACACGAGCAGACTCTGGCACACGGGCACACACCGCGACAGCCCTGGTGCCCCGAGCGTCCCTCTCCCCCGCGGCCAGGCACAGCCTCAACGGCGCTGCTTCTCGTTTTCTTCACCAGAAATTTAGGGAATTAGTTAAATTTGAAAGACAATTCTACTTCAGCCAGGCAGCCTTTTACTAACGACCTAGCATTCCTTGTACAAGAGCACAGTCAGATTTATAGAATGAACGGGACAGAGCGTGGCAGCAGCCGGGGCGCAGGGACCCAAGTTGGGTCTGGGGAAGCCCGGGCCCCCTCGCGGGTGCGGACAGCGCCTGGCGGGGCGGGAGGGCGCTCCAGGGCCGGTGACAGCAGGAGCAAAGGCCCCAAGGTACGGGATGCGTTTGGGGAATAAATAACTGCTTCTTATGGCCTCTTTTAGAGTTGGCCCTAGAGTCCGCCTGTAAAGCTGTTTTGCTCTTTGAAGAGAAACAAGATCACTTAGGGTTTTTGCAGTTTTATTTTTTATTAGAAAAAAAAAAGAAAATAAATACAACTATTATTATTCCCGCCCTTCCCAAGAATGTGAGGCCGGGCTAGTTAAACATTTGGGGTTTATTTGAGGAATCCTGTTAAACACGGGGAATTATTATTATTGTTTTTTAAACAGCTGCTGAATTTTATTTTATTTTAAGTTTTTTTTTATTTTTTAGAACTATTTATTTATTTATTTGGGAGAGAGAGAGAGGAGGGAGGGGCAGAGGGAGAGAGAGAATCTCAAGCAGACTCCGTGCTGAGCATGGAGTCTGAAGCGGGGCTCGATCCCATGACCCTGAGATCATGACCTGAGCGGAAATCAAGAGTCAGACGCTGAACCGACTCAGCCACACAGGCGCCCCAAACATGAATTACTTTTAAAATGAAAGAAGAAAAGAAAAACTCAAATGATTTAGCAGAAGTCGGTCATAGCAGTAACAAGACAGAAGACTCGGAGGACAGCCGAGTGGAGGTGTTTCGGTCGGTCAGGGGTCTGCAGACTTCTGTTGTGGCAGGGAGCAAGCACTTGGGCTGTGTGGGGCCTTGGGGTCCACCTGCTGTCTGCAATCCACAGCTGCCATTGGTCAGTGACCCCACAAACACCATCCATGTCAAAGGGCTGAAGCTGTGTTCCAATAAAGCTTTGTTTCTGGACGCTGAAATTTGAATTTTTTACAAGTTTTATGTATCAAGAAATATTCTTCTTCTGACTTTTCAACCTCTTAAAAGTGTGAAAAACTCCAGGCCATTTGTGTTAGGACACCAAGTCCTAACAGCACGTTTGGCTCTAGAGCGTGGATGGAGGGAACGGAAGACCAGGTTTCATGCTTCCCACGGTGGAGAAGGCTGAAAAAGACAAACGCTGAGTTCTATGCACTCTGTGCTCTGCACCTTCCTCTTCGTCATTTGAAACAGAAACCGAAAAGAAAGGTAAAAAACATTCTTTCCTTGTGCCTGGACCTACCAAGCCTGGGCACAGGTCTGTGCCATGGGCCGTGGTTGCCAACCCTGGTTCTGGGTTCTCTGCTTAGTTCTAGGGGAGCAGAGAAAGTGGGACAGCCTCTTGCCCTAGGACCCCAGCAGACGGGTGTGACCTGAGGGACAAGCCGCTTCGGGGGCGCTGCCCGCATCCTACAGGGACGTCGGACCAGCTCTAGCTGCCAGTTTCCCGCTGCTTTCTGCCCACTGTATGTGTCCGAAGCTGGGACATACTGGGACTGTGCCAGCCATCCGAATCCGAAGCCAGAGGTCCATCCCAACCTGACGGAGAGCAGGAGCAGTTTGTGGGGCCTGAGAAGCGGCACAGCCACATTTGAACAAATGTGGGTGACTTCCCACGAGGGCTAATGTTAACTCCATTTCCACCAACCAGGACTCGGATGGTTAGCCCGTGGTACGAGGAGAGCCAGGAAGGACTTCCTTGCCACACCTGCACGTCTGGGGAGAGGTGGGGCAGGGGAAGGGTGGGGGGCGGGCAGCGGAGCTGCAGCGTGGACCGGGGCACCCACACACATGGCCGTGAACACGAGGCATGGGGGTCACCCGCCTCCCCCACTCAGAGCATGCGGGCTTGGAGACAATGACACTTTCTCTAATGGGCCCTCTGACCTGGCTTTATGCGGACACCATGTCTCTGAAAGGGGAGAGTGGAAAAGTCATTCTTTTTGTCAGACCGTGTGTTTTGCATGAATATCACTTAGATGAAAATCTGCACAACCTCAGCAGATCTCTGTTGACCCCTTAGAGGGAAAACGCGGTTGAGCTGAGAGGAGCAGGGAGCGTGCACATGGCCCCGCTGTTGGGTCCCAGTAAGACCGGAATCGCCCACCAAAGCTTTTGCTCAGCGCAGAAAGGATCTGGGATCGCCATGGCAACCCTGTTGCTCAGGCTCCCGGGGCACATTCTTCAGGAAAAAATATGATTGTTTGCTTGAAATTTTCAAAGCTGCCTACAACTTTAAAGCATGTTAATTTTGCTTGAACTTTAATTATTGATAAAATCTGTTCAGAGGGTAGATCTGTTCTGAAAAACAGAGCCAAACCCGAACTGCAGAATGCCATGGGGTGAGCCTGTGGGAGCAGGACAGGGGGAGATGGGGAGGGGGCGCTGGCCTGGCTCTTCCTGGGGAGCCGGGTTGGGAGGCGGGGGCCGCCTGGGCCCTGCTCCCCGTGGTTACACAGGGCAGACGACGATGGTGCGGCGCTCAGCGTGACACAGCTGACACCACACGGGCCTCCTGTCCGGACAGCCGCAGGCAGGGCTTCGAGGCTCGGGCTGGGGGCCCCTCAGTCCAGGGGTCAAGGTCAGTCTGGCTGAGGGCGGAACGTCAGAGCGCGGGAAGGCCTGTTCTGAGGCCTGGCGCACGCCACAGATCTCACGACTGGCCGCTGCGTTCGTATTTGATTCAGGGTGGGGTGCATTTTAATGTGGCTGAGAAAGGTTTGCCCTGTTTTATCTTCAGTGGACATTTCCTCAAATTACCTGCGGGGTCCTTCCTGTCTTCCCACTCGTGAGGCTGGATGTGAGGGAGGACAGGGCCCCTCGACTGGGCCTCAGTCCCAGATAAGGACGATGAAACCGGCGGCCCCGATTAGGGCGCCCGCGGACCAGCTCAGGGTACCTCATGGCTGCAACCTTGTAGGAAAACCCCTGAAACACAAATCAGAAAGTAAACCTTCAGAGCTGTCCACTAACGGGTGTGAGTCCCCCCGGAGGGACGAAGGGACCAGCACGGAACGCGGGAACGCTGTCCCGTGGAGTTCCGGGTGGGTCAGAGTCCGGCCGGGGTGGCATTCCCAAGCCCTCCGGTGCCCCGGGGAATCCGCTGCAGGTGGGGGTGGGGGAAAGGGGCGGGGCGAGGGGTGGGCCCGCCTGGAGCCCGGGTCCCACCCACCCTGTCCCTGCGGCCACAAAGCAGCGCTAACTTCCTTCCGGAGTTCGCAGCCTCATTAAGGAAGGAATACAAACAGCATAAAGCAGGTTCTTGTTTGTTTCCGATCAGCTAAGACATTTCTTTCTTTATCTTCCGAACAGACAAGCAGAGACTGATGAACGATGATACTAATTCAGCTAAGTTTTCCTCCTCCCATTGGCGATGTTTACTCTGGGAGAGCCCGCTCTGTCAGCAATTCAGCGGGAGGCCCGAGTCACCCCGGCCCTGACCTGGCCCTGACCCTGCCCTGACCCTAGCCATGGCACTTACCCTAGCCCTGGCCCTGACCCCTGTCCTGTCCCTGACCCCAGCCCTGTCCCTGACCCCAGCCCTGACCTTGATCCCAGCCCTGACCTGGCCCTGACCCTGATCCTGGTTCTGACCCTGATCCCAGCCCTGACCTGGCCCTGACCTTAGCCGTGACCCTGATCCCAGCCCTGACCCCGGCCCTGACCCTGATCCTGGCTCTGACCCAGCCTTAAAGGTAGCCAGCATGGCCTGAGAACCTGCAGGAAGTAATCAGAGTCCTGGGCTGCTCTCAGGCTTGGGAAACAATTTAGTCTCTCTCCCTCCCCAGGTTAGGTGGACACGGACGCTGAGGGCCATTCACCTCTAACTGACACCTGCCTTGAGTTTGGAGAACCCAGACTTGCTGAGAGCTCGGTTCTCCCTTAGATGCTGTAGTCCCCCTTCCTTGGGTGGGCCCAAAGGCCCCCTCCAGTGGAGGGCTGTGAGCATGGGTTGGGGGCAAGGCGCATGTGCCGTGCCCAGGACGATGCAAAGACAGCCCCTGACCGTGCTGACCTCCAGGATGGACACCTGGTGACCCTCAGCTGTTCCCCCAGGCCCGATCCTGACACTGATCAACTGAGGATGCACCACATCCACGCGCTTCCCCAAACCCGTGTGGGGACACACTTCATGCAAATGAGCACGCGAACTCACCACCGCTTTGTCATATTGTGTTTTCTCAATGATCAGCATTACAGCTGCTCTGAGGACACACGGGAACTTACAAAGTGATCTGATAGAACAAGGTGGGTGTCAGCCAGGCCTTCTCTTCTTGTGCCCACTCTGGGGGTCAGTCCTGTGAGCGTGGACTCACCTGAAAACGAGTGTGCCGGTAGCTGGGAAGCAGAGCCCTCTTGCCTCCTGGCAGATCCTCACAGCGTGCTGGCTCCGAAGGCCGTCCTAATCTGATGACTCATGCAAGGGGACTCTCGTGTGGTTGAAGAATGGACAGTCACGGGGCCCGCCTGCCATGGGTGTGGTCACTTGGCTGCTCAGTTGCTATTCTTAAATCCTAGCCCCTAGCCTAGCCATCACAAGAAAAGGAGCTGTGGGTCAGAGAGGACCACAGGCAGCAAGAGTGGGGATAACTGAAGGGTGGACTGGCTTTAGAGAAGTGATCAAAGCATGCACCCTGCCATCTGCATACAGGACAAATGGTTACCTGGGCTCCAGGGGCTTCTCTTGAGCCCCTCCTGGGAAAAGGTAGGAAAAAGGTGAGTAGTCTGATGGAACTTCAAGTACAGTAGAAAGCGTATATTTTTAAAGTATATCTGATGATCCAGAAACATAATGTATTTCCAGGTGTTTTAGTCAGGATAGGCTAGATATGCTGGGGCAACAAACATGCTCCAGAGCTTAGTGGTAAATAGCAATGGAAGTTTCTGTGTGCTTCTGCGTATATCACGTTCCTGTCCAGTGAAAGTCAGCAGGGGCCCGACGGACGGGGCTCCCCTTGACCCGTTACTTAGGGCGTTAGTAAGTCCTGCCCGAGATCAAGGTGAGCTTAGGAATTCAGTTTTCCCTCTGTCCCATTTTAAAAAATCAAGCTTTTTAACTTCCATATCTCCCCGGAGAAGGAAGGGAATGCGTCCACGGCCCTGGGGCTGTAAAGGTTTCTATCTGGAAGTGACAGACATCACCTCCACTCGAACTCGCTGACCCACGCCTGGCTCCCGGCACGTCCACCCTCAACACGGGCAGGCAGCGCAGCCTCGCTGTCGCTCGAAGGACACGGCACTCGGTGCGCAGATTCAGCCCTGACGAGCAGCGTACCAGCTTCGTGAAGGAGAAAAACAAGTTTGAAGATGTTTTAAGAACTAGAAAAATATATATAAGAATTACAGCTATAATGACTACCTCTTAGCGTTCATGTTATTGCAAGTGATTTCCATATTTTTTTAAACTTTCTGTACTTCATGTATTTTTAAAGTAAACATTATTTTATAATTTAAATCGAATTTGTTTTTCTGAAGACCCCAAAGAGTGTTGTAGACAGGATATGTGAGTAGTTGAGAGCAGGGTTTATAACAGAGAATATCTAATATATCTGTGGTTGTTACAGATAACATCAGGAGGAGCGTTCCCCTGGGAGAGCCATGTCCCTCACGAAGGCCAGATGGCGGGTGTGACTCAGCGGTGCGGCCTGGCCTCTTCCAGGCGTGTGTTTGCTGAGGTTCTGCCTAATGCCTGCAATCATGCTGTTTATTACAAAATAATAATACAATAAGAAAGAAATCATTTAGAAGATTTTTGGTTTTGTTTTTTTAACTCCCGGACTAGGGAGTGAGAGCGGAAGGAAGTCTACGCCGATTTCAAGGATGCATGAGTAATTGAAACGAGGCCAGTCTAAAATCTACATTTTCTGCAGTGCAAAAAAGGGGAAAAAGTGTGATTTTATTGTTTTTCTTTTTTTCTCTTGTTGGGAACAGAGGAAGTCATTTGATCGTCCTGTTCCCCAGCCCCCTGGTGGGAGTAATCCCTGTATATTGTTGGAGACTGTTGAGTGGGGAGATTAATAACAAAGGCTTTTGCTTGTATCTCGATGCAGCTTTGCCATGAAAAGAAAGAAAGAAAAAGCAGCTAAAGGAAGACAAGTGTTGAGATATGGATTCAGAGGGTTGAAGATCCTCAGGCTGGTTGGTTCTGCCAGGTGGGGTCTCAGACACCCGGTCCATCTCCCCAGGGCTTGACCTCCAGGAGCCCACCTCTCCTGAAACAGAGTTTCTTTGGGAAGTGGTCTGAAGATTTGCGTTGCTGAGTCTAAACTTGACTTTTTCCTAGAAATGTCTGCACACTGAGTGAATTTGGTTTGGTTATGTTCTTAACTCTTTTTCATTCTTGAGGGTCACAGTTTAAAGGGAATCCAAAGGTGTTTTGAAAGCCTCACTCAGCACAAAGGCCATGAAGGGAGGATTCCTAAAGACAGATGCCCATTAGGGAATCAAATTCAACCCTGACCTGGGGGTATCTCTATAAATAGTCCCACTGATGGGGTGAATGTGCCCCGGCCAGTCGGCCTCATAAAGGGGCTTTTTGGTGAGCTGCAGTGCCCTGGGGTCCCCCTGTGCAGGCCAGACATGACTAAGTAGAATGCACCTGCTTAATTTCCAGAATCATGATTGTTTTGTCATGATTATTTCAGGCCCACGGAAAAGGATAGAAAATGATGTAAATAATATGTAGTGTAATATAGAAGAACTATATAATATATCATAATATGAACAACTAGGATTCTAGACTGGTCCATTTCTGCTTTAGCTTTTTATTTCCAACCTGTGTTTTCATGTTTTTGAGCATTTATTGTAAATAGTGTATAGCTATATTTGTTGTTGTTCTTCTTTTTAAAAAAATCCAATGTGAGGGCACCTGGGTGGCTCAGTCAGTGAAGCATCTGCCTTCGGCTCAGGTCATGCTCCCAGGGTCCTGGGATCAAGTCCCGCATCGGGTTCTGTGCTCAGCGGGGAGCCTGTTTCTCCCTCTCCCTCTGCCTGCCGCTCCCCCTGCTTGTGCTCTCTCTCTCTCAAATATATAAATAAAATCTTTAAAAAAAAATCCAGTGTGAAAGTCTCTGTCTTTTAACTGATGAGTGTAGAACATTCACATTTTTGATTCCTAAAAACTTGGCTTTATTTCGATCACCTTATTTTTGGTTAATATTTATTCTTCCTTTGCTTTTTGTCTCCCTCTCATCCCATGTTTTTCTCTCTTTTCTAATTTGCTTGATTGAGTATTTTATATTTCTTTTCATCTTTGCACTGCTTTGGAGATGCATTTTCTATAAAAATGGAAAAACGTTTTACTCTTGAAATATTAATGCACATTTTGAAGCTAACAAAGCTAAGGGCCATCAATACTCCTCTTCATCTCCCCCGAGCCACCTCTCACACCTGCAAACTACTCTCCAGAATTTGTTCACCCGGTTTTCGTAACCCCCAATGCTCATCTTTTTTTTTTTTTTTTCAAGTATGTCTTTATTTTATTATCACTCTTGAAAGGTAGTTTGTTGGGACATAGAATTCTATGATGACATTCATGTATTTTCAGTTCTTTTAATAAATTATTCTGACAACCATAATTGTAAATGAGACAGTCACTATTTTATTGATCGATTTAGGTCCATTACTTTCTCCAGCTTTAAGATGTTTTTCGTCTTTTAAAAAACTCTTGTATGTTTATGACTTTGGATCATGAGCCCCTCTCCTGTGAGGATGTATCTGGGGACTATCTGTGCAGGCTTGGTGAGGATGTATCCACCCAGAAAATCCTGTGACTGCTTTTGCCACAAGACCCAGAATTATTATCCTTAGATTACTCTTACAAAATTTTCAACTTGAAAGTTTTCAGTGTCAATGTCTTTTATGTGTTTTAATTTATTTTTAAAACATTTATTATTACAAAACAGTAAAAATGTATTTAGAAATTAGAAAACAAGAGACAAGAGATAAGAAAACGAAAATAGCCTATTTCTCCCACCCTGAGGTCACCACTATTACTACACATCTCAGTATATATAGTCGGTTTTCTCCTATCGTCCTTTTTTATTTTATTTTTTTTAAAGATTTTATTTCTTTATTTGACAGAGAGAAACACAGTGAGAGAGGGAACACAAGCAGGAGGAGTGGGAGAGGGAAAAGCAGGCTCCCCGCCGAGCCAGGAGCCCGATGCGGGGCTCCATCCCAGGACCCTAGGATCATGACCCAAGCTGAAGGCAGATGCTTAAGGACTGAGCCACCCAGGCGCCCCACCTATCGTCCTTTTTTTTAAAAAAAGGTACGCATGGGGGAAGGGAAGGGCAGAGGGAGAGGGAGAAGGAGAATCCCAAGCAGACTCCCCGCTGAGCACAGAGCTCAAGGTGGGGTTCGATCCCAGGACCCTGAGATCATGACCTGAGACGAAATCAAGAGTCTGATACTTAACTAGATGAGCCACCCAGGTGCCCCCTTTTATCGTTCTTTTTATCTCTCAACCTGCATTCCCAGTATGCATTCTCTCTCCCTTTTTGTTATTAAATTGAGATCATAACAATGTTTATTGATAATTAGTATTCTAGTAATTATTATATTTATGCTACTATGATTATAATATGACATAATAATTATATTATGTCATCAGCATTATTCTATAAGGATATAATATTATTTTATATATTTATTATAATGTATAATATAATTACATTATGATAATATAATGATAGATAATAAAATAATGAAATAATAAATATAATAGGTTTATTATGTACACAGGAATTTTTCTTGGTTCATTATCTCTACCTTCCCATAAAATTACATTTTCATCTTATCATATGCACTGTCCATCTCAAATTTTTCCCGCTGTTCCAAAATGTTATTAGCAGTTGGTATCTTTACACCAGGGCCTCAGCCAGAGCCAGGAACTGCATCTGATCATTATATCCTTAAAACTCGATTAATCTGACATAGTCCCCATTGTATTTTCTTTTTTTTTTCTTTTTTTTTTTTTTAAGATTTTATTTATTTATTTGAGAGAGAGAGAATGAGAGACAGAGAGCACGAGAGGGAAGAAGGCAGAGGGGGAAGCAGACCCCCCGCCGAGCAGGGAGCCCGATGTGGGACTCGATCCCAGGACTCCAGGATCATGACCTGAGCCGAAGGCAGTCGCTCAACCAACTGAGCCACCCAGGCGCCCCATCCCCATTGTGTTTTCAAACTGGAATTTCCTTCCAGTCTGTTTAGGATACATCAAAAATACATAGGTATTTGTTGAGGATATGTCAAGTCAGGGGACACATAATATCCGATCATTCAGGATGCTAAGAATGACTTAAGATGGATTAAGATGATGATTGTCCGATGTTTCCATCGTAAAATTATGCTTTGTCAATAGAGTTTTCCAAAACTTAAAAACATGACTCTTACAAATACGAAGTAAGTGACAGAGATTTGTTTAACTCATTAGTAAGGCAACGAGGAGGATGATAGGAAAGGGATTCTAGGAAAGACAGAGGTATTTTGGTCGCCGAAAGAAACAGTGTTGCGGTAAGAGTGCTGAGTAGATACAGCACAGGTCAAAGTCCTGTGCGATGAGGAAACTGTAAAGTTTCGGGGTATCTCTTTTACCAGAGACACTTCTTCTGTACCTCTACCGGAAAACTTCATTCGCATTGCTGTGAGGAAAGGAACGTTCGAACTGAATCGATTTCTGTAGCTTAACATCTTTCCTTACAGAGTTATAAAATACCCTAATCAATAGTAAATTGTGAGACAGCAGAGGCAAAGCCCCCTCGGGAATGAGATACCCCGGGGCGGGCACGGGATAACATGCTCAGCGTGACCGAAGCGACACCTGCTTTGCCCCTGTCCGGATTTTCCCCTAACCCCCTCCTCACCCCACCTGACTAGAAAGGAGTACGTGTGGCCTTACTTTGGTACTCTGCCGATTCCCGGTTCCTTCCATCTTATGTCTGATGGTTGTATCGACAACTGATACCCCTTTGCCTGAATCAGTAATTTCCGTAGTGTTACAGGAAGCTGACCTTCTAATTCCACGTTTCCTTTTCATTACCCATGTGGGTGGCCTGTGGTGATGAATTTTCAGGGGAGCTTTCTCCCCCATATCGGAGCCCATGAAAAGAGATAAGCTCGTTGCCATCTCCTTTTGCCAAAAGGGGATTTTTCTCAGAGTATGCTTTCACTGCGGGGAAATCTTTGAGGGTCCCGTCTTTGCGGTAGGGTTTTGGTTTTAATTCCCAACCTCCCAGAGACCTCTGAATCCAAGGGCCTGGCTCGTGGGCACCAACACCCCCCCAGGGCTACCCCGGGACCTCCCTCCGGGCTTCTGGGGCCTTTGCTCTGATCTCTGCCGAATCTGCTCCTTATGTATTTAAAAGGATGATTGACATATTTTATTCAGCACTTCTAGGTGTCACTATACAGTATATTCAGCCTATTTGATCCACAATATTGTTGGAAATGAAAGTCACTGCTCAGATTTTTCAGATACTTTCCTGTCTTTGAAGTGTAGTGGATAAATTGCCTCTCTTGGAGTACCCACTGGCCCAGCGGGCAAATGACCTAGATTCTCTCATCTTCCCTGAGAGAAGGAGTCCTCCACATAATACTGCCACTTTGGGGGACATCCTGTAATTGTGATTATATATGAGTATCTCTACCTATACTCACAGATAGAACTCAGTCACTGTGTAATTACGGCAAGTGTTTATAGGGCTTTTACTCTTTGGGTGGTCCTGTGTTGAAGCTTTACCATACTTCATTATCATATTTAATCCTCCCAACACAGTAAGGTAGGTATCGATACTCTCATTTTATAAAAGGAGAAATGAGGCGCACAAAAGTTAGTTTGCTTTTCCAAGAATGCTCCTATAATGAACATCACAACTCGGCTGGTGGCTAGGTCTGTTGAACCACAAAAACGTTACTTGAATCTGCTAAAGCAAGAGTCTCATTTTTAAATATGAATGTGATTGGTATTTGATCTACACTCAACTAAAATTTATTCAACACTTAAACATAACAGGCTCTAGGCCTTATTTCACTGAACCCTCGCGTACAAAGCTCCATGGGATAGACGGATGCCTCCTATTCTGTGAATGAGGAGGCTGAGCACAGAGACTCACTGATACCTGCACCTGGACAGCTGACGTGCAGCCATTTCCACCAACTCGTGTTGCAAACCTACCATCCATGGAGAACAGACCTCGACGCGTGGTGGGAGTGGATTTTGTTCTGGAACACTTACCTTCGTGACAGTGCTCCAGCCAGCATTCTGGGACTCGTGAGGGCTACATCCCTCCCTGGCTTCAAGCTGCACCCAGATTTCATTTTCCTCAGCAGCCAGTCGTTGTGAGGAAATCTCTCTGTGGATTGAGAAGGCTGGGAGTGTCTGTTGTCTGAGTTCGGGGATGCACTCACTGACCTAGGAGAGTGTGTAGGCAGCTACGGTCAACTCGCACAGCTTGCTTTCATTTTCTTTCTTTTTTTCCTTTTTGCCTGGAGTGAGCAGAAAATTGCCTAGAATTAGTGATAAGCACTTGTCTACAACATTGGGTTGATTTTAGATCTTGGATTTTTCAGTCCAAGGAAAATAAAGATTGAAATTGAACTGACTTCTTCAGTGGTCTGTCTGGGCCTTTTTTTTGCTTCTTAGAAAATGAAATTGGGAAATGAGGTAGACCAGATGTGGAGCTGACGGACTCTGTATCAAGAGGATTATGTCTGCTCTAGTCAGGAGTGAATAATTATACAAAAATCTTTTGGTTTGAAGGGGGAAATAGGGGATATCCTATGTGCTCCTGAAAGATCGCCTTCCCCCAGAAATTTTCTCTCTAAAACACACAGCCCATTTTGGCAGTACCTTACTTTTTATCTGAAAATGGCAGGCACTGACCTTTCTTTGGGGACTTTTTGAGACCTCTGCTTATCCATGAGTCTGGGAACTCGGATGACATTTAAAAATTGTCTCTCTTGGGGTGCCTGGGTGGCTCAGTCATTAAGGTCTGCCTTCGGCTCAGGTCATGGTCCCAGGGTCCTGGGATCGAGCCCCGCATCAGGCTACCTGCTTGGCGGGAAGCCTGCTTCTCCCTCTCCCTCTCCCCCTGCTTGTGATCCCGCTCTCGCTGTGTCTCTGTCAAATAAATACATACATAAAATCTTTAAAAAAAAAAAATTGCCTCTCTCTCTAAAAGCGTGCCAGACTGACCATCAGGTTTGACCTTGGAATAGCTGATGTGTATAAAACAGATGCTTCTTGCTTTCTTAAAGGTCCTCCTGTTTGTTTACCTCTTTGAGTTAGTGGAGTTTTTCTGTAGATAAGTCATTTGAGGAAGGACGGGCGGAGGCAAAAGGAAATAACCCCGGGTGAGAGTGAAGGCACCTGGCATGTTATCAGGTATCACCTGAGGTGACTGACAGCTTCTGCAGCACCGAATACCCAGAAACGGGTCTCTTAGCAACCACAACTTCCAGGGTGACCCGCAGGATAAAAAGGACTTTCATCTTGAATATTCAAGCCTGACTTCACACTGAAGCCAATGGAAGTGAATATATTCAGTAATAGAATTTCTAGAAACACAGTCCAAGTGATTGAAGACTGCTTCTTATTCCCAGCTTTCATTCCAAGGGGACAGTACCTCAGGTAGCTCAGGTGGTAAAAGCCACAGAAAAAAGTTCAGTTGTTAACTCTCTGCAGAAGAATTGTTGCACATAGGAAGGTAAAGTAAGAAACATGCACTGTGTACTCATCTGAGAGATCAATGCCTTCAAACTACCAGCACATAGCTAGTCAAGAAAAGATGTTTATTGAACATCAGCAAGACAGTAAAAGATAGTTTACGTTAATTTTTTTTAAAGATTATATTTATTTATTTGACACAGAGAGAGAGAGAGAGCATGAGCCTGGGGAGTGGCAGAGGGAGAAGGAGAAGCAGACTCTCCACTGAGCAGGGAGCCTGATACTGGACTCGATCCCAGGACCCCAGGACCACAACCTGAGCTGAAGGCAGCCACCCAGGCGCCCTACATTAAAATTTTTGAGACTATTTTTTCAGAGCAGTTTTAAATTCATAGCAAAGTTGAGAGGAAGGTGCAATAATTCCCTATATGTTGCCTATCCCCTCACAGGCACAGCCTCCCCCCCCCAGCAACAACCACCACTAGAGTATGCATTTATTACAACTGATGAACCTCCACTGACACATCATAACCACCCGAAGTCCACAGTTAACCTTAGGGTTGACTCTTGTACATTCTTTGGGTTTGGAAAAATGTACGATGATATTTATCCACCATTATAGTAGCGTACAGAGTAGTCTCACTGCCCTAAAAATCCTCCATGCTCTGCCTATTCATCACTCCCACCCAACTCCAGGTAACCACTGATCTTTTTATGGTCTCTACAGTCTTGTCTTTTCCAGAATGTCACATGGTTGGAATCATACAGTATGTAGACTTTTCAGGTTGGCTTCTTTCACTTCATAAGATGCATTTAATGTTCCTCCCTGTCTTTTTACAGCTTGATAGCTCATTTCTCTTTAGCACTGAATAATATTCTATTGTCTGAATGTATTGGTTTATTTATCCATTCACCTACTGAGGAATACCTTGATTATTTCCAAGTTTGGGCAATGTTAAATGAAGCTGTTATAAACATCCATGTGCAAGTTTTTGTGTAGACATAAGTTTTCCACCCCTTTTGGTAAAAACCAAAAAGTACAATTGGTGGATGGTATGGTAAGAGTATGTTTAGTTTTGTAAGAAATAACCAAACGGTCTTCCAAAGGGGCTGCACCTTTTTGCATTCTCACCAGCAATGAGTAAGAGCTCCTGTTGCTCTGTATCCTCATTAGCATTTGGTGCTGTGGGTGTTCTGGATTTTGGCTGTTCCAATAGGCGTGTAGTGGTATCTCACCTCTGTTTTAATTTACATTTTCCTAATGGCACATGATATGAAGCATCTCTTCAAATGCTTATTTTCTATCTGTATTATCTTTAGTGAGATTCATGTTAAGACCTTGGGCCCATTTTTTAATTCAGTTGTTTGTTTTCTTATGGTTGAATTTAAGAGTTTTTCATATATTTTGGATAACAGTCCTTTGTCAGATGTGCCTTTTGCAAATATTTTCCCCCAGTCTATGGCTTGTCTTCTCATTCTCTTAACATTATATTTCACAGAGCAGAAGGTTTTAATTTAATGAAGTCCAGCTTGTCCATTGTTTATTTCATAGATTGTGCTTTTGGTGTCTTATCTACAAAATCATGGCCATACCAGGGTCATCTAGATTTTCTACTATGTTATCTTCCAAGAGTTGTATAGTTTTGTGTTTTACATGTAGGTCTATGATCCATTTTGAGTTATTTTTTGCAAAGGGTGTAAGGCCTGTGTCTGGGTTCTTTTTTTTTTTTTTTTTTTTGCATGTGGATGTCCAGTTATTTCAGCACCATTTATTGAAAAAAATATGTGCCCTATTATTGCCTTTATTCTTTGTCAAAGATCAGTTGTCTATATTTATGTGGGTCTATTTCAGGATTCTATTTCAGGATTCTATTCTCTTCTATTGATATATTTGTCTGTTCTCTTACAGTAGCTTTATAGGAAGTCCTAACATTGAGTAGTGTCAGTTCTCCTACTTTGTCCTTCTCCTTCTACCTTGTGCTGGCTGTTCTGAATCTTTTGCCTCTCCATACAAATTTTAGAATTAGCTTGTTGATATCCACAAATAGCTTGCTGAGATTTTGATTGGGATTGCACTGAATCTATAGATCAGCATGGGAACAACTGATATTTTGACAATATTAAGTTTTTCTTTCCATGAACATAGAGCATATCTCCAATTAATTAGTTCTTTTTTGATTCCTTTCATTGGAGTATTGTAGTTTTCCTCATACAGATATTGTCCATATTTTTTTTTTTTTTTACCTAAGCAACAATGAAATATGTAAGTATTTCACTTTGGGGATGTTAATGTAAATGTCTTAAATTTCAAATTCCACTTGTTCCTTGCTGATATATAGGAAAGTGATTCATTTGTGGATTAGCCTTGTGTCCTGCAACCTTGCTATGATTGCTGAGTAGTTCTAGGAGTTTATTGATTCTTTTGGACTTTCTACATAGATGATCATATCATCTGCAACAAAGACAGCTTTCTTTCTTTCTTCCCAGTCTGTATACCTTTTCTTTTCTTTTCTTCTCTTCTCTTTTCTTGTCTAATTGCATAGGCAAAGACTTCCACTACAATCTTGAAAAGAATGCCACAGTTTGTTTTTCCACTCAGCAACTTTTGGACATTCCAGTGTTTTCTAGTTTTTGCTTGTTGTGGGTAAAGCTGCTTTAGATATTTATATAATGAACTTGTGTGGACACATGTTTTCATTTCCCATGGACAACTGCTGATTGTGGAATGCCATATTGTAGGAAGAGGATGTCCAACTGTGTGAGATGCTGCAAGATGCCTTCCAAGTCAGGTTTCTGATCGGCAGGATACTGGTGGCCTTAACTCTTTTTAATCTAGTCTGATAGTCTCTGACTTTAATTGGATCATTAGACCATTCTGTTTTGCATGATTACGGATGTGGTAGGGTTTAAATCTGTCCTATTCTTAACGCCTTTTACTCCTCCTATTTGTCCTTTCTCTTTCCTCCTTTTGCTTTTTGCCTGCTTTTGTTGAGTATATATTTTTAAAAGATTTTTAAAAATTATTTATTTATTTATAGAAAGAGCACATGAGAGGGAGAGCTCAATCTCAGAGCCCTGCGATCATGACCCGAGCTGAAATCAAGAGGAGGATGCTTGACTGACTGAGCCACCCAGGCACCCTGGGATTGAGTATATTTTTATAATTCCTTTTTATTTAACCTGTCAGCTGACCAGTTATCCCTTTTGGAAATTTTCTAGTAATTATACAGAGCCAGTGGTTTTTCACTCAGATACAGCAAATCTTTGCTTGAACTTGAGCCCTGCAGGACTTCCTGCCCACTCAGAAGTTTATAGCTTACATTTCTTAAAGGAGAAAGGAGTGGGGACTGGGCTGGGATTTCCTGCCAATGTGCCCCTTGGCGGGGGCATTTCCATTTGCTCTTAGGAGTAGTTGGTAGCTGGTTCAAGTCTGGGAAAGAGCTAGAGAGCAACAGCAGAATCTCCTTATGTCTAGGCCAGCACCTTAGCCTATATTTTGCCTTTAGGAATCCATAAATCCCTCAGTTGCTTTCCTTTTGTCTGATTTTAAGGCTATGATGTTTTAGTCCAGAATCATCTCAGACTTTTTGTTTTGCTTCATTTTGTTTTGTGCAAGAAACAAGGAGCAGATGGTATAATGTTAACAGATGGAGAAGAAACCAGAATGACTCAGTTTATACTTTATTTTTCACTTCCTTTATATGAAAATGGTGTTCAGACAAAAAGGACAGAGTAAACTTGTGGGGACTGAAATCCCAAAGAGTCAGAAAATAATATGAGAATACCTGCTTTCCATAAGAGAGTATGAGCTGTCTGACTCAGATGATCTAAAGGATCTTGGAAATGAGATTGTGAGACTCTTGGAGGAAATCTTAGTGGGATCTTGAGAATGAGGGAGATACCAGGAGAAAAGGGATGGAGAGATGTTCTCACCTTCAAAACGGGGGTGAAGGTCATTTTGGAGATGAGTGAACTGGCTGTCTATTGGTGGATAGTTTTAATCTATATGTAAAAAGAAGTTTGGGGAATGTCTGTGGAAGAAAGAAAAAGGCATTGGCTTACTTAAGAGAAAATGCCACACCAAAGTTGCATTATTTCCTGAGTGGGATCTCTTATCAGGTGGGGAAACTGTGTGAGTCTTAACTTACATCAGGTATTGATGTCCCTTAAGGACAAAGGGAAGCCAAGGGGGTTAGAAATAATATACTTAGGTGAATTCAAAGCTGGCTGAAGAATTATGCCTGAAGGAGTTATAATGCCAACTGATTATCAGTCATCTGAATAATGACGTTGATCACTATGGATGTGAAGAGCCCTGTGTCTAAATAATAAAAATGAGGTTAGTAATTATCTATATGGAAAAATAAGGGCAACAGTGTGGAGGTGTAATACAATTTTTTCCTTTTTTTAGAATATATTCCTGATGGAACTGAAGATAAATCATCTAACAGAGGTCTGCCACACCCTTCACTTTCTCCTGAGTCCTCGCTGCATCTGGGAGGATATAAATAGCAAGGGGGTGAGGATCATGCCAGAAGCAGAGGGAGGCAGTGGAAAATTAAACTATAAAATCCAAACTCAATAAAAATACAAAACCTTCTCAATTGTGAACTATTTGTGAAGTCAAAACTGGAAATGCGCAATATCCTGCAGGAAATCTTTGTGATTTGATGGACCACAGAGCTGAGAGGCTTCCTAAGGGTTGGGAAGACTTGCCTCAGCATTAAGACCCACAAACTCTCAAGAGGTCCCAGGAACTCTAGAGGAGGGTTTATGGCGCACAGGTCCTCCCAGGGGGAGTGATGTGTGCATCCAGCTGTGTGTGAAAGGCAGCACCTTGAACCCAAGGGCAAACTTCCCATTTTATCCACAGTTCCTCACAACTCAGAGTTAAGTGCCACGGTACCATCAAGCCACCAACCATATGTGCAGCAAACATTTTAATTTTTAAAAGGTCTCTTAAATGTTGTGCAAATCTATGTTGAAAATACTCATACTAGTCTTGTTTCATGCTTTTACTGACACAGATGTAACTGAACAGAAGCCTCGTTTTGCATCTCAAACAAAATGTTTTAATGAGTAGCCTCTGGGACTCGTCAGAGAGTCTGCAAGTCAGCAGAGAAACCGCAGTGGGTTTCCAGCCCGCGGTCGTGAAGACAACCCCCTAAACAAACAGTAGACTCTGGGACTGCCATGCTACTCACCCAGAAAGTCAGGGAGATGATGGGACACTGTTTTGTAAAGAATTTTGGTCAAGTTCATCAAACATTGAGATATTTGAGAAATGTTTTCCTACACTGAAAAGACAAAGAGCAAGGGCCAGTCCAGTCCTACAGACCTGTTCCCAGAGCCTGTGCGTCTTTCCTTCAGCAGCTCCACGCAAGTCACTCCGCACTCCCTGTGCTCACCACGCCTCCTCCCCGCTGCTCGGGAGGCCGGGCAGCCAGCCCCCGAAGGGTCAGCACTCGCAGAGAGACCGTATTTCCTGTTCACACACTGAGAGTGAAACGCACTCTCGGAACGCCCACTCTCTGCTTCATGATTTCTCCACACCTCTCCCGACACATAACCAACCCCAGCAAATGAGCGAGGCCAGTAAGTCTTTTCTTGATGTTTATTGAATGGAATTCTGGTGCCTCCTGGGCAGATTCACTTTTTCCAAAATTATTTTGACAACCTTGCTTATTGACCTCAAGAAGCTCAGAGAGAAATGCATTGACTTGACTTTAGAACATAAGATAGCCATCATTTTAAGGATCTATTGCTCTCTTATGCCAAATCAGAATGTTTTCCTTTTATGGCATTTTAAAAACTTCTCCCAGAAAACATCAGCATTATCTTGTGTATGTTGTATTTAATTGTGCAATGTTAGCTTCCTTTAAAAGAATGTTGGAAAGATTATATTGTAAAATAATAAGCATGAGCAGGTGACTGATTTGATACGTTTAATAGTTAATAAATATTTCTGCAACATAGATTACTCTATATATTTGTTGAGTGCCTAGAACACATAATGCGATAGTAACCTTGAAAAAAATTCTAATTTACGGTATCCCTGTCTCCCACGAGGCACCTAACATAGCTTGGTATTTAAAACCTACTCATCCGGGAAGAAGCCACATTCCAACACCAGATGTTCCTGGTGCTGCTCAAGAACCGGGTCTCTGACTGTGTGTGCAAGCACCGTGGGCTCTGAGAGTGCCCAATATAACTCACACTCCTGCTTGTGATTCCTAGCAGATGTCTGTGGCCATGCCGAATCCCACTGTTTCATGTGTTTAATGACAGTCTGACAATCCCACTGTGAAAGGAATCACAAAGCATATTCTGGTCACTGCAAAATTGTGCCAGAATCCTTCTGTGATCTGGAAATAATTTCTGCCTTGCCATAATGTGATTTAAAGTGAAATCTTGTCAAGTTGCACGGGATGGTGAAGAGGAAGCATGCCTTCTGCCTGGCTGCGGGGAAGGTTGCCTTCTTTTGTTCTATTTGGTATTGATGGAGCCCCTGTGATGTGCCGGCCGAGGCTGTGAAGGGGCGTTCAGCCCAACAAGACCATCCTGCTCATCTCAGGAGTTTGTCATCTGCTTCGGAACGTTAAGAATGAGCAAGAATCAGTTAGGTGACCTTAAGGCAGTATGGAATTTTGGAATATTACAGACAATAAACTTGTCATGAGGTGGAGAATTTTATCTACTAGAAATTATCTGTGACAATTTCTCAGGCAGGGACAGAAGCCCGTTTCCAGGGAACCCCCCCGCCGCACTGCAGAGAGTGGGGGCACCAGCAGGTTGGGGTCCAGCGGCCCTCCTGGGGGTCTGGGGCTGGTGTTCGTGGCCGCTCCAGGCTGGGGGGCTCGGGATGTGGGCAGGCTTGGGAGGAAGGAGTAGTGTCTGCCTGGGGATTAGCTGGCGTCTCAGGAAGGAGTGAGTTTGGAGGCCGGGGGCCTGGGAGGCTTCAGGATGCGAGGGGATCCGCCAGGACAGAAAAGGGAACTTGTCAGAAGAGTGAACTGGAATTCCTTTGCTGTTCTTTGGGTGCTGTTGACAGGGACCAACTTTGAATTTGGATGTTGGACCGTGTTTTGGACTGCCTCGATGATCTGAAACAAGGCAGGTGAGGCCTCAGAGTAGTCTACAATCAGAAGGGTATCAGTGAGAGCAGATTCCAGAGGCAAGCAGATGGGCACTGGGCGGGGAGGGGCTCCTGGGGAGGGGGCTGCTCGGGAGAAAACAGGCTGGCAAGGGGGCGGCTAGAAGCCAGGGCCCTCAGTCCTGGAGCTGCGGGAGCCCAGATGAACAGGCCGCCAGGAGAATGCAGAATAAGGAACAGCAGGGAACGGAGGCAGAGCAGATAAACCCAGGGACCACGGAGAGGCAATGAAGGGAAGAATCACCCAGCATGCGTGCAGGCCCCCAACAGAGACTGGGGACACAGTCGTGAACACGGGTCACGAATGCATTTCGTAGCTGAGGACACTCACGGACAGGGACATGGGGTGACGCGTCAACACTCATAGCACCGATAGGTAGTGGCACCAAGACTGTTGTGATGTAAACCTGGTTCTCTCCTCTAGCTCATGCTTCCTGCAAGCCCGCTCTGCAGCTCAGGAAAATCAGGAGGAGGAATGGCTTCAGAAGCAGCAAACTGATTACTTCCTGACTGTGCCGGGTTTCAGTTTGGTTAGAATGCCTTCCTGCTGGCACGACGGGCCGGGCACCATCCGGGAATGGAGGTGGATTGGGGCCCCACGGGCGTGCAGGGGGCTGACGCTCGTCCTCCGCGGGGCGCATCCGACGTGCTGGGTTCGTGCTGATGTTTGCTCCCGTGCGGAGGAGCAGGTCGGTGGCCCCAGCCGGGGCGCGCTGTGACCTGGTGCTGGCTGAAGGGCCTCAGGCTCCTCATCCTTCCGTCCGCGGGTCTGGTTGCTGGTTCTCAGACCGTGCTCCTCAAAGGCAGTGTGGTGGAACCCTGTGGGGCCGCCGTGGGAGTTTGGGGCAAGGCCCATGGGTTCCTGCTTTCCTTCTTCCTCTCCTCAACCAGCCCCTCCAACCAGCACTTCAAAGAGTTCTTCTGAGCTTTATTTATTTACATTTTATGAGAGGTGTTTATTTGAACACAAGACTTCCTGCAGTCACGTCTCTCCAAATTCGAAATGAGCTATGCCAGGTGTTTCCAGACCTTCCCGGTCTGACGTTCTGCTGCTCCGTGCTGACCAGATCCTCCTGAACGGGACCCGGCAAGTCCGCCGGAGAGAGAGAAGATCCCTCTTGCAGACATGGCACGCGCCATCTGAGGGCTTGTGGGAAGGGGGTTTGGGGGCCGCACCAGAGGCCTGGGAGTAGGCATTTGTAACAGGCTTGGCTGTTCTGTAGTCACCCCTAAGTCAGACAGCCAGTGTCCTGCTGGGGGCTGGGAGGCGTATGGGCGGGGGGTTCTGTGCACAGGGAGGGGCCTTCCCTGTGGGCTCTGCCCCAGTGACGGAGCCTGCGTCTGCTCTCGGGGCCCTAGGACAGCAGGGTGCTGGGACCACGGCCACAGGTCATGGGGCCCGACCCCGAAGGAAGGCAACACAGCCTTTAATTTGTTCTGGGAAGTCCTAAGTTGAAAATGGTGGCTTTGCAGAGAGAGTACTTTCATATCCTCCATCTTATTCAGCTTGTGAGGCAGATAGTATTCCCATTTTACAGGCGAATGAATTGAGAGTCGGGGCTAAGTAGTCTTACCCCAAACCACCCAGCTGAGCCAGTGCTGTGGGGAAATTGATTCCAGGAGCCTGTATCAGTCAGGGGTCTCTGGAGAAACAGAACCAGCCAGTGTGTGTGTGTGTGTGTGTGTGTGTGTGTGTGTGTGAGTGTGTGCGTGCATGTGAGTCTCTGTGCATGTGTGTGCGTGTGTGCATGTGTGTGCATGTGTGTGCGTGTGTGTGTGCGTGTGAGTGAGCTTGTCCTCACAAGCCGAACCCTCAGTTTGCTGCCCCACAGGGAAGCACCCGATGTCTCCACCTGCAACCCTCAGCTACCCGCGTGTGCCCTCCCCACGGAGGCCTGGCCACTTTCGAGATACGCCCTACGCAGGAGCCCTAGACAAGCACTGGGCGCCAATGGCCGCCTTTCCCCAGCCCCAGAGCACGCGTGTCTACGGAGTCACCTTCAAGGAGCAAGGCTCACAGGGGCCTCTCGAGCAGCATGATCGATGTGTGTGCTGGGATTGGGTTCGCTGCTTCGTGGACAACGTGGATTCCCACAGCGACCGTTCTGCTGGACGGCTGCTGCCCCCCCGCAGGGCTGGGTCCCCCGCACACCCCACGGCTCTGGGCTGAATGTTCCCTCACCGGTGGTATTTATTGGACAGCACTTCCTGCTCATGTTGTCACCCCAACGACACACACACATTCCCCCCGGCTCGTGGCAACCCGAGGTGACGCCAGCCATCTCCGGCCCCTTTCCATCTCTCCTGTAACCCACACAGCCGCTCAGGCAGATGGCACAGCGGGAAACCGTGACCTTGCTTGGGGAGAGATGCAGGGCCCGCGGCCATGTTGGAGTCTTGGTGGCAGGACGGGTTCAAATTCACTGAACTCAGTGGATGGCAGAGCTCCTCGGCTCAGGGGAGGGTCCTTCCTCGCCCCTTCCTGCTCCTGGCAGTGGCTGCCCATGCTTGGCGCTCCACATCGGTGTGGGTCTGCCTCTGACCCCACGCAGAGCGCCCCGTCTGAGTCTATCTCTCCCTCTTCTTATAAAAACCGCAGCTGTGTGGGATCCGAGGTCTCCTCGCTCCACTATGACCCGTTAAATCTGTAATGGCCTTAATCACAAATAGGCCACATCCTGAGGTTCCAGGAAGGACATGAATGTTGGAAGGGTATATGGTGTACGTGGTTTCACCGAAGCTCAAGAACATGGTAGAAAGTTCAGTCCTGCCTTCTACGATCTGGCCGAGAGAAGGCTGTGCTGATCAATGTCTGTGTGGGAGGTGGGGTGATGGGGGGCCGAGAGCTCAGGTCGTGGTCCCGGAAAAGATACCCCCAGCTGGGGCTGAGGCCACAGGAGCCAGCGATGGGGACAGACATGGGCTGCCTCCTGCTGAGCTCTTCTGGGGGAAGTCACCTCAAGGACAGAGGAACAAAAATAGGTCATATTTTCATAAAAAACAGCTGGAAACATAAGTTTTTTTGACTCTCAGTTTCCAACCCAACATCAGGTGCTGACCACAACTTTCACCTTTTGTTCAGCAGATTGGCACGGTCCTGGGGGAGGGAGGAGAAGCCGCAAAGAAAGGGAGTCCCGTGCCAAAACTGCTGTCAGGAGGCGGTGCGTCCTCCAGCATCCCCAGCGACCTTGAGTAGCTGTTGTGACACCCCTGACCTCCCCAGCTACCTTCCAGGACCCTCGCTGCCCAGGGTACGTGAGCAGACTGGGAGTCAAACTCCCGCCAACCGTCCGTATTCCCGTGGCCCCCTGCCAGGCGGGCTGTGCCTCTTGCAGGGCACCTGCAGCGCGCCCTTGTGCGCTATCTAGGGGTTAGCGCGCTGCACTGCTTGCTTACGTCATCCTCCCCCCCCCCCCCCCCCAGCGTTCTTCCCCTCCCCCCGTGCATCCTTCCATCTAGATGCAATTATCCCAGCCTCACAGTCAATTTTGCAGCTGGCCAGAGGGCTGTCTGAGCGCATCTCAGGCTCAGCATTTGCAATGAGCGGCGGCTGGGCACTGGCCTTTCCAAGAGGCACTGCACCTTTTGTTTTCTTCTGTTATTATAACTAATCGCTGTGACCTGAATTCTGACACCAGCTGGCTGGGGTCTCCAGGAAATGGGTGTTGTATTTTCCTTATAGCTCAGAGATCCCTCCTTCTGACCTACAGATTAGAAGGTTAATTGAGATTTCTGTGTTTACATTCTAATCTCCATGTCTAATGCATTTTAAATCTTTATCTCTTTTACTTGGATGGTGCTTAATTTCTTTTCCAAAGGTAAACCTGGTGGTTTCAGGATGAATTACAGGGCAAGGATGTCCCTGATAAGCCCACGATGGCAAAAGAGGAGGATGATTTATGTGGGGTGATGTTATGCAGGCGACCCAGGCAAATGCATCTTGAATTCCAGGCTTGTCAGAGCTGATTGTTTTCATCTTTCTCAAGTATTTTACGAATTGTTTCACATTGATTTTAATTTCAACTTTGTGCATGCCACTTATGAAATCAGAAGACAGGATTTTTAAAAATAAATTGTTTAGATGCAAATTGTTTTTTCTGTTTTTTTTTTTTTTTTTTTGCCCAAAATTAAAGAGTTGGTAGAATAAAAAACAGTGCAGGTGTGCACCGTTTACATATTTGGAGAAAAAGTTGTTCTACTGTTATGGTTGCTTTCTTTTTGCCAGCTCTGAGCAAGGAGCTCTCCTGGGGGCATTGCATGCTGGAGAGAAGGGAAGCAGAGTGGTTAAGAATACAGGCTCTGGAGTCAGGCCAAGCCTGGCTCAACTCCCAGATCTAACGTCAACCAGCTGGTGATCTTGGTCCAGTAGTGGACTCCCTTTGTCTTTGTCATCTTATCTATAAAAGGCCAGGTTGAAGGTGTAGGGTCTTTGTGAAACCCAGATGCCATAGTGTATGTAAAGCCCAGATGCTACAGTGCCTGGCAACAGGAGGTGCTAAGCCATAGCGAGGTGCTTGTGGTGGTGGTGATGATGATGTCACAATGATGGTGGTGATGGCGATGAAGATGATGGTGACAGTGATGATGGTGAGGCTGATGGTAATGATGATGGTGATGATGATGGTAATGGTAATGATGATGATGGTGATTATATGATGATGATGGTGATTGGTGATGTTGATGATGGTGATGATGATGGTGATGATGGTGGTGATGGTAATGATGATGGTGATGATGATGTTGGTGATTATATGATGATGATGGTGATTGGTGATGTTGATGATGGTAATGATGATGGTGATGATGATGGTGATGATTATATGATGATGATGGTGATTGGTGATGTTGATGATGGTAATGATGATGGTGATGATGATAGTGATGATGATGATGGTGATGATGGTGATGATGGTGATGATGATGATGGTGATGATGATGGTGATGATGATGGTAATGGTAATGATGATGATGGTGATTATATGATGATGATGGTGATTGGT
>NC_058410.1:2166050-2178319 GCF_002201575.2 Neomonachus schauinslandi
ATATGATGATGATGGTGATTGGTGATGTTGATGGTGATGATGATGGTGATGATGGTGATGGTGGTGATGACGATGATAGTGGTGACAGTGATGATGATGATGATTATTGATTTCTAATATTTTATCAGTATAAATTTTATCTTTCCAACTAGAGATTTGAGGATCTGCCACCTTTGCAGGCATATTTTTATACCTCTACTGTATATAGCATGTAGTTGGCACAGAATAGTTGTCATTTGTTAAAGACTTTAACACTCCAACTCTAACCCTATTTTCCTTAGGCCCCTTGTTTTTTCTCATTTTTCTCAATCCTATCAAGCCAGAGTCTCTAAAGATAATCCTGAGCTTGGGCCATTTTGGGGGTATTCATATATATTGAGTAGCCCCATAGAGGAGGTGGGAAAGGAGAGTTCCTTTTGAAAGAGTCTGCATGGCCCATGTGTGACTCACCATTTTCAGAAGCTATCCCTCTCCTGATGAATGGTTAAGGAGTTTTGACCCCTCATTGTCCGCAATCCCCTGTTTAATCATGTCCTTCTTATTGTGGCTGACTGAGGCTCCTTAAGTGACCTCTATTAAAGCAGTGTGCAAACTGGTCCATCACGAAAGTCACATTGGTTTGACACTATGCTGGTGACAAGTGGACCCTTACCTCCTTCCTGGGTCCACCATGCGGCCCCATGGCATGGGCAGCCCGGTCCCCTTCTCTCCCTCGGCTCTCCTCCATGCCCCTGTCCCTTGTACCCCCTCCACTCCCCACCATCTACTCACCAGCACATCCTTGGCCAGAAGCCTGAGTGTCAGGAACACAGTACTTCAACTGACTACATCTTGGTGGAAAACATTTTTTTTTTAAGAAAAAAGATTTATCAATAGTATTGAAGGGAATGTGAAGAGGAGAAACACTATTTTCATTCTGTTTTCACTGATTCTAGCCCACTGACACGGCAGATGACAAATGTGACAGCAGTATTTTGCTGTCCCCTACTGAGGGGTCTTCGCCCTCCACTCAGTCGGGCTGGGCTGGCCTTGCAGTTTGCTTGCCAGCTGATTGTGGCAAAATGATGTCCCACGTGTCGTGGAGCCGAGGCCACTGTGTTGTGAAGCCTAAGAGGAGGGGGTCAGCCTTCTCAGTTGCTCCTGCAGACCGCCCAACAGAATGCCATGACGGGATAGCCCATGAGGGCAGGAGGTCAGCCCTGACCACAGAGCCCTGGGAAGTAATCAGTTGTGGCGGCTTATTAGTGAGCAATACAGACCTGAAACACACAAGACGTTTCCTTCCCATTTCTATGTGCATGTGTCACTTCTAGGTTCTTCTACCTCACCCCCTACCACTTTGCTCTTACAGATAGAAGCACTAGGAAGACAGAAACAATTTTTTATCCTTAAAAACCTTAACAGAATGCATGTGGTATATGTTATTTTGTTTTCTTCTGTATTAATACTCCACATTGTTCTAAAGAAGACTTAAAGAGGCTTACCAAAATACATGGACTATAATAAGACAAAAATAAATAATTTGGGGAAACTCGGGCAAAGGACACATAGGGATGGAGAAATAAGACAAGGCCAGGGGTTGGATTACTGTAAAACACAACAAGTGGCCAATACCAGCTTTTTAATAATAATAAACCTGTCTTATCTGTGAGTTCTTCTGGGAATTCCTACAATATATAAAGTCACTCTTGCATCCCAGAGATTGCTCTTACTGTAGGTCTTGCAAGTTAGTTATTTATGTGTTTATCCCTTGCGGGATAGAAAAGTCCTTGAGGACAGAAATGGTGCCTCATTCTCATCCAGAGAGCTTGACCTTGTATATAGACTGTGACTAATAGTTTTTATTAGAGTAAATAGAATTAAGGTCCGCATCTAAACCATTGACCATGGTTCTTGCTTCCACTCCTGTTGCCCAACTTTCAACCTCAGCAAGCATGTGACCACGTGAAGGTGAGACTCTATTTTCTAGTTTCCATCCCACCATCTCATCCCCAGCACCACCCTCCTGTTATGTTCCAGGACATTGTTCCCGACACCTCATGCACCGTCATTCAGCGGCCAAGGCTGTGGGGCCAGCATCTGCCGCCCTCGTTTTCTGGCAGATGGATTCAGAGCAACATCCATGCTGTGTCTCACCAGTGCGAACACACACACATTCTCCAGATCGGCTATCTCCCAAATTGGGATGTGTCTTTCAGTTGATGGAGTGGCATTGCTTAATCGCCAGTGTTTCTCCTTTTGTAAAGGCACCCACAATAGTGTGTGTCACAGGAACGACGAAATGCTGTCATTGCTCACACTTGCTGACTGTTTATTATGTGTCAGTCATCATTCTAAGGGTTCTAACAGACTGAATCCTCACAACAAGCCTACACACTGGATTCTATTCTTATCCCTTGTTTACAGATGACGAAGTCCCAGGCTGGAAAGGATAAGGTACTTCTTTGCTATGTCACCAGGCTAAGACATGTCAGAGTGGAGATTTGGCCCTCAGTTGTCCATCTTCAGATCCAAGGCCTTAAATAGTTGTTTTGATCAAGACAACTTCACCCTGTTGTGTCCATGGCCTCCCCCACCTCGTTGAAATATTCCACAGGCTCAACCCTAGAGCAGGAAATAAAATGCAGTTGTAGCCTGGATAAAATGAGATGTTTTGTAAGCGTGATGTAGCTAGATTATGCACCAGTGGTGCAGCAAAACTTTATGAGAATTTGCTTTATCGGAATTTGATGTTGGGTCATTACTGTATGGCTTGGGACCTCCCTAAGATAAGAAGGAAGGCTCCATGGTGATGACTGGGACCTACCCCTGCATCTCCTCTCCTGCTCTGGGCTGGACCTGTCCAACTGGGATGTTTGGATTTCTGGGTGCACAAATTGTAAGGACTGAGGAAGGCACAGGGAGCCCCATGCACTTATGACCTCACCTACCGTTGATGTCATGGATAGCCTCTGCATTCCATATTTTCAGATTTTAGGTAGGAATGTTAGCATTCCTGACACTGAAAGACCCAGTGTTGTGGGTGTGTAAGCACCTGGACTTAGGCAGCCCAAATCCAAATCCTAAATTTGCCATTTGTTAGTACACACTTTCCATGAGAACTTTGACCTCTCTGTGCCCGAGTCTCCCCATCTGTAAAATATGGCATCTACTTCAAGGTCACTGTAAGGATTCAATGAGTCAATACACCCAAAGTCCTTGACATGGTGCCTGGCGCAGAGTGGGTGTTTGTTGTTAACTATGATTATATGAGTTGGTATTGTGGTTCTTGCTACTTCTCAGACTTGGACCACCACCTGAGCCAATCTCAGCTTCTCTGAAATCTCAGATCCCTTTCTGGTGATTGAACCAACTCTCTCCCATGTCTCATGCCCCTCATTCCCCACCCAACAATGACCCATTGGTGCCATGGAGGATCCTTCTACATTTTCCTGGCTGCATTGGATTCTGTGGATTAATATAAAGCTATGACACCATTCGGTGTAAATTTGAGATCCCAGATCCCAGCAAGATGTCAAAATTTTTGATTTCCAAATGATGGTTCAGTCTAAAAGGGAAGAGAAGGTTGTTTTTGTTGTTAGAGTAGGCAGGTGGAAAATGAAAGCACAAAGCACGACTTGAACCTGCGGTTATCGTGAATAAAAAGTGATGGTAGCTATTTACAAACTATCTTTTATCCATGCACCACAGCCCTGAACCCTTGTGGGAGGAAGTCTCCAGGGTGGTCCCCATTGGCTCCGTCTTCTGGAATCCATGCCCTGTAGAGCCTCCTCTCACACTGAATTGAAGATGGTCTGTGTCATCCACACAGTGTAGTGGGGTGATGTGTGTGCCTTTGGAAGGTAGATCATGAAGAATGCTGAGCCCCCACCTTGATCTCTTGGATCAGATGCCCAGGGGAAAGCAGCTGCTATGCGTGAGGACTCTCAGGTAGTGCTGGGGAGATACCAATGTGGGGAGGCCTCCTGCCAACCGCCAGCACTTGCTTACCAGCCACAAGAGTGAGTGTGAAACAGTAAAAAATGTGTATTGGTCTCTGACCCCGTCCCTGGCAGAGGGATCCTGAAGCCCTTAGACTCTCCTAAGGGACAAAAAGCCTAGAAGCATCTCTTGCTTTATTGGGGTGACTCTGGATGACTCCTGGATGAGGTGTGGTCACCAGAAAGAGCTGCCATGGTTACAGAGAGGGCAGGGGGCAAGAAATGCAGTTAATGGCCCATCATGCCTACATGAGGAAGCCTCCATAAAGCAGAGTGGTGCACCCAGAGAAGGTATGGAAGCCCACACCCCTTCCCATAGACCTCAGGCTATGCACCTCTTCCAACTGGATGTTCATCTGTACCTTTATCATATCCTTTAATAAACTGGTAAATGCAAGTAAACGTTTCTCGGAGTTCTGTGAGCTGCTCTAGCAAGTTAATCAAACCCAAGGTAGGGGTTGTGGGAGCCTCTACTCTGTAGGTGGCCGGTCAGAAACACAGGTGACCATCTGTACTTGGGGCTGGGGTCCGAAGGCAGGGGGCAGTCTGGTGGGACGGAGCCCTTCTCCTGTGGCATCTGATGCTCTCTCTGGGTAGTGTTAGAATTGGGTTGAACTGCGGGACATCTAGCTGGTGTTGGAGAATTGTTTGTTGTGGTGGTGTGGGGCCCCCCCACCACACACACCTATTGGAATTAGGTCCAGAACCCTTTAAGGGTGCCACCTTGGAAGTGGGGTTTTCAGTCCCAGGCAACCCATCCCATGACGACAGCCCCCAAACCTCATGAGAAACCCCAGGCAAGGGCCACCCAATCAAGTTGCTCCCAGGTCCCTGACCTCCAGAAACTGGGAAAACTAACGCATGTTTATTGTTGTTTGAAGCCATGAGGTTTTGGGGTGATTCTTTGCACAACAATAGATAACTCACACACATGCATGGACTGTCTTCAGGCTGTGTTTTGCATCACCTAAACTCATAGGAAATGAGCAACTTGGAATCACTCCAAAGCCCGTCTTAGGCACAGTCATTTCTAAAGAGCTAGAAAGGTGAAAGAAATCTACTTTTAATATAAACGGCCCTATGTTCCCCTCATCCTGTAGGAGGGTATGGAAAACTTTTCTCTTTTTCAGGCATAAAGGGAAAGGGGAGTTCAGGGCCAGAAAAACAGCAAGCAAAGAGGTCTGTGCTCAAGATAAATAAGGAGGGCTGGGATAACTTTTCAAAGATGGCAAATGTTGGATGGTATATTTTTCATTTGTCTTCATTGAAATTTGGCTCTAGTTACTACAAAATATATGAAAGAAAACCCAGCAGAGAACACGGGGTCAAAGCAAGGCCCTGGCTCCCGACATAAGAACTTCAGTATTGTTTGAAGGGCTGTGGGTTTTGTTATTGCGAAACACGGCACGGGGACCAGAGCCAGTTCTAACAGCAGAAGGAAGGAGGGCGTTGGACCCACAGGCCTGTGTATGAAGACGTGGGAGTCCTGGGAGGGGCTGCTCTGGGACCCCCACCCTGCTCTGTGCGATGGAGGGGGCACCCCAGCTCTCGGGGAGCTAGGGCGGACTCTGGGGAGAGCACTGATGAAATGCATTCAAGGACAGTTAGCTTACAAGTCCAAGTTCTGTCCAAGGAGGACCCAACATCCCACAACTGGTCCTCCATCCTTGGCTCCATGGGGGAGGGCCATGTTGCTCCTGTATGGTCCTATCCCAGCTCCTACCACTGTCTGCTTCTATCTGGACATGGAACCTTTGCCACCTTCTGGAGGCGTCCTGGGAGGTGAGAACTGTCGGCTCTTACCCCCCCCCTTCCCTGCTGGTGCCCTGGGGGTGCTCCCCTGCAGCCCACCTGGAGGGGCCACGCTGGATCCACACTTCTCCCTGAGGCTCACAGTCTCCAGGACCCCACCCTGGGGAGCTGGGTGAGTGTCCTGTTCCCTGGAGCCTCTGTCCCTGCTCCCAGGGCTTTGGTCCTAGAAGGGTCAGTTGCAGGAGCGTCCCCAAGCACCCCCTCAGAGCACTGCCTGCTAGCTTCCTTCCCCATTTCTCTGGAGGAAGGAGTGCGGTGGGCATGACATTCTCCTTTATTCCCACTGCTCTGCTTCCTGTTGCAACCTCATTGCTCTGACCTCACTATTTATATTCAAAGTAAGGCTCTCAGAATTCCAAGAAAAACCTTTTCTCGCTCAACAGAGCCTGGATCTTATAAATCAAAAGTGTTTTAGCTTTCAGACTAATGCCTTAGTCATACAAGTACAAAAGTATTTCAAGATCTCAAAAGTCAAGAAAATGACTTTCTCTTCCCTGAGGCAAAGCCTCGGACACACAAATAGTAATGATGGAGAGCTATTCAGGAGAAGGGGGAGGAGGGGGGAAGGGGAGGGAGAGGAGGAGGAGGACAAAGAAGAGGAGGATTGGGAGGAGGAGGGGGAGGGCGAAGAGGAAACCTCCAGTACATCAAGGTAATATCTGGGAACATTTTTCATTTCCTGCATACCTCACATCACCTCCCACAGCCCTCAGAGTCCCTGGCCTCCTTGTCCACCTGATGGGGGCCTGGACCGCTGAACAGGTAAGACCCTAAATGATAAGCAAGCGCTCCGGCCTGGTAACTGAGCACCAGACTCACTCTGGCGGAATGGCTGCAGCAGGAGGTTCCCAGCTGTGCGGGCGTTAGCCTGCAGCTGGCGGGCATGGGAAGCCAGGCGTGGAGGGGCGAGCATGGTGGGCATGGGGAGGTCCCATTCCCCAAGACTCCGGAGAGCATCCATTTGTCAACTGAGCAATTGCCCTCTCTCAGCACCAGTGAGTCTCTACGGGTCGTACCCCCGAAACTCCAGTCCCCCCAGGTCCCAGGGCAGGTGCGCACAGGAGGTTCTCAGCGGTGGTCGTGTTGTGTAGGTGTGCAGGAGGAAGTCCGCATCTGTGCCAAAAGTTCAAGCTGGAGAGGTTTGTCCACACAAAGCCAGAACCCCGAAGGGCCTCGTGAAGCAGGGGGTGAGTGCAGTCTCTGAAGGAGAGGCAGGTGGTGGAGGCAGAACAGAGCATTTCTGGCACATTCTTCCTGCAAGCATTCGTCCAAATGTGAGCCTGGAAGTGACTTCGTTGTCTGCCCTCCTCTCCAACACGTGTGCCCAGAGGCCACCTGCTGGTGAGGGCTGACCCAGGCTGGCCGCCGTGGTGGGGCAGGGGAGGCTGGGCCATCTCTGGCCCAATTTGCAGGGCCCCCCAGGACCCCCAGCACTTGCCGCTTCAAACTTGGGCTCTGGCTGCCAAGAAAGGGTCCTCCCTGGAATGTACCCCTTAGGTCGGTTCTTGCCTCACTGTGTGTCTCAGATTCTCCCAAGCTAGGACCTTGCCAGGCCTTATCCGGTCCCCCTCCTTCCATGGGACCAAGTGTTGAGAGGGCTTGCCTTCCTTCTCCCCACTTCTCTGCAGATTCAAGTCTCTGAATTAACCTCTTCTGATCTCCTAGCTTCACCCCTTAGTCAGATTGGAACCCCTGAGGCAGGATGCCATCCTGAAAAATTGGCAGGAGCCAGAACCCACCATGTCATTAGCCAAAGCGACGGTAACTCGACTTCCCCCAAAGGCAGACGCCCAACTGATTTATGATGCTGACTAGAATCAGTGTGCCCACAAGCTGTGTGTCTCTGTGTTATAATTTTATTTCGGTCATTTCAAAAGAAATATTGTTACAATTAAGCACAGCACAAATACACTTGCAAAAGCATTTTTTTCTTTCTTTTCAGATGAAATATGAATCGTTTGTAAACTCTGATCGGACCACATGCACCCTCATAGGAGAGTTCATTGTGAGCCAGCAAGACGATCTGAATATCACAGACGACGCCGCTGACGGGGACTAGAAACGTGGGCAGCGGGCCTTCCCGGAAGACCACAGCCATCCTCGTGACCGCCGTGGCCCACCTGGTCTGCCACAGGAGCCCGGAAGCCATCGTGTTTCCCTGAGACAACTTGCGGTCCGCTGGGACGCGGCGGTAGGGAAAGGCTGTTTCTCATCAGCCTGCACCAGGAAAGGAGGACCCAACAGATTCCAGTGCCAGAGTCGTCCCGACTCCGAGGGACGCCCTGAACCCGTGCATCTCCCCTGAGCTGAAATGGATGGACCTTCAGCAGGGCCATGGGCCGGTGCGTCTTCCCCATGTTACGAAGCGTGTGCCCAGGATCTCCTTCCACTCCCCTGGCTCTCATCGTGTATGGAAGCAGGTTGAAGTCACAGTGTTGAGCATGGGCTTCAGAGTCTGACAGACCTGGGTTCGAATCCCTGTTCTGCTGCTTGTTAGCGGTGTGACCCCAGGTAAGCCACGTACTACGTACTCTGCTCACCTCTCAACCAGGGTAGTTGGTCACCTTACAAGTGGTTTCTCCCAGTTGTGGGCCTTACCTGGATGGTGCCCGGCCCTTTGTCTTCTACCAGAATTTGGGGATGGAGGATGCGGGGGCAGGGGGGGTTGGTTGGAGGTCTTGGTAATGTGAGGGAAGATACTAATCACAACTGAGGTAGAATTCCTCAGTAACATCAGCGACTCTGGGATCTTCCAGGATTGGCTTGTATTTATCTAAGGAGGAACGCCGTAGAGAAAAGTCTACTGGCCCCTTTTTCCCCAAAGTAGAATTTCATTTATGGGGAATTTGGACTACATAAGATGGTCTCCAACTTATGATGTGTTCACTTACGATTTTTTGACTTCATAATGGTGCAAAAGCGATATATTTCAGAACAAACTATACTGGAAATTTGAATTTGGACCTTGTCCCGGGCTAGCGACATGCGGTCTGGTCCTCTCTCGTGATGCTGGCCAGTAGGCCGAGGGCCTTAGCTCCCATCAGCCAGGTGATCATGAGGGAAACCAAGTGACACACCAACAACCATCCTTGTCCCCAAGGACTGTGCTGTTGTTCACTTTCAGCACAGTACTCAATAAATCACATGAGCTGTTCGAGGCTTTCTTGTAAGACAGCTTTGCGTGAGATGATTCTGCTCGACTGTGGGTTAATGGGAGCGATCTGAGCACATTTGAGGACGGCTCGGCGAAGCGAGGATGTTAGGTTAGGTGTATGAAACACATCTGAGACTTAACAGTATTTGCAGCTTGTGATAGGTTTATCAGGCTGTAATCCCATCGTGAGCTCCGGAGAGGATCAGTATGTGAAAACGAAAAGAGAACATGTCAGAATGTATGGGATATGCAACAGGAAAGCTTTGAGGGATATTTATAGCTTTAAATGCTCATCTTAGAAAAGGAGAATCAATTAAATCAATAATCTAAATTTTCATCAAGAGAATCTTGGAAAATAAGAGCAAACTAAATCCGAGGCAAGAGAAAGAAATTAAATCATAAATACTAGACTTAGAGTCAGTGACATTGAAACAGAAAAACAAGAGAAAACCAATGAAATCAAAAGTCATCTGTCTGAAAACCAACAAAATTGGCAAATCTCAAGCTAGATTAAACAAGAGCAGGTGAGAAAAGACACAGATCACCAAAACCATGAATGAAGGAGAGGAAATCACCACTGACGGCTCAGAAATTAAAAAGATTGCAAGGGGAGACTGCGACCAAGTTTATGCCAACAAATCCAAGCCGGCAATTCCCTAGAAAAACACTAATTACAGAAACCTACTCAAGAAGAAATAGAAAATTTGAAAGGATCCATAACAAGTTAAAAAAATTAAATAAGCAATTAAAAATCTTCTCACAGAGAAATGCCAGGCCCACATAACGTCCCTGGCGAATTCTATCAAAAACATTTAAGGAAGAGAAAGTGCCGATGCTCCGCAAACTCTTCCAGAAAATAGAGGAGGAAAGAGTGCTTTCCAGCCCGTTCAGTATGGCCAGGATCACCCTGACCCCAAAGCTAGATGAAGACACGCCAAGAAAAGAGAAGTACATACCAATATCGCTCATAAATTCAGAGGCAAAAATTCTCAACAAAATGTTAGCCAACTGGATGTAACAACATATACAAAGGATCACAGCCAGCAAACGAGGGGGCTGCCTGCGTGTCGCTGCTCCCGCAGGGGCATGGGCTCCGCTGGGATGTCCTCCTGCAGTCACCGCCTCGACCACAGAGCCGCTCTGGACGCCCCGACGCGTGTGACGGCCCTGCCCGCAAGCAGCTTCTCAGATCCGGGAGACTACGCCCCTGCGGCCTTTCAGACGGCGTCCTGCTCCCCTGCTCCGGGGAGGCGCCCCGCCACGCCTGCCCCCTTCTCCTGCAACTCAGTGACTTGGAGTCCGTCATTTGGCCTCCGAGCCTCAGCCCCTTGCCTCTTGGAGCAGAAACGGTGACACTGGTTTCCATAGCAGGCAGCCGAGCGGACCACCTTGTTCAGCTGGCCCTGGAGCGGCCGGCGCTCAGCCCACGGTAGCTGCCGTCGAAGTTCTTTCCCGGCCCGAGATGGAGCAGTGGTTGCCGGGGCGCCTGGCCAGCCCGCTGAGGCCGAGAGCATGGCGGGTGGCCGCCAGACCGCAGCCTGCCCCATCGGCGGCCCGCACCAGGTGTCTCGCGGCCACGAGGCCGGCGGGGTGGCGGACGGCCAGGTGTGTCCTCTTCGCGCGGGGAGGCCTCCTGCCTGTGTGCAGTCTGCAGGCCTCGGTGCCCACCTGACGAAGGGTGTTGTGCCGTCCGCCCTGGCTCTGTCCTGCTGTTTGGACAGATGCGTCCGTCCTCCGGGGACACACTTGCAGGTGCCGCCGGTGGCTCAGCGCCAGGCTCTGCGTGGCGCGCGGGAACCTCTCCTGCAGGCTGTTCACTGGCGCGGCTGGGCGGCCATCACCCGGGCCTGTGACCCCGGCCCGCTCTGGCCCGACAGGCAGCTTTCTGCTCTGCGGAGGAGTGCAGCTTCTCAGAGGCGGGATTCTGGGTGACACAGCTGAGGCGGAGTTTAGGCGGGGCCCTGGGTGGCGGGGACACAGCTGTGCAGATGGGCGGAGGCCCGCTGCCCGGTGCCAGGGGAAGGCTGGCTCCGGGTTCCCTCTGGATCACTCACGCAACGACTTGGGTGGGGGTGGGGACCAAGCCGAGTAGAAGCAACCAGGCCGGTGGTGCACTCTGAGGCTCTTCCCTCCAACGTCAAGACTGGGGCAGGGGTCTGGCGGGGAGGCACTTTGATCTCCATGGGACCAAAGTCCTGGATTACAAACAGAGGAAGCAAACACATACGTGCTCCCTTGGCATGGCTTGGTCAAAGGAAGCACCTTTGTCTACCTTTGATTTAAAGAACACAGGAGCACCGGCTCCCCTCCAGACAGGCCCTCGCCCGTCGGTGATGTCAGCCGTTATCCTGCTGCAGAGGGCCAGGATGTGAAGTCTGCAGGGCCCTGAGCGCCCGTCACAGGCCCCCAGCGAGAAGGCCACAGTGAGAATCTGGGGCAGTATTTTTCTCTCGAGCTGGGGAAATCTCTGCTCAGTCCTGACTTGTGAAAGGGGAGGCTTTATCTCTGGGCAAGGCTTCCTTTCTCTGTAGGTGGGGAATTCTCCATAGAAGGGGCAGGGGGTCTCCAGGAGACTGCGACACACAATTCCAAAATGCCACACTCCCCGGCAGCTTAGCGGGACCCAAGGAGGCCTGACAGGGCCCAGGGCAGCTGGGGGCCTAAGCCCCAGCACCCCCTTTACAGGACAGGAGCCCGGATAGCTGGGGCCCAAAGCCCCTCCCTGCCAGAGAGCTGGCACTGGACGCCTTCCCGCTGTTAGGTGGAGAGACAGGGTCCCGATGGATGAGCATGCCATGTATTTATGCTGTGGTCTCTGTGTCACCAGGGGGCTGCCCAAACTTCTTGACAAAGAGACAGTCTTAAGGTCATAAGAGAAATAATGAAAAGAAGGAAACCCACGGTCTGAGGGACCCCATGCAGATATGTACTGCAGATGGGGGCAACATCATCTCTTAACGGCTCCTTGCATGCCCCGGAGACCCCGTGTTCCCCTGTGGCGGCTGACTCACCCCTTTGTGCCCTAACCCAGCCTGGCTGTCCCCGAGCTCTCCAAAGACCATCACTGGCTCTGGCTCAGATGAAGGCAAAGCTGTGCTTGTCCAGCCTCTGACCTCTCCCGCTGCTGCCCGGGGAAGGTAAAATGGCCGAGACGGCTCCACGCCTTCAGTGAATGGAGACACGGAAGGTGCTCTCTCAGGAGGGCAGCTCCCTGACTCACAGAACAGCAACGTCTTTCAGGAAGAACCGTCTCAGGACCTGGGCAGGTGGGGAAGGCCCTGCACACACAGGACCTGGGCTGGTGGGGGAGGGCCCTGCACACA
>NC_058410.1:2178329-2196576 GCF_002201575.2 Neomonachus schauinslandi
TGCACACACAGGACCTGGGCAGGTGGGGGAGGGGCCCTGCACACACACGACCTGAGCAGGTGAATGGGGGAGGGGCCCTGCACACACAGGACCTGGGCAGGTGAAGGGGGGAGGGACCCTGCACACACAGGACCTGGCCAGGTGGAGGAGGGGCTCTGCACACACAGGACCTGGGCTGGTGGGGGAGGGCCCTGCACACACAGGACCGGGGCAGGTGGGGGAGGGACCCTGCACACACAGGACCTGGGCAGGTGGGGGAGGGACCCTGCACACACAGGACCTGAGCAGGTGAAGGGGGGAGGGGCCCTGCACACACAGGACCTGGGCAGGTGAAGGGGGGACGGAGATCTGCACAGTTGGGTCCTGTGGCCCTGGGCTCTGGGCTGACTTTGGCTCAGGATCCAATCTCTTGGAGCAGAAAGATCCCTATTCTTTTCCTTGCAGGGTCCCCCCACTTCTCCTTTCTCCTGTTCTCCAAACCAGGCCCCCAGGGACCCGCTGATGAAAAGGGGAGGCAGGTTGGGCGGAGGCCACTGCTCAGACACAGACGCACCCTGGTCCCCAGGTGCTCATGTCCCGCTGGTGGTCCTGACTGAAGGTGGGCGGCCCCTTGAGTCCCTGTTTCTCAGGGTCAGTTGGAGGTGGGAGGGCGTCGATGGGGAGTTACAGAGAAGGCTGTGCAAGGGAGCTAAATGTCGGTAGTGCCCCTGGCATGTGCACCTGTCCTGTTTCTGGGGCTCACATTCAGCAACATCAACGCAGCCCCTCACTGCTGGGCCCTGGGCCCCCAGGATGCGTGGAGCCCGTCCACGTGTCACGACCCAAAGGGACATGGGGCTGTGCACGCCGCGACATGCTGAGTCAGGGGTAGGAGGTAGACTTAGCACCGGCCCTGACCTGCCAGCTGACCCCCACATCCCCACCCCGAGGGCAAGGGGAGAACTTTCCCCGACCTTCCCCCGTGACCCAGCCCATGAAGGTGTTCATGAGGTCACATCCTCCGTGGGGAGTTTCCCAGGAGGGGAGTCCACATGCAGGCATGCCAAGAGCGTTTCTGTTCAGAGAAATAAGAGGGGTGCCAAGCGTGTATGGCATGGGGATTCCTGAAGGAAAAGGAAGGGTGAGAGGGAGGGGCACTCCCAGCCAGCAGGTGTTTCTAGCCCTCGTGCTTCATGGGGTCCAAGCGAGGCAGGCTGGAAAGCTGTACACAAATGTGGTTCATAAGGTGCTTTTGGATGTGTCTGTGCTGACTTTGGAATCCTGGAAGGAACCAGATACTGGGCATCAGGTGAGCGGGCCCGGGCTTTGGACCATCACCCCCTAGTAGCCCCCACAGTGTCTCCTGTGACCCCAGGTCCCCAAGGTAGGAGACCCTTGTACAGACTCATGGAGGCCTGGAGGCCACAGTTTGGACCGAGCCAGAGGTGTGTCCCCTTATCTTCTATCCAGTGGGCATCCCAAACATCTGCCGTGATAGATTGATCATGGCTTCTTCCCGTAATAGGACTGGAATTCCCCATCCATCATCTTGTGGCTTGGCCTGTGTGTCCCATGGGAGAAGTGGGATTCGGTGTGCAGACCCTGAACGTGGCCAGAGGACCAGCACTGGTCAGCGAGAGGTACGTGGAGCAACGCTGCTGTCTGAGCAGAGCCCTGACTTACAGACCTGTGTCTCTTCCTCTTCATGGCTTGCTTCTCCACTTCATTCGGGTCTTTGCTCGGTGGTCACCTAACACAGACCACCGTGGCCCATCTTTAAGCTAACCCCACAGCCCATCCACCTCCTGGCTCCCACCACCCTCTAACCCCAGGTTGCATTCGCGCTGTGAGGATCAGCAATTCTCTCGGTCTCCTGCTGCAGGCCACTGTTTTAAACAGTGGGGTTCCTGAAAGTTTGTCCCTGAAATCCCAAACACAGCAGTGTTTCCTGCTTTCTTTTCATTCACAAGAGGCTGTATATGTCATTGCTGCTATCCACTTGCTTGGAAGGTTCTGGAATCTTCAACCTGCTGAAAGTGGACTCGGTGTCTTCAGGTCTGACGCTCCCATGCTGCGAGCCCTCTGAAGGCAAGAGCTATCTTGTAGATCTTTCTATCTCTACCACCAAGCTCAGCACCCACTTCAGCAGATGTCCCCAAAGTATCTACTGGATAAAGAGCCTTCCAGGAAAGTGAGTTTTATGATATGTCCAAACCAATATGTCAGAGAGTGGAGCCACCGCTGAACACCCCGACACGCGGTTGGGTAACACCAGGACCAGGCATGTGGCCTGTCGGGTCTTGTGCTTCGCACGCGGGAGGAGGCTGCCAGAGAGCGCCGGCGTAGGCGGGCCTGGAGGCGCTGTGGGGGGCCAGCCGAACACAGCACACATGCGTGGAGAGCTGTGAGTGCGCCGGGGGGCCAGAGACCAGCTGCGAGAGGAGGGCGGGGCCAGAGGTGGTGGGACGGCGTGGCTGGCTGGGTGGCATGGCGGCCACAGGCAGACGTGGCCTGGCCACCAGTGCACCTGCTGGTGCGGCTTCCATGCCCACGGCCAAGGTTCTGGTCTGAAGAGGTGGACGGTGCCGGCTGCTGCACCCGCCTTTCCAGCCAGCAGGTGTGGTGCCCAATCCACAACTCAGACCACTTGGCCTCAAAGTAAAGTCCCAGAACAAGGATAAGGTCCCCTTTTCCTGTACGGGGTGCAAACTTGAGGACCTTCTGGAGCCTTCTTGGGGGGGGCAGCTTACAAACTGGAGACTGCCCAGAAAGCATGCCAATCCTTGAGAATAGTTTCCAGAAACAACATATTCTCTTCTCAGTGACAGATCCTATTACTAGGAAGTTGTCCCTTGAAAGCTACTCATTTTGGAAAATCCGTGTGTGAAAAAGAAAGGGGCAATGGGCCTACGTTTCTTTTTTTTTTTTTTTTTTTAAAGATTTTATTTATTTAACAGAGACACAGTGAGAGAGGGAACACAAGCAGGGGGAGTGGGAAAGGGAGAAGCAGGCTTCCCGCCAAGCAGGGAGCCCGATGCGGGGCTCGATCCCAGGACCCCAGGATCACAACCTGAGCTGAAGGCAGTTGCTTAACCAACTGAGCCACCCAGGTGCCCTAAATACAACCTTTTAAAAAAAGATTTATTTATTTATTTATTTGACAGAGAGAGCGAGAGAGGGAACACAAGCAGGGGGAGTGGGAGAGGGAGAAGCAGGCTTCCCACGGAGCAGAGAGCCCGATGCGCGGCTCGATCCCAAGACCCTGGGATCATGACCTGAGCCAAAGGCAGACGCTTAAGGACTGAGCCACCCAGGCGCCAATGGGCCTATGTTTCTACAACGACAGGGCGCAAAGCTGGCCAAGGCTGTCCTTCCTGTCGGTGTTGCCGCTCATGTCGGGAGCCTGAGTGAGAGGAACACACAGGTCTGCACCTGGCTGAGGGCCCTCGGTGTGTTTGTCGAGCTGGTCAGCAACAGGAATGTAGGTGCTAACTTCCTGTGTCTTCCCGTTACGATGTCTACCGTCCTCAATTCACTGCTTTCAGGACACGTGTGTCAGCGACCAGACGGATGCATATCAGGTCTCCGAGCTCCACCTCTCGCTGCTTGGGCTGGATCCCGTTGGGCGGATCCAGCCGTAGAGTGTAAATCCGCTTTTCAGGGCTGGGCACCTGAGGGCAGGGAAATCTGCTTAGCCCGTAAATGGCCCCTGCCCGAGGAAACAGCAGGAAGCTAGGAGTGACGAGGGCGGGGACAGCAGTCCGGCCTCAGAGCCGTCACGCCGCCTGAGCGTCTGCAGCTGATCTCCGCGCAGACCCATTTACTGGCTGCTGGAAACACGCACTGAGTTACTGGGCAGCTAGGAACTTGCTTATAGTTATTTGAACTGGGAACCGGACTCCCTTTCCATATGTAAACCTAAGCATTTTTTTGCCTGGCTTTAATGTTCCAAGAATGTAACTGTTGTGAAGATTGAACTTTATTTTGTCTGGACGTTTTCTGGGAATTATTCACGGTGTTGGAAATGGTGTCACTGCAGCACGTGAACTGTCCACGCACCGCCCTTCCACCCGCGCTCGCCTCGCCTCCCCGAGACGCCGTGTATGGTGAAAGCACACAGCTGCTGACCCACAGCCCGATATCGGCAACTCTGACCTCCAGAAGGATCCAAAGCCAGCGGCTATTTCCGTGGTCCAGCTGGTGCTCCTCTCTGACTTGAACCGTCAGGTGCCCCTGGCCAGCACAAGGCCCCTGACTCCATACACAATACGAATGACCCCAGATCAGCCGTCGGCACCATTCTGGCACACACGAGGGTCTGCCAAAGAAATGCGGTGGTTGCCGGGGGGAGCGATCTGCCAGCCCAAAACGGGGCTCAGCCACGGGGGCCCAGAGCAAAGCCCCAGGCAAGTTCCGGAGCTTCCCAGGGCACCCGGCCACCCCCAGCTGTGGAGCAGAGGGTCAGAGCAGGCCACAAAGGGGAGAACGGGGGACCAGGGAGCACGTGGCTTTAGGCTGGGCCCAGGCACTCCCCCCAGGTGGCACTGGAGGAGGACACAGCAAATCTCCAAAGGAGGTGGTCCCTTGTGGCAGGGGCGGGGTGCATGCCCGCCGCAGGGCCGTGCCATGAGCTCACCGAGGCTGCTACTGGCCTTTGAAACACCTCGTTTGTGTGACTGTTCATACACCTTTGCTTCAGACACGTTAGCGTATTTGATTAGGAGACATTGATTGTGTCGATGTCAAATGCACAGAACAAGCCTACATTACTATTAAAAAGTCTTTAAAAATAAGAACCCCCAAATACATCCACTCAGAGGTTTCAGATAAGACATTATAAACCTTCCTTCTCGCGCCATCATGCTCGGGCATTTACATATTAAATATGCAAACACTATTTTTTTAATGAGTTGTCTTTTTTTTTTTTCTTTTTACACCATGGTGAAGACATTATGTAGATTTGTTTTTTAAATTCTGTGTGTGGCTAGGCAATATTTCCTGTGAATGGGATTCAATATGGCAAAGTGGTATCAAACTGTATGTGATGTCAGGACTCAGAGGAGAGGGTGGGGAGGGGCCCGGGGCTCGCTGCCGAAACCAGGAGCAGGGCCCCGGCCGAAGGCCTCCCAGGGAATCCCGGCGTCCTCCCCCAGAGCAGGCGAGGCGAGAGGCTTTGAGGTGCATCAAGCTGGACAGAACCTGGTGACTTCCGCTCTGGGGCCTCTGTGCAGTAATCATGGGGGCCCGAGGGACAGTTTACTGAGGGATGCTGTGAGCGAATTGCTCCCTGGGTTGGAGGTGTCTCCAGCCGCCCCACCCCAGGGCACTGTGGCTCAGATGCACCCAGGAGCATGGCAGCTGAGCTGACAACCACCTCAGCAGACCCCAAGGCAGGAAGAGACCGTGCTGGCTGGAGAAAGCAGAGGGAAGAGGGGTTAAGGTCAGATAGTGCAACCCCTCATGGGTCTGTGCCGGCTGATGTCACAGTGCTGGACCCCGAAGCTCCCGGTCTGGGGGACGGAGGACCAGCCAGTGAGCTGGACCCCGAGGAGCTTCGGAACCCGGCTCCCGGTCTGGGGGACGGAGGACCAGCCAGGGATCGGACTGCAGCCAGTCTCTTACTGATCTGTGCCACGGAGCCTGCTTCTGGCTGAAGGTCACGTTTTATTTCTAACAGCAGGTGATTCTGGGGGGAAAGAACTGGACTCTACCTCATCTGCCCTTCCATTCTCCCCCTGTTCTTACCCAGCAGATGTGATTTGTCCTGCGAGTGGCTGGAACTTGGGTGCAAGTTACTAGTTTTCCCAGGGACCCTCTGTCCCAGCAACATCTAGCCTATGGAGAACCTCCCAGGGTGTCTGGTAGCCCCTCAGTGGTCGTCACATCCGTGGCCCACAGAACTGTGTACGAGAACGACACTGCCACGGTGGGGAGGAGCCGTGTTTGGGCCAAACGTGCTTCTTCTGATGGTCCTCATGCCCATGGGCCTGGGCCAGCTGGCAGCGCTGATGGAGTCCCCGGCCCCACTGGGCCCCACGCAGCCAACGGGCCCCTGAGAGGTGCCAGTGAGCGACTCAGTTCAAACCCAGGCTTGGAACTCTGATGGAGCAGACACACACAGTCCACTCCCCCCTTCTCTTCCAGCCTGCCCGCCCTACCCCTGAGTTATGAAAACAAAGCTGTATGTGTCCACTAATCCAAACAGTGTAAACAGAGCCAGCTGAGGCAGTGGTGGCCAGAGCTGGGCTGCTCTGCGGGAGCCTCGCGGCCGGGCCGGGCTCAGCCTGTGTGGGAACTTGCACCTTCAAGCTGCAGAGACAGGACCCCCACCCCGAGCAAGTGTCTACGCCTGCCCACCACCTGGAAGGAGAGCACGGGGTGAAGGAAATGGTTCGGGGCTGACTACGTGAGTGAGGCTGGTCCCTCGCCATGCTGGTTCACACAGCGGTACCCCCAGCTCACCCCAGCCTCCTGGATGCTGCCGTTTCCAAGGCAAATAGCCTAATGAGTGGGGCATGGCTTTAAAAGCCAGTGTGTGTACGCGTGTGTTTTATTTTTTATTAAGAACACAGAAGACAAGTAGTTTTTTTTCTAAAAGCAAACATGAGAGATGCGTGCTTTGAAGCAGCTGGTGATCATTTCCGGCTGCTCAGTGCCCATCAGAGGCTCCCCAGCCCTGAGCGGAGAGTTTATCAACTCAGCCTCAAAAGGCCACCATGTGCGCAGCAGGGATAGAGAGGACACAGTTAATGTTGTGGGTAATCAGTATTCCAATTAATATCTTCCTTCCTACTCCCTCATTAGAAAAACAGTGTTTCCGGAGGATCAGTTCTCACTAACAGTGAATACAAAGCCTTTAAAAGAACCCAAGGTCAGGTTTTCAAGAGAGAGCAGTCTGCTCCCTTTGGACGCATGTGAGGGGCATTTCTAGTTGTGACAGTAACTGGGGGTGCCAGAGACATATAACGGCCGGCCCCAGGGATACTCGACATCCGGCAATCCAAGGATTTCTGCAAAATGAAGGATTGTCCTGCCAAAAACGCCCATTGAGCTCCTAATGAAAAACACTGGTTTTTCATTAAAAAAGAAGAGAGACAAAGCAAAAAACAACAATAGCAAAATGTTACTTCTTTTCTCTTTAGAAGAAAATTCTCTCCTTAGGCAAGGCCACCAAACTGCACTGGTGGATCCAGGTCCCCATTATCCGCCCTCAGGGCAGCATCTCCTTCCCTCTGAAAGCCTCAGGTAACAACTCCACGGTCCCGCCACTGCCCACGAAAGACGCACCGCCGAAGCGAAGCCTCAGGTGGTCCTCAGCCACAGCCACCCATGACGGCCTTAGTCGCACAGTCTGGCGTGCCCTAATCCTGGAAAGGCCCACGAAGCCCAGTCCCTCTGTCCAGCCCCAAGCTGCTCCCTCCGAGGCCGCAGCCTGTGTCTGACAATGGGTGAGGGAAGGTGCAGGCCCAGCAAAGGAAGTCCACTCAGTGAGCACGTGGACAGACACTGAACAACCTGTTCAGCAGGTGCTCAAAGGACAAAGAGGAAGAGGGAAGAGAAAGAGGGAGACACAAATACTCCTTTGTCAAGGAGACGAACTGCTGACTTTTGACAACATAGTTCATGGCCTTGCAAAGGTAAGGGCATCGTGGAGTGCAAGCAGAGAGAGCTCCTTGTACTTCCCGGCCTCAATCCGTTCAGCTATGAATCAGGGGCAGTATGCTGTGGGACAATGAGTACTTGCTCCATGGGGAAATCTGTATTTCCCCATGGAAATACGCCCCACCAGGCCTTAGAAAAATCCAAGGCCTGATTTCAAATATTCTGTGCTAAGATTCCCATAAATCTACTGGTACACCTGAGAGCAGATGTTGTGATTTTGTTTGCTCAGAAAAAATTAGTTGCTGCATCTATGCTGAAAAGTAGCATAGTTTCATGCTTTCCCAAGGTCGCTGCAGACGCCTGGCCATGTGTCATCCCCAAACCCCCAGAGGGAATGTGTCCTGAAGACATCTTGACTCTAGACTTCTGACTCCAGAACCATCAAAGTGTACATCTGTGCTGTTTTAAGCTGCTAAATTTGTGATGATTTATTAAAGAAGCAATAGGAAACTACCATAGTGTGCAAAATATTACATGAACCCCACAGCTAACATTGTGCCTAATGGTAAAGAAATGATTATTTCCCCCTCAGGTTGGGCAGAAGGCAAGGAGGGCCTTGTCATTCAAGGTAGTACTGGAAGTTGGTGCTAGAGCAATAAGGCAAGAAAAAAAAAGGCATATGGATAGAAAAGGTAGAAAGGAAAGAGTATTTACAGACGACAAGATCACCTATGAAGGAGATCCCAAGGAATCTACAATAAAACTCTGAGACCTTACAAGTGAGCTCAGCAAGGACTCAGGATGTAAGATCTCACAGATCAACCACACTTACAAAGGTGGACAGTGATCACGTGGAAACAGAAATTAAAAAACAATGCCATTGGGGCGCCTGGGTGGCTCAGTCGTTAAGCGTCTGCCTTCGGCTCAGGTCATGATCCCAGGGTCCTGGGATCGAGCCCCGTGTCGGGCTCCCTGCCCCGTGGGAAGCCTGCTTCTCCCTCTCCCACTCCCCCTGCTTGCGTTCCCTCTCTCACTGTGTCTCTCTCTGTCAAATAAATAAATAAAATCTTTGGGGGAAAAAAATGCCATTTACAATTGCTCCCAGGAAATGTGTATCTAGGTATAAATGGAACACAACATGCAGTATTTGTATACTGAATGTTACAAAATGTTGACCGAAGAAAAGTCAAAGGCAATGTGAGGAGATGCTGAGTTTGCCACGTTCATGAACTGAAGAGTCAACATCATAAAGATGTCAGTTCCCAAATGGATCTACAGATCCTACCAAAATCCAAGCAAGGTATTGTGGGGTTTTTTGTAGATATAAACAAGCTTATTTAAAAATTTATAAGAAAATGAAAAGGACCTAGAATAGTTAAAACAATTTTTTGAAAGAGAACTAAAATGGGAGGAATCTACCCGATGTTCAGGCTGATTGTGTAGCCATAGTAATCAAAACAGCGTGGTGCCTGAGGAAGAGCGGGTCCATGGCAGAGAACCCAGAACCCAGAAATGGACCCAAGCAAATATGACCACCCAAGTTTTGGCAAAGTTGCAAAAGCAATTCGGTGGGGGAATGGCTGCCTTTTGAACAAAGCATTCTGGAGCAATTGGACATCTTTAGGGAGAAAATGAACCTTGACATACTTCATACAAGGTAAGTATGAATGGATCAGGGACTTAAAGACTGATTGTAAAGCCATAAAATTTTTAGAAGAAAATGTAGGAGAGAATCGACAGCACTCTCAGGGTGAAGACCAAGAGCTTTAGAATAGAAAGCAAGAGCATAATTTATAAAAGAGAAATTGATAAATTAGACCTCACTAATATTAAAAACTTTCATTATGCAAAAGGCTCTGATTGAAGAGGATGGCAAGACAATCTGTTGATTAAAATTAATTATTTGCAAACCAGGTATCCAACAGATACTTTGTATCTATTAAATATGAAGAACTCAAAACTCAACAGCAAAAAACCAAACATTCTAATTAGAAAATGGGCTAAAGACGTGAACAGACATCTCACCGAAGAGGATACACAGATGACAAATAAGCATATGAAAAGAAATTCAATGTCATCAGCACGAGGGAAGGGCAAATCAAACCATAATGACACAGCACTACCATATCATCAGAATGGCTAAAATAAAACATAATGAGAATACCAAGTGCTGGCATGGATGTGGAGAAGCAAAACTACTCAGACATTACTGATGGGAATATGAAATGCCGTGGCCACTCTGGAAAATAGTTTGGCAGTTTCTTAAAACCAAAACCAAAAACAAAACTAAGCATGCACTTATCATACGGCCCAGCAATTACACTCTCAGAGATTTATCTCTGAGAAATGAAATCTATGTTCCTACGAACTTTCATGGAAGCTTTATTCCCAATAACCCCAAATAGCAAGCAATCCAAATGCCTTTCAACAGATGAAGGGCTGGACAAACAGTGGTCCATCCACACGGTGGGACAGCAGGTAGCAGTGAAAGGAACAAACTCACTGATGTGCACAGCTTGGACGGATCTCAAGAAAGTCATGCTGAATGGAAAAGCCAATCTAGAAAGGTCAACTATGGTATCATTTCATTTATATGACATTCTTGATAGAACAGGATTACAGAGACACAGGACAGATTGGTGGTTGCCTGGAGCGAGGGATGGGGGAAGGAGGTGTGGCCACAGAGGATTAGCATTAGCGTGAAGGAGTCGCGTGGGGATGGAGCAGTTCTCTTGATTGTGATGGCAGGGATGAATCTGCAGTTGTGATAAAATTGCACGGAACTGGGCAAGAGGTGCAGGCTCACCTTCTCCATGCATGATGACAATGGAGGCGGGGAGGCCTGGGATAACGCAAGAATAAAGAATATTTGGCGGGGAGGGAAATCGCATGGAACCACACACACATATGTACAACTGGTGGAATCGGAATAAACTAGCTTGCTGCTCTGTGAGTTTCCTGTGTGGGCCGCGGTGCCGTCATTCTGTTACGTGTTAACCATTAGAGGAAGCTGGGTGAAGAGTCATGAGAACTCCCTCTACATGTTTTTCAACTTCCTGTGGACTTACAATTATTTCAGAAACTGAAAAGAAATACCACGTGGGGCAGGAAGAGGATGCATTAAGAGCACATGGATGAGACACTAACCCTGGGGTGTGGGGTCCCCTGAACTGAGCCGGAAGGTCCAGCAAGGGCGTGGTTTGTGAAGGCCTGCAGGTGAGCCAGGGGCGGGATGAGCCAGATGGGTCTGTAATTCGGGGTTGCAGCAGCGGCCCCGGCGGCCCTCCACCCCCTCTGAGGGAAGGCTCTGCCCCGATGGTCCCCAGGCACAGCGAGGAGGCAGTGGGGGGCAAGGGGATTGGAGACTCTCAGTCATGGGGGCTTGCTTAGATCAGACAAGACCAACCTTCAGGTTCCTTCCCACCCTGAGACTGCCTCCAGGATTCTAGGACACACTGGAGATGGAGCATTTGGGACTGTCCCTCCCCATGCAAGGATGCTGGGCTGCGCCCTCCTGTCCGGTGGGGGGCCTGGAGAGGGTGCGGGCCCTCCCTGACATAAGGCTGATGCCTCACGGAGGCTGACTCCCTCGGTCCCCAGCCAGGATGTCCGCTCAGCTCCAGGTATGCACAGGACCCACCGGGCCCTGATTTACTGGATGAGGTCAAAGACCCCAGGACCAGAGTGGACAACCTGTGTCCACACAGCAGAACCACACTCTCTGAACAGGCCTGGCTCTGCTCAAGCTCTTGGTCCAGCTGTAATTCATGGAAATGCCATTAGCATAAATTTAAAATAATTCTTTAAAGCTTTTGAGCTCTTAAAAAATGTGTTCTATGAACAACTTGTTTTTTTATTTCCACCTCCAAGTTAGACAGGTTGAAGCCGACTTCGTGGCCCGGTTATGGGTGGGTGTGTGCATGGTCCCCCATGACACCATCTGTGTCCAGGAGGAAGGCGCACTGCGAGGGCCGGCCCGTGCTGCAGAAAACCCAACCGTCCTCATCCAGGAGTACACTTTAGATTCTACGTGCAGGTGGGAGACAAGCTGTCTGCGAACCCACTCACAGTCCCAATCTTTAGCCACTTGTCTACAGATATGACCTTCCTCGCCAAATGACCGCAGCGCTAATTAATTGATTGGTTCCTCAAAACGTCCTGAGCCTGACCGTGTGCTGAGCGCCAGGGCCTGGACTGCTCCCGTCCGCCGGCAGGCCTCTGATGGGTGTAAGCGGCTGTGGTTTCTGGGCTGGGCCCTGTGCCGAGCCTCTCATGCTCATGCACCCGGGAATCCTGAGAACACCCTGGTGTAGCCGCCATTGTCCTCCATTCTGTGCCTGAAATCAAAATGTGTGTTCCCGGAATGCCTGAAAGCCATGAGCCGGCACCGAAAACAGGTCTGCCTGGCTGCAGAGTCCATGAAAACGAGGCCTCTTATTCAAAGTCAACGTGAGAGACTCCTGGGGGGCTCAGTTGGTGAGGCGTCTGCCTTCAGCTAAGGTCATGATCCTGGGATCCTGGGATTGAGCCCCACATCGGGCTCCCTGCTCAGCGGAGAGTCTGCTTCTCCCTCTCCCTCTGCCTGCCACTCCCCATGCTTGTTCTCTCTCTCTCTCTCTCTCTGTCAAATAAATAAATAAAATCTTAAAACAAACAAACAAAAAAACAAAGTCAACACGCACAGAGGCTCTTAGCCATCAAAGTCCGTGTAAGGAGCATCAGTGCTCGGGAAGAAGTGATGACCTCTGTTGGTATCAGAGGCAGCTCTCCAGCAGGGTTTTGAGGGATGCATAGGAGTACCCAGACAACACAGGTGAAGAGCATCCAAGATTTGCTTAGGTGGTTGCTTGCAATCTCAATTCTCTGATGGGCTTAAGAAAAGTCATTTATTTACCATTTCCCTGGCCTTTTCCTTATAACAAAGGAGGGACACTCAGCTCTCTGACTCGGAGCTACACCTGCCAGGAGGGACTTGAGATAAATGGAGACAGCTCAGGGATTCGTGGGGATAGAGGAGGGGGGAGGTAGGAACGGCCATCCCTGAACATGGCGAGTGCCCTCATTTGTCAGCACGGCCTCGCCAAAGCACCGCAGAATGTGCGGCTTAACATAATAGCCATTTATTCCCTCACAGTTCTGGGGGCCAGAAGTTCAAAATCAAGGTGTGGGCAGGGCCACACTCTCTCAGAGTCCAGGAGAGATTCTTCACATGGCCATCCTCTGTGAGTATGTGTGTGTGTGTGTGTATCTTCCACTCTTCTTACGAGGACCCAGTCTATAGCATCCAGACCACCCTAATGACCTCATCTTAACTTGATCACGTTCGCAAAAACCCTCTGTTAAGTCACATTCACAAGTCCTGGGGCTTAGGACTTGGACACATCTTCCTGGGGGGAAAAATGCAACCAAAAAGTTTGCTTTGATTAATAGCTAAAAGAGGGGGCGGAGCAAGATGGCGGAGGAGTAGGAGACCTGGATTTCGTCTCCTCTCAGGAATTCAGCTGGATAGGGATCAAACCATTCTGAACACCTACAAACTCAACAGGAGGTCGAAGAAAAGAAGAGCAACAACTCTCTCATCAGAAAAGCGACCACTTTCTGGAAGGTTTTTTCTGATTTGTTTAGAGTATATTTTCTGGGGACGTTGTTACTCTGCTAGCATTTTGTTCTCTCATTAATCTATTCTCCTCTGCACAAAATGACAAGACGGAAAAAATCACCTCAACAAAAAGAACAAGAGGTAGTACCGACTGCCAGGGACCTACTCAATACGGACATTAGTACCATGTCAGATCTAGAGTTCAGAATCATCACTTTAAAGATACTAGCTGGGCTTGAAAAAAATATGGAAGTTATTAGAGAAACCCTTTCTGGAGAAGTAAAAGAACTAAAATCCAACCAAGTAGAAATCAAAAAGGCTATTAATGAGGTGCAATCAAAAATGGGGGCGCTAACTGCTAGAATAAATGAGGCAGAAGAGAGAATCAGTAATATAGAAGATGAAATGATGGAAAATAAAGAAGCTGAGAAAAAGAGAGATAAACAACTACTGGATCACGAGGGCAGAATTCGAGAGATAAGCGATACCATAAGACGAAACAACATTAGACTAATTGGGATCCCAGAAGAAGAAGAAAGAGAGAGAGGGGCAGAAGGTATAATGGAGCAAATTATAGCAGAGAACTTCCCTAATTTGGGGAAGGAAACAGGCATGAAAATCCAGGAAGCACAGAGAACCCCTCTCAAAATCAATAAAAATAGGTCAACACCCCGACATCTAATAGTAAAACTTACGAGTCTCATAGACAAAGAGAAAATCCTGAAAGCAGCTCGGGAGAAGAGATATGTAACCTACAAGGGTAGAAACATTAGATTGGCAACAGACCTATCCACAGAGACCTGGCAGGCCAGAAAGGACTGGCAGGATATATTCAGAGCACTAAACGAGAAAAATATGCAGCCAAGAATACTATATCCAGCTAGGCTGTCATTGAAAATTGAAGGAGAGATAAAAAGCTTCCAGGACAAACAAAAACTAAAGGAATTTGCAAACACAAAACCAGCCCTACAGGAAATCTTGAAAGGAGTCCTCTAAGCAAAGAGAGACCCCAAAAGCAACATAGACCAGAAAGGAACACAGACAATATACGGTAACAGTCACCTTACAGGCAATACAATGGCACTAAATTCCTATCTTTCAATAGTTACCCTGAATGTAAATGGGCTCAATGCCCCAATCAAAAGACACAGGCTATCAGACTGGATTAAAAAACAAGACCCATCGATATGCTGTCTGCAAGAGACTCATTTTCGACCCAAAGACAGCCCCAGATTGAAAGTGAGGGGGTGGAAAACCATTTACCATGCTAATGGACACCAAAAGAAAGCTGGGGTGGCAATCCTTATATCAGACAAATTAGATTTTAAACCAAAGACTGTAATAAGAGATGAGAAAGGACACTATATCATACTTAAAGGATCTATCCAACAAGAAGATCTAACAATTGTAAATATCTATGCCCCTAACATGGGAGCAGCCAATTATATAAGCCAATTAATAACAAAAGCAAAGAAACACATCGACAACAATACAATAATAGTGGGGGACTTTAACACCCCCCTCACTGAAATGGACAGATCATCTAAGCAAAAGATCAACAAGGAAATAAAGACTTTAAATGACACACTGGAGCAAATGGACTTTACAGACATATTCAGAGCATTCCACCCCAAAGCAACGGAATACACATTCTTCTCCAGTGCCCATGGAACATTCTCCAGAATAGATCACATCCTAGGTCATAAATCAGGTCTCAACCGGTACCAAAAGATTGGAATCATTCCCTGCCTACTTTCAGACCACAATGCTTTGAAACTAGAGCTCAATCACAAGACAAAAGTCAGAAAGAACTCAAATACATGGAGGCTAAAGAGCATCCTACTAAAGAACGAATGGGTCAACCAGGAAATTAAAGAAGAATTAAAAAAATACATGGAAACCAATGAAAATGAAAACACAACTATTCAAAATCTTTGGGATGCAGCAAAGGCAGTCCTAAGAGGAAAGTATATAGCAATACAAGCCTTTCTCAAGAAGCAAGAAAGGTCTCAAGTACACAACCTAACCCTACACCTAAAGGAGCTGGAGAAAGAACAGCAAATAAAGCCTAAACCCAGCAGGAGAAGAGAAATAATCAAGATCAGAGCAGAAATCAATGAAATAGAAACTAAAAGAACAGTAGAACAGATCAATGAAACTAGGAGCTGGTTCTTTGAAAGAATTAACAAGATTGATAAACCCCTGGCCAGACTTATCAAAAAGAGAAGAGAAATGACCCACATCAACAAAATCATGAATGAAAGAGGAGAGATCACAACCAACACCAAAGAAATACAAACAATTATAAGAACATATTATGAGCAACTCTATGCCAGCAAATTAAATAACCTGGAAGAAATGGATGCATTTCTAGAGATGTACCAACTACCAAAACTGAACCAGGATGAAATAGAAAACCTGAACAGACCTATAACCACTAAGGAAATTGAAGCAGTCATCAAAAATCTCCCAAAAAACAAAAGCCCAGGGCCAGATGGCTTCCCAGGGGAATTCTACCAAACATTTCAAGAAGAATTAATACCTATTCTTCTGAAACTGTTCCAAAAAATAGAAATGGAAGGAAAACTTCCCAACTCATTTTATGAGGCCAGCATTACCTTGATCCCAAAACCAGACAAAGACCCCATCAAAAAGGAGAATTACAGACCAATATCCCTGATGAACATGGATGCAAAAATTCTCACCAAAATACTAGCCAATAGGATCCAACAGTACATTAAAAGGATTATTCACCATGACCAAGTGGGATTTATCCCTGGGCTGCAAGGTTGGTTCAACATCCGCAAATCAATCAATGTGATACAATACATTAACAAAAGAAAGAACAAGAATCATATGATCCTCTCAATAGATGCAGAAAAAGCATTTGACAAAGTACAGCATCCTTTCTTGATCAAAACTCTTCAGAGTATAGGCATAGAGGGTACATACCTCAATATCATAAAAGCCATCTATGAAAAACCTACAGCGAATATCATTCTCAATGGGGAAAAACTGAGAGCTTTCCCCCTAAGGTCAGGAACACGGCAGGGATGTCCACTATCACCACTGCTATTCAACATAGTATTGGAAGTCCTAGCCACAGCAATCAGACAACAAAAAGAAATCAAAGGCATCCAAATTGGCAAGGAAGAAGTCAAACTCTCACTCTTTGCAGATGATATGATACTTTATGTGGAAAACCCAAAAGACTCCACCCCAAAACTGCTAGAACTCATACAGGAATTCAGTCAAGTGGCAGGATATAAAATCAATGCACAGAAGTCAGTGGCATTCCTATACACCAACAACAAGACAGAAGAAAGAGAAATTAAGGAGTCAATCCCATTTACAATTGCACCCAAAACCATAAGATACCTAGGAATAAATCTAACCAAAGAGACAAAGGATCTGTACTCAGAAAACTATAAAATACTCATGAAAGAAATTGAGGAAGACACAAAGAAATGGAAAAACATTCCATGCTCATGGATTGGAAGAACAAATATTGTGAAGATGTCAATGCTACCTAGAGCAATCTACACATTCAATGCAATCCCCATCAAAATACCATCCACTTTTTTCAAAGAAATGGAACAAATAATCCTAAAATTTGTATGGAACCAGAAAAGACCCCGCATAGCCAGAGGAATGTTGAAAAAGAAAAGCAAAGCCGGCGGCATCACAATTCCGGACTTCCAGCTCTATTACAAAGCTGTCATCATCAAGACAGCATGGTACTGGCACAAAAACAGACACATAGATCAATGGAACAGAATAGAGAGCCCAGAAATGGACCCTCAACTCTATGGTCAACTCATCTTTGACAAAGCAGGAAAGAATGTCCAGTGGAAAAAAGACAGTCTCTTCAACAAATGGTGTTGGGAAAATTGGATAGCCACATGCAGAAGAATGAAACTGGACCATTTCCTTACACCACACACAAAAATAGACTCCAAATGGTTGAAAGACCTCAATGTGAGACAGGAGTCCATCAAAATCCTAAAGGAGAACAGAGGCAGCAACCTCTTTGACCTCAGCCGAAGCAACTTCTTCCTAGAAACATCGCCAAAGGCAAGGGAGGCAAGGGCAAAAATGAACTATTGGGACTTCATCAAGATAAAAAGCTTTTGCAAAGCAAAGGAAACAGTCAACAAAACCAAAAGACAACCAACAGAATGGGAGAAGATATTTGCAAATGACATATCAGATAAAGGGCTAGTATCCAAAATCTATAAAGAACTCATCAAACTCAACACCCAAAGAACAAAGAATCCAATCAAGAAATGGGCAGAAGACATGAAAAGACATTTTTCCAAAGAAGACATCCAAATGGCCAACAGACACATGAAAAAGTGCTCAGTATCGCTCGGCATCAGGGAAATCCAAATCAAAACCTCAATGAGATACCACCTCACACCTGTCAGAATGGCTAAAATTAACAAGTCAGGAAATGACAGATGTTGGCGGGGATGCGGAGAAAGGGGAACCCTCCTACACTGTTGGTGGGAATGCAAGCTGGTGCAGCCACTCTGGAAAACTGTATGGAGGTTCCTCAAAAAGTTGAAAATAGAGCTACCATATGATCCAGCAATTGCACTACTGGGTATTTACCCCAAAGATACAAAAGTAGGGATCCGAAGGGGTACGTGCACCCCGATGTTTATAGCAGCAATGTCCACAATAGCCAAACTGTGGAAAGAGCCAAGATGTCCATCAACAGATGAATGGATAAAGAAGATCTGGTATATATATACAATGGAATATTATGCAGCCATCAAAAGGAACGAGATCTTGCCATTTGCAACGACGTGGATGGAACTGGAGGGTATTATGTTGAGTGAAATAAGTCAATCAGAGAAAGACAAGTATCATATGATCTCACTGATATGAGGAATTCTTAATCTCAGGAAACAAACTGAGGGTTGCTGGAGTGGGGGGTGGGGTGGGAAGGATGGGGTGACTGGGTGATAGACACTGGGGAGGGTATGTGCTCTGGTAAGCGCTGTGAATTTTGCAAGACTGTTGAATCTCAGATCTGTACCTCTGAAACAAATAACGCAATAT
>NC_058410.1:2196676-2227726 GCF_002201575.2 Neomonachus schauinslandi
TATGTTAAGAAAAAAAAAAAAAAAAAGAAGAAGAAGAAGAAGGTAGCAGGAGGGGAAGAATGAAGCGGGGGAAATCGGAGGGGTAGACGAACCATGAGAGACGATGGACTCTGAAAAACAAACAGGGTTCTAGAGGGGAGGGGGGTGGGAGGATGGGTTAGCCTGGTGGTGGGTACTGAGGAGGGCACGTTCTGCATGGAGCACTGGGTGTTATGCACAAACAATGAATCATGGAACACTTCATCTAAAACTAATGATGTAATGTATGGGGATTAACATAAGAATAAAAAAAAAATAGCTAAAAGAAAAAAAGAAAAAGAAAAGAGGTGGTCATGGTAAAAACAAATGGGATTCCGTGCAGTGTCCCACAGTTCCCAATAAAGACATGGCAAGTCTCTCAGATGTGGTCTTTGAGGTGAATGGGGGAAGTAGATACATACGTTGATACCTAAATCCCACAAGAGTGAAGGAATTGAACGTCAAGTTCACTGGGAGGAGAGCACTACAGACTGAGGGAACAGCGGTGCAAGGCTCAAAGTTGGAGCCCCGGGCGTGTTCAAAGACGGCCACGGGGAGTCACCAAGAGATGGGACCAGAGTCCTCAGGTGTGGGTTAGTGCAGTCCCTCCAGGATTCTCTGATGGTGGACTTGCTGGATGTCGCAGACAGAACCTGACTTTGCAGAGACGGATGTCCGCTCTGGGTGTTGGCACACTGGGGAGTCAGGGGCAAGCCCTTCCCCCCCAGGCACCTCCTGCTGAGCATCCTGGCAGGTCTGTGGATTCTGATCACATTTCCACCTTGGAAGTGATTCACTCCTTATTAAAGCAAAATGGAAAATCTGATATTAGAGTTTTGAGTTACATGTGAAACTTCACCAAAGAGTTTGTTTTGATTGATAGTTCTTTAAAAAGGAAACGCACAGGTATGGTCGTAGCAGAAGAGATGCCATGCAGTGCCCTACGTTCCCAACATGGAAATGCCAGTGATCTCAAGCGCAAGCCTAGAGCAGAACGGGGAAGGACACATAGGCTAATATCTAAATTCCCGTAACATTTTTCCATCCTATTTTATGATGTCGTAGCATCTTCCAGATCTTTCACTCTGTCATTTGGAAGTAGTTGACTCACTAGAGGAATTTATCAAACAACCAAATCATATCCCTGTATTAGTGCATGCTGAGCTCTGGTCCAAACACCCCTCTGGCTCCAGGGTTTGCGATGACATCCCACTCCTCACTCTACAAGTCTCCATGGAGAATAGCCTATGTGCCAGCTTGGTGCAAAGCTCTGGGCTTTACATGGAGAAAATTTTTCTCTGCCTTCAAGATCTACTTGAGTACATGAGAAGCAGAGCAGGAACGAGGACTACATCAACTCCCAAGGGTGACGAAGATGCGCGTGGTTGGGGGAAATGAGAGGTTGAGCTAAGGAGGAAGACGGTGTAAGTGTGCACAGGCAGAAATAGTCTGTCCTTGGGGCAGGTGAGGGAGGTAGTGGCAGTCATGCTGATGGAAGGAGAAGGTGCAAGGTCGCTTTGGGAAAAGGTGACAGACCCAGACTGAGGAAAGCTTGTGGGGACTCCATGCAGGCAACACCACATACCCTGTATGTCCTCAGAAAAGAGGAGCTCTGTCTCTCTTGCTTCTAGAAACAAAGTCAAACTGTCTGCAGACACAAGACCACCTAGAAATCTAAGATGACACTTTCCAAGCTTGAAGTGCACACAGAGCCCCAGAGGTCTTGCAGAAACGCAGAGTCTGACCCAGTGGGTCTGGAGTAGCCTGAGATTCTGCGTTTCCAGCAAGCATCACGACACGGAGGGGCCTGGCTGCTGACCCCAGAGAAGAGCCAGGCTGTCCCCATCAGCCTGCTCCATGCGGGATGAGAAACTGAGGCAGGAGGAGGTTCGGCAATAGGACCTAATCCACCCTGGAGCAAAGAGCAGAACCGGGGTAAGGACCGAGGTTTTCTGACTCTCCCCTTAGAAGTGAAGGGGTGGGTTGAGCCCCTGAAGGGGACTCGGGGCTCCTTCTATCCCTTAGATTCTCTCCACTCTGGAATAAGCCTCTGTGCTCTTAGGAATCAACTTCCAAGAAGTTTAAAATATTATGGAAATTTTATTTTCAGAGTTCATATCATAGAAGCTGTCCGAGCATCTCAACCTCTGCTCTTGGCTGCAGTCCAGTAAAATTCACACATTTTCTTTTCCAATTAAAAAACTTCCTAAAACTCAACAGATAGATGAATGCCCTGAAAGCATATTCCAAAAGGCAATACCTCCTTGCAAACATAACAGAGAGCCAGGGAGTGAAACTCCAAGACAACAGGGGTCTGCCATCTTTGTGCTCCCTGCTCTCTCCCGGGGCGGGGGGTCCCTTCTTCTCTGCACCAGCTCTTGGCACCTCTCCTCAATCTCAGGTGGACACCTTCACGAGTCCCTGCCCAGGTGCAGACTGCCTCCCGCTGCCCTCCGCAAGTTAGCATGGCGTCCTGGACCCAGATCAATCTGGGCTTAGGTTATGACTCCATTGTTTTGAGCTGTGTGACCACGAGCAAAGTGTTGAGCTTCTCTGAGCCTTGTTTTTTCATTTGGAAAATGTAAATAATCATATTTCATACTTTGTAGGGTTACTGAGAGGATGTAAGTCCAGTGGAATTCAGAGGAGCTCGTGTCCTCGATTTGAGACCAACTCTGAAGGCTTCGAGGATCCTGAATTGACAAGGACAGCCAACCTGAGCTCAAGGTAGCAAATGAAGGCATCGCTGGGCCGTAAAACTCCATCTGGACCTTGTGCACCTCGAAGTCTTCCTCGGTGGAACCAAGAGAAGATAAACCCAGACCGGATCTTCTCCAAAGGCTCAAATATCTCCATACTGTGACAATAGGTTTTGAGAAGAATTTTCCAACTTGGAACTCAAAAAACAATGAAATTATTTTCACAGGCTCTGCCCCATATGGGAATTTATTGGGGAAAAAAATTTCAGTTTTAACTTCCTTTGTACCAGAGTAGACCAAACCATCCATTTCCAGAATTATCGACTTGAATGTTAACAAAGAATAAAAAATGGCGGTTGACTCAATGGGCAACTGAAATTTATTCTTGCCAGCTTATTAGTTTAGGCTAAGTGTCTGATTTGGTAGGTTTACATTTTGGGTGCCTAATCTGTAAAAAATGTGTACAGTCCATGAACGACCACCTTTACATGACTCAGAGCATGCCCTCTTATTTTAAAGGGTTGTAAAGATTTATCGTTTCTGTATCTTTGTCTGTTGTGCTATTATGAGTCCTGGCCATGCTTTCTGACAGTGAAACCAGAGACAGGAGGACCAGCCTAATTATAATGATTCCCACGGGGAAACGCATTCCTCTGTGTGGTTTGCTTGATAATGAGGATTTCATTAACAGTTGTAGGGGATGTGAAGCTTGCCTGGTGGAAATTGGGCCAGAGGGGCTCTCCCTTCAAATAGCAGGTGTTTTCTCCGTCATCTGGAGGGCGAGGGTGGAGCAGAATATGCAGATTTCCCATGTGGCGAGGCTAGAAAGAAAGAAAGAAAGAAAGGAGCTGAAATGTGCAGAGCCGAGATAGAAACCTAAAGTCGAGGGTCCTAAACGGCAGCCCCCAGCGCCTCTGTGAGTAATTAATGATGCAGCGGGGAAGGTCGTGCAAGTTGTTCTCTGCCCCCTGGCCTTTGCAGGGCCCCCCAGTCTGCACGCTGCGGCCTAACCCCTGCAACAAAGCTATTGTCTCTCTGCCTAGAAAGGGAGCTCGCTCTACTCAGGGCAAGTGCGGTCAGTAGCATCATGTGCCGGCCTGGGGGCTTCAGCAGATCTGCTCCTTCAGCCTGGCAGAAAATAGGCTTTGTTCTATTATTTACAAAAAGCGTGAGGAAAAAAACCCAGTGGTGGAGGCTGCCTCCCTCCCGGGCCTCAGGGCACAGCACAGCAGGTACTCAGTGCCCGTGGAGAGCCTGCTCCGCGCAGCATGGAGGTGCCTGCCACGGCAGGAGCCCTCCGTGGCAGGAGCCCCTCCGCACCCCGTGGCAGGAGCCCCCTGTGGGATCCGGCACAGGTGTGTGCCCTTGGACCAGGAGGAAGGCCGGCCTCGCAGCGGGCTGGCCCACACCCCGCCTGACCACCAGGACACACTGCCCAGCGCGAGGCGCAGAGGCTTCTCATATGCGGAAGGCGGCCTGAGAGAGCTGCAGTCTGGCCTGGGTGCCCGGCTCTTGCACTGTTTCCTTCTGCCTCAGTGAGGCTGTGTTGGAAAATGAGTCAGCATCTGCACATTGGATTGCAATTCACAGTGCAACTTAAAATCCTCCGCTAAAAAGGAATCCGAAAATTCTTTGCCCTGAAGCTTGTTGCCAGACAGCACATGGGCGTAGTGATAAGAGCATCAATACGGAGAGACGTACAGAGTCATGTTTGCTCCTAAAAGAAACTCTCTCTCTTGCCAAAGGTACTACTCAACATGGTTCCAGAAAACAGTTTCCGAGAGTTCAGTAGTGGCCTCGGAGGGGGACTTTCCTCATCCAGGATCCCTCACTAACAACGCGCCAGACTCTGTGGGGGCTTCTCGCTCTGCAGTGACAAGCCACGCCTTTCAGTCAGATGTGTATCAAACATGGCATCATTCACTGAAATAGTAAACAATGCATTGATCCCTATGGCTGTTTGTCCATTTATTCCTCCATCCATTCCCCCTCCGCTCATCCATCCATCCGTCCATCCATCCATCCGTCCATCCATCCATCTGTCCCCCTCCACTCATCCATCCATCCGTCCATCCATCCATCTGTCCCCCTCCACTCATCCATCCATCCGTCCATCCATCCATCCATCCATCCATCTTCTCCTTTGTTCCAATAAAAAAAAAAACTTAAGGCCATAATTGTTTAGATACTTGAAAGTAGGGGAAGAGGATGGAAGAGGGGACAAATGGGGAAGAAAAAAAAATGGAGGAGTGGAAAAAATGTGGTTTGTGAGGGGAGAGCTATGTCCTTTCAGATCTGGGAGGTCTGCCAGAGAATATGCATTCCATCCCGGCCTGGCGCTTGGCTCAGAAATGGCCATGCGACCCGAGTAGCTCCAATCAGCATTTGTCCTGGGACTTGGCCCGGAGCAACCAGAAAGGAGGTGAGGGAGTGGAGCCTGCAGTTGGTGAGGACACCGTGAGGAAGCAGCTGGCTTCACACGGAGCAAAGCAGTGTCAGGAGAAGTGGGAGAATGACACTGGCTCCTGACAACATCGTCTGGGCTCGCGGATCCAGCCACGTCCAGACTCTCGACTGTGGGAGCTGAGGCGGCCTGCTCTTCTTACAGAGTCAGTCTAAGCTGGGACTTGGCCTCGAGATCCAGCAGTCCTGGTCGGGCCGACCCACATGGCGGTTTCCCTCCCTTGGCTGGGGCAGCCCCCTCAGCAGTGGTGGGGATCAGAGAAGAGGACGGCCTTGTCGCCAGCTGCTCTGACAAACCCTCAGAGTCCTTGGAGAAGGTGCTGCTAGGGATTCCGCTGCGGCGAGGCTGGACATGGCCAGATCTCCCCCACCAGGGGTCCTTTGTGACCAGAGGCATGAGTGCGGTCCTTCGCTTGTTTTCCTACAACAGTGGCATTTGGTGCCTGACTGACATCTGGTGCTTAGTAGCCAAGTATTCTTTCACCTACTTAGGGTAAAAACAGCAGAGGCTTAAAAAAAAATCACACTCACAGGAAACCTGTCATTTTTGCTCACTGTTGTGTTATAGTGTAGTTTTGGAAGTCATTAACTACTTGAAAATCAAGAAACTCCATCTCCATGGAAATAATTTTTCCAGTAAGCTCTGAAGCCAACGATGAAGGGTTGGAAGAACCCCCTTCTCACTCCCAAAGGGATAGAAGGCCTTGTTTTATTTTTAGAAGCAAGATATCCTGGATTATATATCTTAGTTACAAAGATTTAGGCAGCAATGAAACATTAATTCAGTAAATAATGGAAATCCTATTTTTTACTTTCCTTTTGTTCAACAGACTGTCGACAATCCCTGAAAAATGCCTTCCTGGAATCGTCTTTAACTTTTTGAAATATAACACCGACATTTTCAGAACATTTTTCAATGTGCCAGACATTATTTTAGGTACTTGGATTCGAATGAAAATATTACCACTGTCTTTGTCTTTGCCTTTAAGGGGTAACAACTTAATTGGAAGGGAAGAGGAGGGGTTGACCTGAGAAATGTGGCCGCAGGATAGAGTGATAAATGCCAGAGCAAAGCACTGTAGACACAGATAGTAGAGCAGGGGAGACCTTGGACTTCTCCGCAAATCGTAGCCACCGGCGGAATTCTAGAAGCAAGGTCTCCATGAAGCACCTAATCATCGTGCGGGTGAAGGGAATTTGATTCTGAAGACGCTAATGTTGAACCACTCACGCCCTGGCCCCACTTTCCAGCATTTCAGGGTTGCGGGGCGCTGTGATGTCGTACCAGGAGGACAGCAACCTGCGCGTGGGGTCATAGCGGACCTGGTTTCCCCACCGGCGTGACACTGAAATTCTGTGGCCAAGAGAGTTAGTTGGCCTTGGTTGTGCTTGGCCTCTGCCCACGTGGAATCAGGGGTTGCATCCGTGGGCTCTCTCCCTAAGTCGGGAAATGCTGATCTTTTTAGTGGGTCATACTAGTGATGTTAAATGTTGCTTTAAAATCTCAAATCAGACCAAGAAACACTTATTTAGAAAGCAAGCTGCTGTACCTCCAAAATCCTCAAAAGATGGAAGAAGCTGATGATGGTCAAAGCCAAGCTTCTAGGACAAGAATAATTCTCACTCTAATTCAAGATATTTCTGCAAGAGTAGAGTGTTAACAGTGTTCCTGCGCCAGAATCTCTGTCTATACATGGTAACAACTGGGAAGATGAAGATAAACCATACATGCTTTACTGGAGGATTGGGGCACATTGGGAGAGGTTTCCACAGTTGCGAACAATTCACACCATGTATTTGTTGCAACACCAGACCCCCCCAGATGCGCTCTGACGTGAGGTCCCATTGTTAAGAAATATGTCACAAGATTTCATTTTCATTTTCCACTAAGAACTTATTGTTCATTTTTGTGGAGCGTTTAGCACATTTTTAAATACTATTTAAAGAATCTTAGTAAGGCCATTGTAAAATGATAATAATATGCATTTAATATTTTACTTTTATAAATACACATTTCTGATTTTTATAATATTTATAAATTTTGCATTCAAAAAATTTTTTTTAATTGTATGAATTCTGAGCACTGATTTTAAAATCCATTATTACTACTGGTGTTGAAGGGTGACTTGGAGAAAGTCCCCAACTATGCCGGGACTGGATGTATCATGCCAGAGCTTCGAACACTAAGGGGGGTGTGTCTGGCTGTGTGCGGTGTGAGGAGACGCCAGGAGCCTGGGCAGTTCTGCAGGAGCCCAAAGGATGCAGGAGGGAAGGTACTGTGTTCAAACCCCAGGGGATACTGCTCCCCACATTCATCCGCAGCTTCCTTTCTTAGTGGGACAGAAAACAGGGATCGATCGACCCTGAGGATGGAAGAGGGCACAGGAGGACAGTCCTCATGGGAAGTCGTGGGTACATGAGGAGCAGCAACCCCCGGGGTCAGTGCCGACTGGCTGGACCGGGCTCCGCTCACGGCCCCACACCTCCCCGCTTGCCCAGCTTCTAAGAGAGGCTGGTCTACGATGGTCTCCCCTCCTCCCCCACTCCAGCAACCGGCAAAAGCAGAAGAAAGAAGGCAGGTGACAGCCAGGTCAGTGACAGAGAGCCACCTGATGGATGAGGAGGAGGGAGCACCAACCAGCACGCTGCTCGGGGCGGAGGAAAGCCCGTGACACGGGAGGAGCCGCGGATCATAGGACAACACAGAAGTAAGACGGAGGCCGTCCTGGGGTGTCCCCCAAACTTGCGTCCTTCCAGGAACCACAGAACATGAGCTTCCTTGGAAATGGAGTCACTGTGGATGTAACTGTTGAAGTGAAGGTGAGCTCATATTGGAGAGGGGTGGGCTGCCGTCCCGTGTGACTGATATCCTCACAGGGAGAGGAGGGAGACCGCGGCGGGGACTGGCAGATGTAATGCGCCAGGCAGCACGGCGGACCTCTGGGAGGAGGCAAGGAAGGACCCTCCCCCGGAGACCTAGAAGGGACGCGGGTCCTGCCAGCACCCCGATTTTGGACACCTAGCCTCCAGAACTTAGAGACACTGCGTGTGGTTCTGTTGTGCTAACCACTGTGCCGTGGCAGCCCCGGGGGGGACGCAGGGGCATTTTTGGAAACACTGCCAGACACCAGCTGCCTGTGGTGCTTCTGGAGAGGCACGACTAGTCTTGGCTATGAAACGGTGTCTCTTTGTAGGTGGCGCGGAGCGAGCCTGAGCCATGTGGGGCCTGGTTGTGTCTGGATTACAGTGTGACCGAGCTGACGTCTGTTTCACAGGATTATTGTAAGGCCCTATAGGACACAGTCTGGGTAACATATGTCAGGTGCCTGGCGTACGTTACAACAGCATGTCATAGGTTTTTCATTGATTATTGGCAGCAAATAGGCAATGTAAAATATAAAGGTTTGTTACATTTCTCTTTTTTTATTCTAAGGTTTCTGACAGGTCTTTGACAAAACACAAGTACGTAAAGATTTTATTTAAAGATCTATTTGATGGGGTGCCTGGGTGGCTCTGTTGGTTAAGCACCCAAGTCTTGATTTCGGCCCAGGTCATGATCTCAGGGTGATGAGATCGAGCCCTGCATCGGGCTCCGCACTCAGAGTGGAGTGTGCTTAAGGTTTTCTCTCTCCCTCTCCCTTTGCCCCGCTCCCCCACCACTTGCACTCTCTCTCTCTCAAATAAATATATGAATCTTAAAAAAATAAAGATCTATTTGCTGATATTATATAAAGATATATGAATATAATAAAGGTAGCTATATTTGTTAGAAACTTGGAAAAATTCAGGTGAAGGGTAGCAGAATTAATAAACAGTGGCAACTAGACTAAAAATGGTTCAAACAGCATGGTCAGTATTTGCCATCTCAACCTGAGGCACACAATTTCTCCGGGTTCCAGGTGCATAAAGTTCAATGGCTTTAAGACATCTTAAACTGAAAGATTATGGGACTTGATTTTGAATTTTTCCAAAGAGTCACTATACAGCATGGATGTAAAATGAGTTTGGCTAAGAATCCACCTGCTAATAGGCTGTATGATCGCAGATGAGGAGAAAGTTCCTCCTCTGCACCAAGGGGTGATCCAGCCTTCAGGGCTCCCTCCCCGAGCAGATGGGACAATGGCTGAAAATCCGCTGGCACACATGTGCGCAGAGCAGCGCTGGAGAGAAGTCAGCAGAGGTGAGCATAGAACACGGATGTCTACTGGCTCCGGGAACAGAGAACTCAGGGGAGAGGGAAGGCCTTTGGAGACGCTGTCTCTAGTGCTCTGGACTGGGTGTGGTGGGGGAGAGTTTAGTCGCCCTGGATGTACTTTGGGGCACTCTCTGCCAGCAGGATGACGCGGCCCCCTTCCAGAAGGGGTGGGCCTGCTGCAATTGCTCACTCCTTCGCTTCCCAAACACTGACCGAGTGCCCACTGCGTGCCCGGCTCTGGGCACCCCAGGGAAGGACAGATGAGCCTCCTGATTCTTGGAAACTGTAATCCTAATGGAAGGAGAGCCCCATAAACAAGTGAGTAAGTAAATGAACAGAACACTTTCACTTATTGATGGACGTACCTCGAAAATAAGATGATGCTGTGTTGGATACCATGTGTGGGGCTGGGGCTCTGTTTTCTGAGGTGGGCCGGGGAGGGCTTCTTGGGGGTGATGACCTGTGAGCAAGACCTGAAGGTCAAGGGTCAGAGCGCGAGAAGATCCCGGGCAGGACGCTCCAGGAGTGGATAGCAAGTGCAAAGGCCCAGAGGCGGGAGCGGTCTGCACCGTGGAGAAGAGAGAGGAGCAGGCGTGGCCGGAGATGGCATGGGGCGGGATCAAAGTGAGGGTGGGTGGGTGACGGGTGGAGAATCTTACTCGAGGTGCTCCTCCGAGGGGCTCACAGCTCAGCTGCACCAGCCACACTCTCTCTTCGAGGAATTTGAATCCGGATTGGGACCCGTCCCTAAATGGGGCTCAGAATGCTTTCCAGCAGGTCTGGGACAAGCCCAGGTGCACGGGGCCGTGCGAGGCAAGGAGGGCCCACAGTGAGACACAGCCAGAAGGAGACCGAGCAGGCCACGCGAGCCTCTGAGTCTCTTCAGTTCCTACCCTCCCAGCACGTGGAGCCCTCTGGGCACTGTGAGGCGGCCCTGGATCCCGGAGCCGAATTGTCCCGTGTGCCCCAGCAGGTTGGACTGGTGGACCCGGGTTTCAGCCACGAAGCCCCGAAGCGCAGAGGAGGGCCACCTGACACCAGGCGAAGAACTGTCACTGGTGGTCTATCCGTTGCCCCGAAGGTGCCACTGGCAGGAGGGGTCTGGTGGGGGGCCGGGAGCAAGAACAGGCTGCGGGCGGAGCCAGGAAACAAGGGTACAAGCATCCGGGACCACACAGGCCGTCTGGGCGGCGGGCTGGGCGTGAGGCTCCGCCCGGCCTTGGCACAATGCCCGGCTGGAAGCAGGCTGTGGTGGCGTCTGAGAGCCGAGCCCCTGGGATGGGGAATGCATGTGGGAGGCTGGCCTCCTGCTTCCGGAAGTCCGGGAGGCTCGGGGGTGGACCAGGAAGGAGTGAGCAGGCCTTCCTCTCAGGCCAGCCACCGGCTTTGGGATCAAGTCTCAGGAACCCAACGCACCCTGTGCTGTCTGCGATGGAGGAGGGGAAGCACCAGGCAGAGGCCCGGCGGGGGAGGCCGGCCGGACACACGGCCACCAAAGGGCTGGGCGGGGACTGATGAGAAGGCCCCTCTGCTGCGAGCTGCACCCGACCGGCCAAGCGGCCCAGCTTTTCCCTTCTCTCTCCCAAATGTTCCAGGACCCCCCCGCCCTCCCCTCGCCTACCACTTGCACCCCCATCAGACCTCGTCAGGCCCAGGATCAAGACCAGCTGAACAAAACCCTGCCCCCTGGGGCTCCAGTCCCCCAGACAGGTGGCTCTGGACCAGCATTCTGCATGGATTCCTGGAGCTTCTGGACACGACCCAGCCCTGGCCCCAGGCCGCTTGTGCCCTTCCAGGGGGAAGGGGGCTTCTGCTCCATCCGCACTCAGCCAGGCGGGGTCCCACAGGGTCCCTGCAGCAGCACAGCACGCCCTCCGGGCCCTGGGGGCAATCCAGGTTGTCAGCACAGGGCCAGACTGAGCAGGGCTCCTTCTCAGGAAATCCCCTCCCCTCCCCTGAAGTAGGGCCGTGGGGGTCCCCTATTCCCCCACCCCAGGCTGGCACTTGAACCTCAACAGGGGCGGGTTCAGGCCTTTCTGCTTGGAGGCGCCTGGGCCCTCCCCCCAAACCACAGGCTGCAGACAGGGTCCCGAGGGAAGGGTCCCAAGGTCATGCTCCCCAGCCACACCAGAGTCCCCGCTCAGCTCCGCCTGGCACCTCGCTCATCAACACTATCCCTGTGGGATGGACCCTTCGCTTTGATCCTGAAAGTCCAGGAAAACCCAGGCCTCAGGACGCTGTGTCCAGTTAGAAAAGTGGAGAATTCCCAGAAAACAGGGAGACTTGCCTCAAGTAGCACAGAGGGCTCCAGGAGGCTGCATGGAAGCTTCGGGAGGATGTGGCAAGCCCGCAGAAGGGGGTGTGCCCAGCTCTCCCAGCATGTCACACGCACCCCTGCACAGCACGGTACCTCGGACCCTCCTCCGGATGCCGCCGCCTGGCAAAGCCAGCTCTGCTGTGACTCCACGTCCCCCGGGCCAGTGCTGGCCTGGTTCTGGCATTTCCTCAGGATGGGAAGACTGCCTACCCGGACTAAGCTGTCTGCCTCCCAGGAAAGACCACAGACAAGGCACCGAGGCGTGCCCGTGGCCCACTCCTCCGCCGTGGCTTTGCTCTGAGCTCCTGGGGAAGAGCCGTGTCCTTACGTTCCACGCTGAGCGCGTGAGGCTCCGGGCGTGCTGTGGGGGATGGACGGGGTGGTGGCCAGTCAGGGAGAGACCGACCAAGAGCCTCACGCCGGCGAAGAGAGCCACCGCCCAGAGCTCGTCGCGTCCAACGTGCCGCGGCCTGAACAAGAAAGCGCGAGCCGTCTGGGGAGAGAGGCCGTTTGTACACGTCCCCCGAGTTTTCTTTTGCGGGGCCCTCAAATCTGGCTACACCCTGCTCTAGTAATAGCTACATCCCCAAAAGTAGGAATAAATCTGCTGTTGATCAACTACAAGAGCGGATTGTTTCATAAAGTGACAGATGATCTCACATCCAATTGTCAGGGCTTACAATTTCAATTTACATCAGCAGTTTTGAGGGGTTATTGTGGATGTTTACCAGCGCAGTACTTCCAATGGCTGCTTATGCCACCTCCGCTGAGCTCCAAATACTTTCTCCCACACCTAGTGACCAGTCATTCCTGAGTCACCCTCCACTCCCTGTGCCAGAGAAGAGCATCTCCAGGGTTTGTTGCCATTCGCCCGCCAAATGCCCCGCTGTGGTGACACAGTCCTCCCCAGACTGCCGCATCCGCAGGCGTACCCCTCCTGAAACAGGTGGGCAAAGCTGCCCGACAGCCGTGATCGGAAGCTGACGTCAGTGTTGCAACAGAAAAGCAAGCAAGTTGAATCAATCCTCACACTGGTCCGTGTTGGAAGCAAACGATACACATCTTTCAAAATCCAGATGACTTTTCTTCTAGAAATATCTTTGCTTTTGTGTGGTTTTAGTTACAGTACTTAATTACTTTTATATTAAAAATAACATTAAAGGAAAGTCTGTAATTTGTATGATTAACCCAAGAGAAGCTAAAGTCCAAAAGGAGAGCAAAGTTCAAAGGGAAACGCAAATTGGAATGGGTTCTGACTCTGCCTTTGGGCCATGTCTTACTCATCATCATCGTACCCACCTAGCACTTACACAGAGAATTCAATAGATTTGAGAATGAAGGAATGCATGCTCTCCAGTGAAGACCAGAGCAGAGACCCAGCCAGTATCACACAGGGTCCTGATGGGGCAGTTTTAACAAGTCAGGGACGGTGGCTTCAGACTCTAAGAATATACCTAACCCAATATGTCTAGCCCTTTTCCAGAACTCTGGGACACAGGAGTTGGGGCAATGACCACACCAACTCGGGAAAGACTGGGAAGAAGCATGGAGCAGTGGCCGGCGGTTTGGTGTGGGCTGCCGTGGCTGCCGTGGCTATGGACCGTGGCTGTCCAACATGGCAGCTAACAGTAGTGGCTGCCCCGTGCTCATTTTCACCTAGGCTGTTTGAAATGAAGACCAAAGTAATTTTGAAATTTTGGTGGGTGGGACATTTTTCTTAAATAGCATCTTAAAATTTAGGTTGTGAATGTGTAACAACATGGAGGAATAAACATTGGTGTCGCCCAAGATCCTACAAATTTAAGATCAAGTGAAACAGGATCATGAACTACACAGCCGAAATAACATTTTTCAGTGGGCTGAGTTCTAAGTGCAAATGTCGGGAGCATACATGTGGGAGGTACTTTAAAAGACCCAGATGGAGAAAAAAGAACATACCCAAAATGTAGAAGCAAGCACAGCCCCCACAATCCACCTGCTGTCCTAGTCCCAGCCCAGGGCAGGTGAATCAGACCCATGGGGAGATTTGTGTTTGCATTAATTAATTGATTAATTAATTCTTTCCCCAGACAATCCACACACATGATACAAAATTCCGGAGGTACAAAGGGTACCGTGGAAAGTGAGCCCGCAACCACCTCCTTTCACCAGTCCCTTCTGGGAAAGCAGCATCAGGAATGCTTCCATGAATTTCCATCCAGATACAGTTGATGCATATGTTTATGAATGATAAAGACCACGAACACTCCTTGGCAGCTTATTTGTGGCTTTGCATTCAACAATGAATCTTTGGTGATGACACCTGATACTTTGGAGTTGGCCCATCTCAGCACATGAGACACCTCAGTCAATTTAATGGTTGCATAGAATTCCATTTCCACTTATTTTATCAGCCCCTCCCAAGGGTCCCTTTGTTGCCATGCTTTGCTTTTACAGACAACACCTCCATAAACAAGCTGGTGTGAGTCCTTTCACACATGTGAGAAGCTCTGTGATGCACGGCTTCTCAAATGTGGTCCCTGCAGCTCTGAGACCCTTCTAGGGGACTGGCAAGGGGCTCCCTTGTCCAGCTTCACTCTGGAGTGTGGCCAGATTTCCTGCACATTCTTCAACCAAAGCAACATATCACACAGGCTGAGCGCAGATGCAGATGTGGGAGCCCAGGTATCTTCTCTCAGGCCAGACATCAAAGGAATTTGCAAAAAAATAAAACAGTGCCCTCTTTCACTAATTTTTTTGAAAATATAATTTTTAGGGCGCCTGGGTGGCTCAGTTGGTTAAGCAACTGCCTTTGGCTCAGGTCATGATCCTGGAGTCCCAGGATCGAGTCCCGCATTGGGCTCCCTGCTCGGCAGGGAGTCTGCTTCTCCCTCTGACCCTCCTCCCTCTCATACTCTCTGTCTCTCATTCTCTCTCTCTCAAATAAATAAATAAATAATCTAAAAAAAAAAGAAAATATAATTTTTAATAAATTATGTGCTATTTATGTTCTCATACAATGCGCTTACTGTTATTTTATAACATAATAGATATCTTTTAAATTTCAGTTTTAATTTCTAATATGGTGAGTATCAGTAGTTTTTGGGATCCTCAGTAATTTTTAGCATGTAAAGTGGTCCTGAAACCAGAAAGTTGGAGCATTGCGGCTGTAATATACTATTCTAGAAGTGGAATGGGCAGATAAAAGTAGGTGCTTTTACATTTTGATGGATATTGTCAACCTTCATGTAAGTTCTATCAATTTACATTCCTCCCAATGATGTATAAAGTTGCCTGTTTCCTCAAAGCCTGCCCAGCAGGTATTAGTAAGCTTCTTGATCTTTGCCCACCTGATACTCGAAAACACTACCTCCTTGTAGTTTAACTTTGCATAAACTTGAGTATAACTTTATATAGTTGAGAACCAGTGTTATTTTTTGGGGGGGGGTAAATTACCTGTTCATGTTCTTTGTCCATTTTACCATTAGATTATTTGTTGGTTTATTGATTTATAGGTGCTCTTTCTATGTTAAGGACATTGGCCATTTGTCTGGATATACATTACACTTTCTTCTCTTACTGGATCAATTTCTGGACTTCCTGTTCTATTCCAATAACTTTCAACAACCAAGCAAAGAAGAATTTTCTAATCACTTGAGTTATTTATGAGCTGGCTTTCTTACTAAGACATGGGCATGTTCTCAAAGGAATATGTATGCAAAGACTGGCACGTTGAAGAAAAAGTTCTAGTTTTGTATAGAAGGTTGAACTAGAGTAACTCTAAGGTCCTTTGAAATACCATAAAAGCACCTCAGAGTGTACCCACAGATTTCAGAGGAGCCCACACCGAGAAGATTTGCAATGCCGCTGTTGGTTTACACCAAGTGCAGGAAGGGCCTGGTGTGCAGTTTCGACAAAGAGCATCAAGTGAGGCCTTTGGTGAGAGGCCCAGCTGCAGGTGCAACAGGGTCTTTCTCTGAGAACTAAGAGTAGAATGTTGGATGTGAAATAAAGCATAGAGTCTTCTGTTACACATGTGAAAACTGGGGCCAGAAGGAGCAAGAAGCTTGCCCCAGGCCCCACAGACAGAGAGCAGAACCCGGTGTCCAGGGGGTCCTCTCTGCCCTTCCGTGACTAGAACACAGAGTGATTATGACTTTAAAATATTCTTCAACATTCAAGCACAGCATGTTTATGCTTGTCATTTAAATTGTTCTTTATTGTTCCTTATTCAATCACAGGTTGTTTTTAGGCATGACTGTCTTTCATGAAAGGACACCTGGTGCCCTTATCGTGAGGACTGGGTGATGCTTGCACCTTGGCTGACACTGCCCCAGGAGAGGGCTGGCAGAGAGCTGATGAGCCGTCCCCACTGGGAATCCCAGGTTACTCATCAGCTGTGCATGGTGCCTTTTTCCTTCACATTGTAACATCTCTGGTAGAAGACCTGTCTTCTAGTTGATGACAGTCATGTGTGACCTGAAACCGTCACACAGTTTTGCTGCAGCTGTGAGAGTGTGAGTAAGTAAGAATATGCCCTGTGCACAGCGTGGAGACTCGTCATTCCTGGTGCTGCGGCTGGACACCCGTGGGCCCAGGAGTGTCCATCACCCAGTAACTTGGCTCATCTGAGTAATGACATGAGTTGACTTGTTTCTGGAAACCTTTCCTGCCCCTTCTGTTTAGATTATAAAGGACCAGCATCAACATGCACAGAATGGGTGTTAGGAGTTCGTGGAGCCCACTTTTAGGGAAAGCCAGTCCAGGGTGCTCTTAAAGGCTAGAGGTCAAACCTGTGTGGGGAAGCCTGCACGTGGACGAGGTGAGTGGAAATGTGACCCAAGAGTGTCAGATGCTGAACTCGAAGATTTAAAAACTCCTCAACTATCCACAGTGCTTCTGCGTTTCTGTTTATGGTAAGTACCTGCAACTAAAGGAAAGCGCCCAGTACATGCACAATTCTGGGCGATAGGATTCCACTGTGTAATTGTTGCGTGAACAGTACTTTTTTTCCTTTCTTGTGGCACAAAAAAACAGTGGTGAGGTTTTTTTTGATGGGGTCTCAGATCCAACAGAGTATGGCCCAGCTATGCAAAAGCCCATATCTGCCAATACTTATTCCATATTCAGCTGTCACTCACTTGTTCAGTTGGTGGTTCATTTATTCATAGACTTTCTTCTCAGCAAGCTCTTAGCGAGTGCCGCCTGTGCATGGTGGGTGGCGTCCTGGTTGATGTTCACGAATGAGACTGACTCACAGCCCAGGACTCAGTGTATACTCTGATGGGCAATGAGGTGCTAGTCCAACGTCAGTGACAGGGGACTGGACTGCATGACAATATGTAGCTGGAGATCCTTAGGCTTTGTAGAATGATTAGTGTGTGTGACATAATATCATGACATTTAATATTACGGGTTGATTTGTGTCCTCCCAAAAGAGGTATGTTGACATCCTGACCCCTGGCACCTGTAATAAGGCCCCTGGAAAAGAGGTCTTCCCAAGTGTCATCAGGATACCATGAGGCCAATAAAGGGGCTCCTAATCAACATGCCTGGGTCCTGAAGGGACCCACAGGAAGAAGGCCATGTGATGACAGGGTGGACAGGAGTGTTGTGGCTGGAAGCCGAGGCCCAAGGAGCACCAAGGACAGTGGTACCACACAGCAAAGACACAAGGACTCACCCAGACCTCAGAGGTTCTTTTTTTTTTTTTTTTTAACATTTATTTATATATTTCAGAGACAGAGAGAGAGCACATGTGTGCAGGGGGGGAGGGGCAGAGAAATCCTCAAGCAGACTCCCTGCTGAGCGCAGAGCCGGACACAGGCCTCGATCTCATGACCCTGAGATCATGACCTGAGCCAAAATCAAGTCGGATGCTTGATGGACTCAGCCACCCAGGCGCCCCGGACCTCAGAGGTTCTGCCAGTGCCTTGGTTTCAGACTTCTGGTCTCTGGAACCAAACGAGGGAGATGCACTTTGTGGCACTTTGTTACAACAGCACTAGGAAATGGATACACTTGGTTTTAGAGCTGACGTTGTGTGGCGAGATTGAAGCCTTTCTTCCTGTACTAGACTTCTCTTGGGACACTGGGGTTTTTGGTGGCGCGTGAGGCTGGTTGACAAGCTGCTGTCTACTCAGTGAAGGCTGTGAGGGCCACCTTCCTCCCAACACGTGTGTCCATGCTCTCAGTAAACAGTAGGCATCTATCAGGGAGGACGTACCACTCAGCCCTACTGACTTTAACGCAAATCTAGCCTAATACAGGATGCTGGCCTGCCTTCCCAGCATCACAGCGGTGAGCAGAGAGAAGGGGTCATCAGGTAAAAAGGAAAAGATGCCCTAAGAAGGAGCCATTTTTATTCTTCTGCCAGAGCCACATTATAATACCTGGAAGGTGGTTTGTATTTTCAAAACACTTTGTTGGGTAATTGTGGAGGTATCGCTTTCTGATCCAGTGAATTGTGCTCTTTCTTACTTTGACCCATTCATTCGTTCCACAAACATTTACTATGCACTAACAGGCAAACACTTTTTTTTTTTTGCTCAAAATCTCAAAATTAATAATAACATTTTAGTTTGAAAATTTAAAAATAACTAATAACAGCTTCCTGGCCAGAAAAGAAAGGCTCTCTCATACCCAGAACCTCAGAGTATTTGATGGGAGGCATTTAGCTGGGACAGCTTAGGTTGAGTTAATTTGTGCTTCATCCACTGGCCCTGGACACGGCTCGGGGTCGGGTTTGGGGAGCCCGCGGGGAGTGATGTGAAGTGTCAGCCATCCTGTGACACACACACATCTATACCAAGCCCCCAACGGGGCATGGGGGGGACGCAGAGACAGGCCTTCCATCTAAGTGACTTACAAGGGAAAAGCCTGGGTTCCAGGGTAGTGCTAGGAGCTTTGGAGGCAGAGGCTTGCTGGAGGGAGTTAATGAAGGGAAAGCAGCTTCAAAGAGTCAGTTCTTGGCAATATGACAAGAGAACATCTAGCCTCTTTTTTTGAAACTAAAGCCTCTGGTTAGGGTTTCCAGATAAAACATAGGACACCCAGCTAAATGTGAATTTCAAATGCATAATGAATATCTACTTGAAAATTTCAGTATGTATCAAATATTGCAAAGGACATATTTATATCAAACATGTATTTGTTGCTTATCTGAAATTCACATTTAACTGAGCATCCTGTATTTTTTATTTACTAAGTCCAGCAACCCTACCTCTGGTTTCACATTTATTCTACAAGTGAAAAATTCAGGCATAGACTAGCTCTAAAAAAAAAAACAGACAAAAATGGGGGGAGTGATTTTTATTTGCGGTGATTCACTGTGCTGTTGAGGGTTACATTTAACTTCTGTGGGCTTTGATTTTTCAATAAAGGAACAATTGGAGGCTGAAAATACCTGCCTCTAATAATTCCCAAATCCATCATGAGATGAATAGAAGCAAAATATGCAGTAGTTCTCTGAGTTCCTGGGGAAATTGCATTTCATAATCAAAGATATTTATTACAGCAATTCCTCCAGAAGCCCGCGTTCCAGAAGTTCCCTCTGGCATCTCGGCATGTTGCAGCCGCTGTCCATCTCTCCCAGCTCCTCTGACAAGTCCCTGGAGGAGGCAATTAGGCCCTAACCTTCCACCCCCCCGAGACCGGAGTTCAGGCTCTGTTTCTGTTTTACTTCCCCTCTGGGGCCAGAACTGCGTTTGATGTCAGCTCTCTCCTTCTGCACACCACTGTTTGTTTAACCCTTTGAAGGGAATTCTGAAACAAGCTTGGGAAAGATGCTGCATAAACAGATTTCACATCACCCTTTCGTTGCCCATCCGTGTGCATTCAGAAACGTGCTCTGTCTTCCTCAGCCACCGTGTCTACGAACGATACTCTCATGTTTTCATTTCTGATCTCACAGTGAGAACTGATCTCACAGTGAGAATAAAAATGAGTGTTTTGACGGACAAGAGCTCAGGCTCCTCGTTACTACTGATTGGCTCAAGGACAGGGATCTGGACTGTTCGATGGCTTCGAGTCCGTGGTGCCAATCTCTTCCTTCTCCGTTCTGTCTGTCATCAAAGGTGGCAAACAAGGGCAGCTTCTGGTTCTCAGAGCTCAGGAAATGTATTTCATTTCCTCTGGAGGTAGATCTGTCTTATCAAAACAAGCAATAGCTTCATGATCACTAGCCAGAGTCAGCAAGGAAGCCTTAAACAAGTAACAGTCTCATCCACTATGGGTCACATGGTCTACTTCTTAAAGAAGGAAGGAGTGGTTAAGATTAAAAAAAAAAAAAAACAAGAAAACCCTGGAGCTTTTATGGCCCTTTGTCCAATAGCGGGGTTAAACCACCATCTCCCCTCAGCTATTCTTCAAGGACGTTTATGTGACTCTAATGAAATTGTTTGTAAACAGGAGATCAGATCACGTGTGCACCGGGAATAACCAGCTAGCAGAGGGCCCGACACACAGACGGTCGAGACGGAGGCCACAGCTTCTCCGGGGCCTGGTCTCGAGGAAGTCAGCTGTGAAGTAATTAATAATCACCAAGCCTAGGATACTTCTTAACATTGATTCATTTGTCGTTTTTCATAGGATGGATTTCAACAGACTCATTCTCTCCCCAAACTATTTTTCAGAAACATGTGTCCCCTGGTTGTATTACTTACTTGTATTTCTTCACTTCCTTTTATAGAAGCAAATTTCTTGGGGAAACATTTCCTTTGTTAGCAGAAATCTTTATTTCATATGTTTTAGTGGTTGTTGCTGTCATTTTTGTCATTCTGAAAAACCCATCCAGAATTCCAGTAAATCAACACAAAGTAGAGGCCGTTTCCCACGCGCACGGCCTTCCTCCTTATGGGGCGGCCTGCCCCGAACACACAGCCGCCAACTTTTCTCTCTCTCCCTCTCGTTTTTTGTAAACTGAATAATATTTCCAATGCAAATGGAGGCCTTACAGTAGGAACCTGTAAAGGAGTCTTTGGAAGGGCAAATGCTCTTTTTTTCTAATCTGTATTTAATGGTCACCTCCTAATTCATGTGTGCTGTGACCTTCCGTGTTCTTTCCTTTTGCTCTCTCGAAACAGAGTACACGAGTGTTGGACTTTTCTTCCCATTTCCATCATAAAATGCTACCACGGTGCGACTATTACGGGTAATGTTTTGCAAGGATAGCGTCCAAACCTTCAAGGCGTGTGCTCAAGGACTGGTCTGAAAACAGACACAGTGTCTAAGATCCGGAAGAGCCGTGATCGGCGTCTCCGCACATACAGCACAGCCTGTTGTTCCCTTTGGGTAAAACGTCGAGACCATCGGATGATCACTGCTGACCTGAGTGAGGCTTCACGCCTGGGGCGGAGCCAGCCTCGCCGCCTCATCGAATTTATGCCTATGTTCTGTGGCTTCTGGAACAGAATATAGGATTCTTACTACCAAATAGTAGACAAATGTGGCATTTCGATAGACATTTCTCCAATCCGTCTTTTTTATTCCCTCACTCAGCAGTATCTTTCCTGAGTAACTCCTTGTTTTTCATGTGGATTTCTCCGGTTCCCTTGTATCCATCATCTTGGGAAAGGGAGGGATGCAATTGCTGACTGATTCATGCAGCTAATAAAGGATTGATGGTCCCGACAGAAGCCTGGGGTACACCTCGTTTTTTAAGACGTTGGGAGGTGCCTTGCATTCTTTCCCCTATCAACTCTACAAAGGTCAGGCTGATTGCCCTTATTTTTTAGATAAATAACCAAGGCACAAGAGAGGAGCAACATACTCCATAAATCAAGACTCATAGCTAATCAGTACTTGCGTTGATGCAGAATCCAACCATCAGAAAGAAAGAGCAGGGACATTTTAAACTATTACGCGATGATGATCTTTGTCAGTGAGGAGGCCCCGAGGCATTCGGCTGCTTAGCTTGAAGGCAGGGCCTGGGCCCTGTTCCTCTTCAGAGCCTAGAGCCTGGCCTGATGTAGGCCCTCAGTGAATGTTTACCAAGTTGAGTTACATTTTTGAGATTATGATATAGTTTTCAAATCATAAATGTCTACGAGATAGAATTATTTTTAGTTTAGTAATAGAGTATCAAATGAATTCTTACCGCTTGACAATCAGCGATCTGTGCGGCATTTGGGATGACTTTTCAGTAACCATCATTCTGGCGGAAGGGAAATTTACTAAGGAATCAAGTCTGAGATTTTTTTCCTTTTATTATGTGAATTACCATGACTTGCTCCTGGGTCTTAAGACAAGATTTGGGTCTCAAGAATCTCAGTGACTGTCTTTAATCCATAAGTCTCTCTCCAACTGAAGAAAGCTGAATGACCTTGGGCCTTCCATCCCATCTTACTGAATGATCCCAGAAACACAGACGCCCACCAAGCTTTACTTCAATACATAACCCGTGAAGCCGTAAAATTTGACTATTTGTTTTTACATTTATAATTTCAGATAATCTTGACCAGATCATTTATATTGCGAGAAAAAGTAGCTGTGTTTGCTTTGGAAACAAAACCAATGACACAAGAACAGCAGATTTACTAATTTTGACACAAACAGAAACAAAAAATATGGGCCACCCTTGATGTGTCTTTAATGCCTCTGAACTGACGCATTACACTGTGTGCACTAGGTCCTCTGATCCGGTACTTTGTGTATCATGCAGAGAGAACACTTTTAAAAAGGGACGGGTCGTTTGTGGACCAGATTCTCACTTCAGAAATATTCAGAATCTATTCAAAAATATTCAGATGATGTGGGAAGATGCCACGGACTGAGTTGGGATAAAATGTTAGCAGGTGGAAGCCCCCCATTTTAACAACTTCCCGGGGCGGTTGGGGGAAGAACGCGTGGAAGTCACCCTGTGCCCCTCTTTGCTTTGGTTTCAGATAATAATAGAACATTTTAAGAAGTACAGTAATTTGGGTGGAATGTTTTAAAGTAAGAGGAAATAAATTGCCTTCCTAAAAATATCTCACAGTGAATCGGGGAGCTATTGACATAATGTTGTGAGAGCCGACATGGAAGGGAGCTTCCTTCTCCAGGGGCGGCTGCATGTTAGGACAGAGACATCCCTGGGTCCCAGCTCTCAGAAGGAGCCTCCAGACGGAGGGAAGAGCTGGGTTCTCTGGTGTGGGGCGGGAGAGACTTGGCGAGGAATACGGGCAGTAACGTGAGCAATGCCGGGACAGTGAGGTTGATGAATTGAACAAGAATCCCAGGTTCCTGTAAGCAGCATCAGGACATAGTGCCGGAAGTGGTAATTCGCCTGAATTTGATCTATCAATTTAATGCAAGCCCAGTCAAGCCTACCCCACACAGAGTTTCTCATGGAGCTTTACAAGCTGATTCTAAAACAAAACAAAACAAAATGATGAAACATTAAAGGCTCAGGAATGGTCAATACACGCAGAGAGAGGGAACATGAGAACCAGATAGCAACATTTATTATGAGCTATTAGGATGCAAACATAGTGATTTGAAGGGGCACCTGCACCCCAATGTTTATAACAGCAATGTCCACAGTAGCCAAACTATGGAAAGGGCCCAGATGTCCATTGACAGACGAATGGATAAAGAAGATGTGGTTCATATATACAATGGAATATTACTCAGCCATCAAAAAGAATGGAATCTTGCCATTTGCAATGACATGGATGGAACTAGAGGGTACAGTGCTAAGCTAAATAAGTCAATCAGAAAAAGACATGTATCCTATGATTCACTCATATGTAGAATTTAAGAAACAAAACAGGAGCAAAGGAGAAGGGAAGAAAAACATACAATAACATAAAAACAGAGAGGGAAGCAAACCATAAGAAACTCTTAACCATAGGAACCAAACTGGGGGTTACCAGAGGGGAGGCAGGTGGGGGAATGGGGTAACTGGGGGATGGGCATTAAGGAGGGCACATGACTTAATGAGCTCCGGGTATTACATGCAGCTGATGAATCACTAGATTCTACCTCTGAAACTGATAGTACACTATATGTTAACTAAATTGAATTTAAATTAAAAAAAATTTAAAAATAGGGAAAAAAAGATGGTTGCTGATGATATAAGAATATAGAAATTGGTCAGTGGATTACAGTGGACAGGCCAGACACAAGCCCACACCCACAGGACCTTAGATTTATGACAGAGCAGTCTCACAGCTTTGCAGAGGGAAGAAGAGGAATAACCCACCTCATAAAACCAGAAAAAGCGGTTATTCATTTGGAAAAACTAGTGAGCATGGATTCCTACTTCACGCCACATCCAAAGCAATTCCAAAAGGTCTTAGGACTTCTATGTCAAAAGAAAACACTTTAAAACCTCTAGTAGAAAATATTGGTGTATTTCTCTCTGTCCTTGTGATAGGGAAGGAATTCTTAAATAAGAATCATAGGTGTTAACCACACAAAAAAATACATTTGATTCTATTAAAATTAGAAATTCTGCTCATCATAAAGACAACACAGAGAAAACACAGACTATAAATGGGAGAAAATATTCTCAGTGAATTTAACCGGAAAAAATCAGTGTCAAGAATACAAAAATAACTAAAATCAATAGGAAAATGATAAACAACTTTGTAGCAAAAAGGGGCAAAAATCTGCCAGGCATTTCAGAAAAGAGAACACAAACACCCAATAAGAAAATTAAGAGGCTGTTGGCCTCCTTAGTAGTCAGAGAAATGCAAATCACCATTTCTGATCCCGGAGGTCTGGGGTGGGGGGCATTCAAGAATTTGCATTTCTAAAGAGTTCTGTTCCCAGATGCTGCAGTGCAGACTTAACTTTCATAACTGCTGGCTGAAAGAACATCTTTTAATACAAAAAGAACAAAAGCTAAATAAAACACTCCTCCTTAGGCTGGAGCGCACACAGGTACCTGCTACCTCCACAAAACAAAGCCACCAGGAGAACCGGGAGCACCAGATGAGGGCCATGCGCCTGCTGCAGTGGGTGGGGGAGGGGGCGCAGATGGGGTCATCAGTGTGGAAGGTGTTGGGTCGGAGAGTGGTGCGAGTGTAGGGTTTTCATTATATGACTGAAAACAGGGAAGTGAATACGTGAAATAAATAAAATGCAAGAGGGCAGCAGAGTCAAGTATGAACCAGTGACAAGAAAATGCCACGAATCAAGAAAACTAATTCAGTGATGTGAACTTGAGTTCCATTTAAAAACATACAAACAAAAGAAAAAAATACCCCATGGATGCCAGTATGAACGGCAAGCTAAGAAGGTCGCCAGCTGGATATTTGAGGAGTCCCACGCACAGTGCCCAGGAAACGCTGAAAGAAGACAGGTCGGGAGTGGCTCTGTACTATCAAGGAGGCCTGCAGGCTTGGGGGGGCCGGGCAGGCTCACTGCTGAGCTGCTCTCTCCCTTCATCTCCATTCGGGCATGGGGGGGACACACACACATCCACACACCGCCGTCAGCGTCAGGTGCGGTAGAAGACGAGGGACTGGTGGTGGGGACACAGTCAGGGGTGAGTGCATCCCATCACATCCCTGAGTGGCCTGTGCAGATTTCTCATCTGTTGACTAGGGGACCCACTTTGGGGTCAGTGTGGGCATGATCTTGGGCAGGGGACCGAGGGTTGCCTTGCAAACGGCCAAGCTAAGGAAACACCAGCACTCGTGATAAGAAGGAGGTGACGTCCAACAATATTCTTCGGCTGTGTCTCCTTTCTATCCGGGTCTGCTTGTCACCTAGATAAAATGGAGCCCTCCATGGCCCACTTGCTCTTTCTCTGTCCACTGACCCTGCTCTGCTTTTCTTCATGGCGTTTCTCACCATCTGAAGCTGATGCATACGGACTCACTAACTTACTTATTGGACATCTGCTTCAAAAAATACAAGCTCCAGGAGGACAATTGTCTGGTCTATCCCACTCCAAGGGCCCTGGCCGCCTTGACCCAGAAGCTCAGGGTCTCCCCGCATGGTGCCGGCCAGCAGCCCCCCGGCGACACTGAAGCCTCTGCTGGCAAGACTGGGGTGGGGTGGGGTGGGGATGAGTTCCCTGGCAGGCAGCTGGGGCCCCGACCCTTCCCCGTGGTGGGCACTGGGATGAGCACCTCTTTGGGGTCTACCACGGAGAGTGCCATCATGGTGTTCATTATGGAGACGATTTTCTAGCTTCGCTCCCACATTCTGACTCATCCAAAACCTACTCAGGAGTCGCATGGCTCTAAACTTCTGACCCAGTAGAGGTCGTCAGTCCTGCCGGAGTTCTCGACCCGAGGGACCCCTGACACTGGCCCAGGCTGGACCCCACTCCCAAGGCTTCTGACTTGGCAGAGCTGGGTGTGGCCTGTGCACCAGGATTTTTTAAAAATCACCATGAACCGTTCTAACAACAGCCAAGATCGAGAGCCACGACTGTCCAGCGAGGCAGTGACTTCCAGTTCTTGGAAAGAAGACGTGAGACCATGAGCATTGCCGGGCATGTCCGTTCTGTTACGGGTTGACTTATGTCTCCCAAAATTCCCATGTCGAAGCTCTAACCCCCCAGGACCTCACCTTATTTGGAGATAGGGTCTTTACACTGGTAATCAAGCTGAAATGAGGTCCTTGGGTGGCCCTGATCCAATACGACTCATAGAAAGGGGAAATTGGGACACAGACGTTCACAGAAGGAAGGCAATGTGAAGACAGGGGAGGACGGGTCTATGAGCGAGCGAGGCTTCCGGAGAACCCGCCTGCAGACGGTGAGGAGATCTACTCCTGTGCTCGGGCCCCTGGTCTGTGGGGTTGTGTTCCCCCAGCTGCGGCCCCAGCTGAGCACACTCACAGCACACGCAGATCTCTGGCCGGAGTGTGTGCGGGGCCTCGTGGCTTGTGAGCCTAATTCCTGGCCACAACTATTTCAGCTTCCAAGTGCATGCGCTGTGAAATGGGCACGTCATTACCATCCTTCCTGGTGACAACGCTGAGGTCCAGAGACACTGAGCCCTGGGTGACACAGGTGTCCTTTGGGAGCCTGAGGGGAGGGGTGTGGAAGAGCAGGGCTGAGGTGCAGGGCGACACCTCGCCTGTCTGACCCTTCTGCCCAGGACGCTGGTGGCCACCTCTTGGCTCCTGCCACTGTTTCTGGCCGTGCTCTACAGCTGGAACCTCAGGTCCCAACCAAGAACTCAGCTGCCGGTGGTCTTCCCTCCTCCCTACCCTCAGCTCACCCTGGCGGCTCCTGAGAGTCAGGGACAGGTCAGGACCCACCTGATTTCTAGGTGCCATGAGCTGGGTGACACGGCCTGGGCCGGGAAGACCTTCATCCCTGCAAGGGAAGCGCTCCCTTGTTCTTTTTTTTTTTTTTTTTTGACAGAGAGAGAGACAGCGAGAGAGGGAACACAAGCAGGGGGAGTGGGAGAGGGAGAAGCAGGCTTCCCTGCTGAGCAAGGAGCCCAATGTGGGGCTCGATCCCAGGACCCTGGGATCATGACCTGAGCCAAAGGCAGACGCTAAACGGCTAAGCCACCCAGGCGCCCCGCGCTCCCTTGTTCTTAAGTGAAGTCGACGGCACCACATAATTTCTCTTGCAAATTAGGGTTTCCAGACTGTAGTCCCTGAATCCTCTGGGGTGAGTTAATGCAGCTTGACACCCTGCCTTTAAGCTCCTTCTTTGCTTGACCTCCTTTTCCAACCAAGTCAGGGCTTGCGAGGTCAGCGGGCAGGCGGGGTGCTGGCGGAGCTGGTATCTGGCGGGCATCTGACCGCCATCGCGGGGACTGTGCTGATGAAGGTGCCGGTGGAGCTGACAGCGATCTGTTCGTCATCTTCCCTGCCTGTTTTGAAAATAAAATTTGATGAAAGGCTTTCATTTAATTCTAGCTCCATTTATTATAGCTCAGACTCTGAATTAAAATGCGATGGGGGAGCACGTGGGTGGCTCAGTCGGTTAAGCGTCTGCCTTCAGCTCAGGTCATGATCTCAGGGTCCTGGGATCGAGTCCCGCATCGGGCTCCCTGCTCGGCGGGGAGCCCGCTTCCCCCTCTGCCTGCCGCTCCCCCTGCTTTTGCTCTCTCTCTCTTTCTCTGACAAACAAATTAATAATCTTTAAAAATAAATATATAAAATAAAATGCAGAAGCATCTACCCAGTGACTTGCATAGCCCCTGTCCCCGAATATTGTATCGGTTCCAGCTACCTTCCTGCAAACCTAGTAACATAGCCATACTTGCTCCTGGAACTCTTCCCTTAACCATAGCCCCCCCAAAGCCTTGTTCTCCTCCTTGCACTGCCAGGAACTGAGGATGGGACTTCCCTCCGCCTTGGGGGGGAAGGTGCGGGCGGCAGGTGCTCTGTCCTCCATCTCGATTCAGGGACCCAGCTTCAAGAACAGCCTTAGGGAGCTCTGCACCTTCCCCGTAGCCTATAGATGGCAGAGGGCTCCTGTCTGATCCCTCCCAGAAAACTTGGGGGAGAAGGGGCAGCTCAGGACTCCAGAAGTGGCTCGGGGCTCGGCCACCTTTCCAGGATCCACGAGGACCTCCAAGGTTTTCTGACCCCTGGGTGTTAACAAACTGCTTGTGTGTATGAATGCACACACATCTGTGCAAGCACACGCATGTTAGTGAGAAAGGCGAGGGCTGTGTGTGGGGAGAACGTGGATGTGGCGTCGGCCGTGAGACGGAGGAACCGCTGTCTGCGTCCTGGGGTCCCCATCAGTCTCCTGGGGCTGCCACAGAAATCACCACAGCCCGGGGCCTTGCAACGAGGGGAGAGTGCCCCTCTTGGGTCTGGAGGCCAGGGTCTGAAATCAAGGTGTCAGCAGGGCCCGCTGCCTCGGAAGTCTCTGGGGAGGAGCCCTGCTGCCTCTCACGCCCCTGCTGGGACCACCAGGCCTTGGCAGGGGGTGGGGGGGCCGCCTGGCTCCCACCTCTGCCTCTGTCTCCACGGGCCTCCTTCCGGGAGTGTCCTCGCCTCGAATCTTCCCCTCCTTTCTGTTTTAGGATGCCGGCTGTTGGATTTAGAGCTCACCCTACATCCAGGAAGACCTCATCCTTAAATCCAAATGCAAAGACCCTTTTTCCAATGAGGCCATATTCACAGGTAGTAAGGGTGAGGACTTGGACACATCCTTTGAGGGGCCTGGGGCTGAGGAGGACGCGGCAGACAAGAGATCCCCATGGTAGAGAGGACAGAGGCCTCCGCAGAGACCAGGGACGGTTCCCCTGCCAGCGCACAGAGCATTGGGCCAGACCACTGCCTCGGCCTCTGCACCACCTCTGCTCTGAGCCCCGCTCCAGAGGCGGTGTAGACTGCCACGTGCAGGGCGGGATGGAAGAGAAACGTCTGGCTAAGATGTGAAAAGTGGACCATCTCCCCTTCCCTGGCCGAGATTCCTACTTCAAATCAAGAATGAAAAGGTGATGACTAGACAGGCTGGGCTTCTTAATAGCTAAGCAGGCTATGTTTGTGATTAAAAATGAAGGACATTTTAGAGCTTGCGACTGACCAGAAAAATCCTGGGATTTGTCCAAATTTCATCCAAGTAAATAGGAAAAAAAAAATCACAAAATCCATTTTAAGAGAAAGTGGGAAACCAAAAAAGAAAAAGAAAAAGAAAGGTTTGCCATTCTCTGTAAGGTTTAAATACATTTGGGTGGGATTGGCTGTCGAGCACATTGCCTGCCCCAAGGCCAGGGAGGGGCTGACCCCTGGTCTCCCCCTGGAACGTGACTCGAAGACCGAAGAAAATTGCTGACGTTTCTGTGCCCCGGTGTCAGTGTACGTGAGGAGTTGACACACGGTGCTGGGAGTGATCCAGTTCCTGTCCTTTCTGACCTCGCTGTCCCTGTTCCTTTGGGCCTGTGTAGTCTCCCCGGAAATGCCCTTCATGCCCGGGGTAGCAGGAGTGTGTCTGTTGTTTGCAGTCAGAGCCCTCGCGGGCCCACAGCATCCCTGCCTCCACGCTGTATGTGGGGAGACAATTCAGGTAATGGGTTCCCATCCGTGTGATGCAGAAGTGATGCTTGTGCTCCGGGCCGCTGGAGACTCGAGTCACAGGCACGCTGGCCGAACGGAGCAACCCGTGTCTTCGTCCGTCCAGGCTGCCCTAGCAGAATTACGCAGACTAGGCAACTTACCACAACAGAACCTCATCCTCATATCCTGGGTCGGGGCGCCAGCACACTGGGGCGAGCGCTCTCTTCTGGGGACAGACGGTGGTCTTCTCGCTCTGTGCTTCCAGGGCAGGGAGCTCCCGGGGCCTCCTTTATCAGGCACGGGTCCCATTCGGGAGGGCCACACCCTCATGACCCCATCACCTCCCAGAGAACCCACTGCCAATACTCATCTTGGGGGTTAGCTTTTCAACTTACGAATTTGGGGGGACACAAAGATTCAGACCATAGTGATGTGTGTGCTTTGCAAACTGTAGCTCATTCTACAACCAATCCATTATATTTGCACTTGTATACTGTGCTTTTAAAGCCACAAGTCCCCCGACCTCACCATATATGATGCTGCTCCAGACTTTTGCTCTAATCCGCACAGCATTGAGGGCGGCTCCTGGGGAGGGCGGGTCCTACTTGGCTCCCCATGGGACATGACTGCCCCCGAGTGGAATTTCACGAGGATGGCTGAGTGGAGAACGTTCTGGAAAGGTGTGCTCTTCACCAGGTGTGAAGTGAGGTTCTGTGTGGTGATGGGGGCAGGGAACGCTGTCCTGGGACAAGGTCCCCGTCTGGGGAGCAAACCCTGGCTTTCGTGAGAAAATGTACTGTGTTCTAAAAAATCACCAGCAACTGGAACACAACGTGAAGATCCCGTGCCCTACACAGACTCCTGCTGGAGACATCAGCCAAGGCCCCGCCTGCAGCCACACGCAGGCTGGAGCCCTGCTGCGGAGGGGAGGGTCTGGGAGGCGGCCCTGGCCTTCGGGTGCCTTCTAGTTCTTCTCCTACGTGGTGACTTGCCGCTCTCATAAGCAGCCAACAACTTAGGGTGCGACTCAGTCCAGCACACACTAGATGCGTGTATGTACCATATATGCCAGATATGAAGGTAGTTCAGGGTGCAAGAAACCACAGCAGACCGTCTATGGAATTCTGACCAGCTCACATAGGCTCTGCAACGCCAGACTGGCTTTGGGACCAAGCTCTGCGCTCACAGAGCATCTGCTCAGCTTCTCTACGTCTCAGGTAACAAGACCGCGGTTCTTGAAGGACCCGCGCTGGGCTCATGGAAGAGTCAGGTGGAGAGAAAGAGGAGCAGGAGCTCCTTTCCTTGGGGTTGTCCGCGCTGTCTGACCACACCCTCTGACCGCACCCCTTGACTGCGCCCTGTCTATGCCCTCTGCCCACCACCCTCACCGCGCCCCCTGACCGCGCCCCCTGACCCCCCCCCCTGACCACACCCCCTGACCACGCCCTGTCTATGCCCTCTGCCCACGC
>NC_058410.1:2227736-2253110 GCF_002201575.2 Neomonachus schauinslandi
CCCCTGACCACGCCCTGTCTATGCCCTCTGCCCACGCCCCCTGACCCCGCCCTCTGACCGCGCCCCCTGACCGCGCCCTCTGACTCCGTCACCCCGGAGCACAGTCGTGGTGGGGTGTCTCTGCTTGTCTCAGGGTGTTTTCCCATGAGTCTCCTAAATAATTCCCAGTAATCAGATGGGAGCTAGAGCTGGCCGTATCTTTATTTTATTGGTTAGTAAACGGACACTGAAGGCTTCTGTAAATTGTCACAGAAGTAATAGTGTTGGAAGCAGAAGCTAGGTGGACGGATTTCTGAAGGACCCGTGACCTCCTGGAGTCAGGATGTTCATAAATTAAATTTCTTTACCATCCATCTCCAGACGGATGGGTCGGAACCCCAGACGGTGGGAATGGCGGAAGGGCATTTTCTGACAACCCATAGAAATGGTGGAAATAAAGCAGATTGTGTGATTATCAACCACAGAGCCATGACTATGTTTCTAATATAACAAAGTGAGAACATGAGATTTTCCATATACCATCTGTGCTGTTAAGTTAGCAGTTTTGGGGCCCTTATGTTATGTTAATGCTCTTTTCTTCTGTGAGTATATATTAACAGATGCACGTGTGCGCGCATGTGTGTTTGTGTGCATATATGTGCGTGTGTGCATATGTATGTACATCAATATACATGTACACACACAAACATACATTCACTTTACTCAGCTTTACCACCTTCCATGTTCCTCTTATAAAAACTGTCAATCACTTCTTATCAGGATTGAGTGCTCTCATCATATAGATGCCCTGTACTTGATAGACACAAGGAGAACCATCCGTGTCTTTCAGGGGTGGTTTAGCTTATAAAATGCTAGGGGCGCAGGCCACCCCAGAACATCCTAATGTTCCCAGAAGACCATCGAGTTGAGGCAGCAGAGCAGTGAGTCAGGTATTCCCCGCTCCTGCCCCACAGGGGAGCTTCCATTCTGTAAGGCTCTGCTTTCCAAAGCAAGACACGGTGTCAGGTGCAGCCCCGGCCAGCTTCCCGCTTCCCCGGAGTTCACTTAGTTACTTCTCCCCTCAGTCCGCGCCCGCCTCCTTCCTGGCAAAGCCTCCTAGGTCGTGTGCAGCCCAGCACTGCGCCACGAAGACAGTGCAGACCAGCCCGTGCCTTTCGAGGTCTCAGGTGGACATGCCGGGGCGGCCGTGCTGGGGTCCTGGGAGAATCCCGGGCCACGGGGCGCATCTGCGGAGACCTGGCAAAAGAGACTGCATGTTGACTTGCTGGGGATTTCTCTCTGAGACCGCGGTGGCCCAGCTTCTGGGGGTCACTGAGCCCACCTCCCCTCCACTCCCATTTGCCCATCATCAACAACAGCAGGGCTATACAGCTGCTCTAGATTGCTGAGGCATTAAGAAAATACCAGTATTTCTGCAAAATAATGAAATTTGCATAAGAAAGAGAATCTTCAATAATGAAGGTGCTCCGGGCTGTCATCTCCCAGAAGAGGAACAGAAGCAGAAATAAAATTTGCAAGACTGCATGTCAGGGCAACCAGTCATGGTTGTTAGTTGGGGGAAATTATGGCAAAATATTTAAAACTAGAAGCCCGCAGGGAGCCTAGAGACCATCTAAAACATTGTATTAAATGCCAGTGGAAGAAGGTACACCGTACAGCAAAAGGCCAAGCAAAAGTCCAGCTAATTTTTATAAGTATGTGCCACAAATAAGAAAAGCAAACAAAATCTTCCCTTCAGTGTCACACGGAAGTAAAATTTGCAGCATTTTTTCTTTGTGCAACGTGTATGTGCTAGCACTTAGGTTTCAGGCTCTGTGCTAGGGGCTGGCACCAAGTCCGCCTCCGGTCCGGCCAGGAGATGGCATCCACCACAAGATGCACATGTCAGGGAGTGGCACCCTCTGGGATCTGAAGAAGCTGGCTGCAGCCGGAGGGGATGGTGGGTGGGGAGGGGGTACCCCAGGCAGCATTACTGACCTCCGAAGTGAACACACCAGGGCAGAAAGGAACCAAAGACGGAGAGAAACTGGTTTTCTACATGCAGATGGAACAAAAGGTTTTATATTCACAAAAGGAGATGGATACTTACAAAGCATGACTGAAACAGGGGGAACTCTGCTCCCCCTTCTTAAAAATGTAAGGTAGCTCCTACGAGGTGTAGACAGACCCCATGACCTCTTGTAGGCTCTCTCTGCTCTCAGCAAACTCCCCATGAAATGAAGAGCAGAATCCCTAGAGCAGAATCAGGAAGGATTACTATAAACTCCTTAGCAGTCAGTTTATAACAATATTAATGAGAGCTGAAAATAGTCGGGCAGATGCCCCAGCTCCTCAAACCGGTGTGTCATTTGTTGGTGGGACTTTGAGAGCAGAACTCTCTGCCTTAAGGAACGACCTGACTCGCTATGGAGCTGGCTCTGCTCTTCGGATGCTGGTCTCCGGAGCCCCCATCAGACCGAGAACGTCCTTCCTTCTCGCAGGTACTCCCCAGGCTCACGGCCTCCTTCTGCCTGCTGGTCTAGACCAGAGCGTGTGCTCACTCAGCAACCATTGTGCCGCCAGCCGGTAGACGAATGGAGGGCATTTCAGAATCCGCTTTACAAGAGTGGCTGGAAAGACGGCCAAGTCTAGAGGATTCATGTTGCAGAGGGCCATCATTTTTTGTAGGACAGATATTGATGGAGTATTTACTCTACGCCGGGCTGGCTATCTCCTGGCAAGCAAAACAGACCAGCTTAGTCCTCCTGGGGCTTCCAGTTTAGTAAGACATTTATTTACAAGCAGTGTTTGAAAACGTCCAAGAGCCTTAAGCTGGCTTATGTGGAGGACATCATTTCTTTGTTCATTCTATCGACATGAGGTCCAGAGGTTGTGGAAAGAACCTCAAACCCCTTTTCCCCCAATGGGAAGCAGGTTTTTTTTTTCAGATTATAAGCAATTATCTACCTGTATTAGTGCCTAAAATGCATAATACATGTATGTTCCTAAATTGTACAAGTGCAAAGTGAGTTCATGCAACCCTTGCTTTCTGACTCTGTTAGTGGAGGCGGCTGGGTGGCGGCAGCCAGCGAGGTCCCTCCGCTCCCGAGGGGTTTTGTCTGCTGTTGCGTCCCTCCCTGGAAGCACCCCATCTTCCTCCTCTTCCTCGCTTCAAGCTCCCACCCACGCCTGAAGCAGAGCCCTCCGGCAGGCAGGAAATAATTCGTCCGTCTCGGGCCTCAAAGCCACGCTAATCCAAGACATGACCGGTTTTTAAATGTCTGTCTTGTCTGTCAGGCAGCGCTGTGCACATGGAGGCAGTGACTGTATCAGGAGGGGGAGGCTGATGTTCAGGGTGGATCTGAGTCTGGACGCAGAGAGAGCACGCTGGGAGGCAGGCGGGGCCTCGTAGCGGAGGGCGCTGGGGAGGTGGGCAACCGCAGACAGACACTGGGCGCTGTCAGTTTTATTTGAATTTCAGACCTTTGACAGCCTCCAACAAGCACCCAGTGCCTGCTGAGCTTCTTAGCTCAAAATCTATTTCCAATTCGGGTCTATACAGTGGCTTGTTATTGTTCAGTGCTGTGCCCAAATGACTGTGTGTTCTTTTTTTGCTCCATTTATCACACAGATTTCATGTTTTTGAAGGATTCTGCCCCTTGTCAGTTTTAATGATTTTGTTATTTAATCAACCCTGGCTGGCTCACTGCAGTGACTCAGGGGTTTACAATTAGGTCCATCATTCAACCGGCAGGCAGAGAAAGGAGCAGAGAGCAGGGGCCGCGTCCCTGCAGCCCACAGCAGCAGCCTCCGCCTTCCCGGAGGGAGGCGGCGGGGGGGCCTCTCCTCCCTCCCTCTCAGACGGTTGTCAGCCATGACATTTTGTTGGGCAGCCTCCCTCCTTAGCTTCCCAACCTCGCTTTCCTGATATGGAACCCATCCCCTGTGGCATCTTGTTTCCCGGCCTCCGGTTGCCTAGGAAATAAGATGGGCCGCGGCTGCGCTCTGCGCTCGGAGCCAGGTGGAAGGAGGGCCCCCTCTTTCTCCAACAGGGGTTTCTGCAGCGGGGCGGCTCCTTCAGATTTTTCCCAGGCCACACCACAAAAGATGGCTGGCAGCCACAAAAGCGGGATGCAGGCGGGCGGCACTCCTTTGTCCCTGGGCTGGCTGTGTCTGCAGGCGACGCATGCATAATTGGCCTTGCTGATGAGCGGCATTGTGCATCCCCTGGGAGAGGCTGCCCTGGGCCTGGGGTCGGGACCCGAGGCTGGTCCAATTAGGAATACCCGGTTGTGCTTCGTATTTACATAATGCGGAGTTAAAATTTTCTCAGGTTGTGGAGCAGGGGACAAAGTATGGATTTAATCTCTCAGAACAATAAAGTGGGAAGGAATCAAGGAATGCCACCCTCTTGAAATAGTCCTCGGTATGTGTGAGTCAAAGCCGCAAGATGCTCACGCCCGGGGGCGGCGGGGCCTGTCACCAGCGCTTTGTTCTCTGTGCTGCTTGAGGGATTCTGTATCTCCTTGCGTCCTGGGAGCAGTCTTGTCCTTGCAAACAGAATGTGCCCACGAAGTTGGGGCGTGCTTCGCCTTGTGCAGACCGGTCCCAGGGACTGACTTTGCATGTCTTCCCTCAATCAACCTGTCACATCGGCCTCCATGCCATCACCTACCGGGGCAGGCAGCTCTGTTTGGTCTTTAGAACTGAACCAAACAGGAGTTCACCTGCCTGGTGCGTGGCAAGCTGATGAAAAAACTGACACGGAGCTTTGGCACTGAAGGAAGAGAGGCTATTTATTGGTGTGGCACCATCCCGGAGGACAGGGAGCTGATGCTCAAAATCCTGAACTCCCCAGTGGCTTCCAAGGGAGGGTTTTTAAAGGCGAGAATTAGAGTTAGGGTCTCCAGGTGGAGTGGCATCCAGTGATTGGCAGAGAGTGAAGTCATGTTCTTAAGATGTCATCTTCTGTTCATTGACGCCAGCATGCCTGGCTGGAGGGGGTCTGTTCTACTTCCAAACTGTAACTTTGAGAAACGTCTGTTCCTAGTGCACTGGGACAATCCGTCCTGTGGTTCCTAAGCCCGGTAATGTATCAGTTCACGTGACTGTGTAAGTATTCCCTAACTATTTAAGGCTACAATCACCTTCAACAACACACCGAGACTCTACCACAGTGATGGGCAGTGGCCCACCTGCAGCTCACAAGTCCTACACCTCATTCTCTGCCCGCATCGTTCCCAGAAGGACTCATTCTGTCCCTGGTTTTCTGTGTTGACTGGCTCTGGCCTGTGCCCCTGAAGGCCTGGGCAGGGTGGAGAAAGACAAGGAAGGAAAAAAAAACCTCTTTTTGGGAATTCTATAGTAATTCCAATCTCAAGTAATGGCAGCACTGTTGTTTACGTCTTAAATTTCAAGAATTCGGGAGAAGGCGATCTTGCACCTTAAACAGGACATCCCTGTTTCTGACTCAGCATTGCCAGTTTTCTCGACAATTGTTCCTGAAGCCCTTGATGTGCTTCAGAGTCCCCTGTGGGGGCTGTGAGAGTGTTTGCAGGTTCCCCGCTGCCTCACGGCCTCAGGGATCGAATCTTCAGGTGGGTGCCCGGAGGGGTGCACATGTCTCTATGTACAGTGTGTTGGATCTATCGATCGGTTTGGGGAGAACTAACATTTTAGCAATATTTACTGTCCAGTCCATGGACATGATCTCCTTTTAGTTAGGTCTTTTATACTTTCTCTCAGCAAGTATTGGATTTTCAGTGTATTTTTTTAAAGATTTTATTTTTAAGTCATCTCTACCCCCAACGTGGGGCTTGAACTCACAGCCCCGAGATCAAGGGTCGCACTCTCTTCCGACTGAGCCAGCCAGGCGCCCCTTTAGTGAATTTTTTATCTTGCAGTTATTTGTTAAGTTTCTCCTTAAACATGTGTTTTATATTATTTAAAACTTTTTTTTATTTCTTTTTCCAATTTTTGCATTGATAGTGTGTGGGAATGGCATGGAAGTTTTATTGTTGTTATATTTGCCATATATTCTGCAGTCTTGCTAAATTACTTCAGAGATCTAGAAGGTTTTTTGGCAATTCCTTAGAATTTTCTGCATACTAAGTCACGGCATTGGCAAATAAAGACAGATTTTCTTCTGCCTTACCAATAGATAGTGTTTTATTTCTTCCCTTGGCTAGTTTCACTGGGGCTACTATAACGTTGCATAGGAAAAGTGAGAACATATATGCTCCCCTTGTTCACAGTCTTAGGACAGAGTGTAAGTCTTCCAGTATGAAGTATATTAGCTGTAGGCTTTTGGTAAATGCCCCTAATCAGAATAGAAAAAATCCCTTTTATTTCTAGTTTGCCGAGGTATATTTATTTATTTAATTATGTATGTTAAGTGTTTTTCTAGACCTGTTGAAATGATTATGTTTTTTCCTCTGTTCTGTTAATAGGATGAATTACACTCTTGGCTTTTCACATAATAAACCAGATTTGCAGTCCCGGAATGAACCCCACTGATCACCGTGTTAGTTTCCTGAGTACCATTAACAGAAACAGCAGAAATATGCTCTCTCACAGTTCCGGAGGCCAGAAGTCTGAGATCAGGGGTGGGCCGGGCCATGTTCTCTCCAAAGGCTCTAGGGGAGGGCCGTTCCTCACCGTCTCCACATTCTGGTGGTGGCCAGCAACGCTTGCTGTTCCTGGGTTTATAACCTCTGCGTCTGTTGGTGTTCTCTCTCTGTGCGTCTGTCTTCCCGAGACACGCTCTTCTCTGCCGGTCTTCTGCTGTTCTTGCTGGGATGCCAATCACATGGGATTGTGGGCCCACACTAATCCAGGATGACCTTGTCATAATTTAACTAATTATACCCGCGGAGACTCCATTTCCAAATATGGGCACGTCCACAGGTACCTGAGGTTAGAATTTCAGCAAATCTTTTTAGGGGCTACAATTCAACTCACTATAACCATGATATACTATCCTTTTTGTATATTTCTGGATTCAATTTGCTAATCATTTATGTTCATGAGAGGTATTATTTTGTAATTTTATTGTCTTATAATGGGTTGTCTGGATTTAGTACGAGCTGAGTGCCAGCCCCAGGAAGTGAGCTGGGAAGTGTTGGTCCTTGCTTGCTTTCTGGTAAGAGTTTGTGTACGGTTAGTGTCTTTTTTCCCCAAGTGTCTGTTAGAACTCACCATTGGAACCATCCGGAGTTCTCTCTATTTTTCTTTCAAGTTCAGTTTCTCTGTTAGATATAAGGCTATTCTTTTTTCTTAAATTTATTCTTGTGTCAGCAGTGATGGTTTGTGTCTTTCAGAGAATTTGTCAATCTAATCTAAGTTGTCAGATCTGTTGGCATCTTTGTTCATGACATTTCTTATCATTTCATGTCTGCAGCATCTGTAGCAATGTTCATGCTCTTATTCCTGATACTGGTAATTTCTGTTTTCCCTGATCAGTCTAGAAGCTCATCAATTTTATTGACTGTTTCAAAGAATCAGCTTCAGGTTTTATTCATTTTCTTTATTATGTTTCCATTTTCCATTTCCTAAATTTCTTCCCTTATTTTATTATTTCCTTCCATGTACTTAGGTTTGTTTTGTTCTTTAATGCGGGAGCTTAGCCACTGATTTTATACCTTTCTTTTGTGATATAAACATTCATAACTATGAATTTCCCTCTACTTACAACTTTAGCTGCATCCCAGTGTTTTGTTTTGTTTTATTTTAAGATTTTATTTATTTATTTGAGAGAGAGAATGAGAGAGAGCACATGAGAGGGGGGAGGGTCAAAGGGAGAAGCAGACTCCCCGCCGAGCAGAGAGCCCAACGCAGGACTCGATCCAGGGACTCCAGGATCATGACCTGAGCCGAAGGCAGTCGCTTAACCAACTGAGCCACCCAGGCACCCTGCATCCCAGTGTTTTGATAAATATTTCTCTCTCTCTCTCAATAAATAAATAAATATCATTCAGAATACTTTCTATTTTCCTTTGTGTGTAGTGGGTTGAATGGTGGCTCCAAAGATATGTCCACATCCTCATCCCTGGAACCCATGAATATCACCTTACATGGCAAAGATGTAATTGTGTTGAGGGTCCTGTGAGGGGATTTTATCCTGGACTCTCCAAGTGGGCTACGTGCATCCTTGCAAAAGACGCAGAGGAGGTTTTGACAGAGACGAGTACAGAGGACAACGTGAGGCAGGCAGGAGGGATGCTCACACCCACCGCACCCCCGGGGCCCCCAGGAACTGCAAGAGGCAGGAGGGTTGCTCCCCAGGAGGCTCGGTCAAGCACCACTCCACGGCACTCTGGTTTCAGTCCATTAAAACTGATTACGGACTTCTGGCCTCCATGACTCTGAGAGAATAAAGTTCTGTTGTTTAAACCCCCCAGTTTGAGGTAATTTGTCACAGCAGCCCCAGGAAGCTAATGCACTTTCTGATCTTTTTTTTGATCCACGGGTTAGTTAGAAATGTGTTGTTTAATTTCCAGATATTTGGAGATTTCCCAGCTATTTTTGTGTTACTGGTTTCTAATTCAATTCTCTTGTGGTCAGAAAACACATTCTGTATGATTTCAGCCCCTTTAAATTTATAGAGACCGTTTTACAGCCCAGAAGACGGTCTACCCTAATCCATGAGTGATTATGATGCCCCGTAACGGTCAGCTGGTGAAGCAGGTTGGCGGTGTTTCTCAAACCTCTGTGTCCTTACTGTTTCTCTGTTGAGCAGTTACTGAGAGCTGTAATTGTAGATTCGCGCAGTCCTTTCAGATGTCAGTTTCTGCTTCATCTGTTTTGAAGCTATTATTAGGCACATCTGCTTTTGGGCTATTAACATAGCTATTCCAGCTTTTCTGTGATTCCTGTTTGCACAGCGTATCTTCCTCCATCTCTGTGCTTCTAATCTATTTGCATCTTTATGTTTAAACTGTGTTTCTTGGGATGCCTGGGTGGCTCAGTCGTTAAGCGTCTGCCTTCGGCTCAGGTCACAATCCTGGGGTCCTGGGATCGAGTCCCGCATGGGGATCCTTGTTCAGCGGGGAGCCTGCTTCTTCCTCTCCCTCTGCCCCCAACATGCTTGTTTTCTCTCTCTCTCAATAAATAAATAAATAAATAAAATACTTTTTTTTTTTTCCTAAGGAATATAAGGAATAACACAGAGGACCACAGAAGGGAGGGAAAACTGGGAAGAAATCGGAGAGGAAGACAAACCACGAGAGACTCTGGACTCTGGACTCTGGGAAACAAACAGGGTTACAGAGGGGAGGGCGTTGGGGGATGAGGTAGCCGGGTGATGGGCACTAAGGAGGGCAAGTGATATGATGAGCACTGGGCATTATACGCAACTAACGAATCGTTGAACACCACATCAGAAACTAACGATGTACTATATGGTGCTAACTGAACACAATAATAAAAAATAAAATAAAATTCCAAAAACAATCAAAAAAGGAATTCATTTTATATAAAAATAAATAAATAAATAAAGTGTGTTTCTTGCACAGAGCATACAGAGGGCCTTAGTTCTTTATTACCCTGACGATTTCTGCCTTCTAGTAGGAGAACATAGGCCATTCAACTCAAAGCTGACAGATTTGGGAGCTGTTTGTGACCAAAGTTATCCCACCTTGATTAACAACCCCCACCACGGTCTCTGACAACACCAGTACCAACCCTCACTGCAAAAACGCTTCTTTCTACCAGGACGAGCATCCCCATGTAGCATCCAACAGATGAAGAGTTTCTGTCGTTTAAAAGGAAGAGATGGTGTTGAGGAAGCAGAATTATAGCAGGTGCATCCAAAGCAGAGTGCCGGGCTTTGTCCACTTGACAAGGCGGAGACTGCTAGCCTTCAGCATTCCCAACCCAAGTCACATCCTGCAACCCAGAGGGCAAAAGCTTCTTCCTCGTTCTCCAAAATAACACTTGGGAAAGGTCACTCATAATCCCAGCTGTGTCACTCACTGTCTCCTCCAGGGCCCAGCACTGAGGCCAGGAGAATGTCACACTCTCATCCACGGGCAACACACGGAGCTGGGGAGGACCCCTCCCAACAGAAGTGGGGCACTGGACAGAGGAGACAGCAGATGGACATTTCATCCTGGTGTGTGGTCGCCTGAGCTTCCCTCTTGCAGACAGAACCACAGAGAAGTGTGTGTTCAGGGCTGTGCGACCCCGTGGGGCCGTGCTCCATGTTGGCCTGAGCACCGGGACCCCTGCCCACTACTCGGCATCCGTGGGACCTGGACGAATCGCCCAGCATCCTGACGACAGGCCCTCCTCGCCCATCAGACCAATAAATCCGACTCTTCCCAACATCTCGGGAGACTAATGCTTCTCGGAACACATTTTTGAAAAAGCTGGGCAATGGAAAAAGAGTGGATTTGGGAGTTGGACTCTAGATCTTTGGGGAGTTTTCTTTCATTTTTGGTGTGGGTGGCATATTTTATTGAGGAATGTGTGTTTTCAGAAAGAGTGCATGGGTGGCAAACATCTTTCTTTTGCTCTCAAAGTTAAACAGTAGTTTGGGTGAGTGTAAAATTCTGATATCTCCACTCTTTCTCTCAAAATCTCCATAATCCCTGCTTCTTAAATTTAGTGTCTCAGTCAGGACCCCGATGCCAGTCTGTTCTCTCTCCTCTCCCGTGGGAGGGTCGTAGAGTTGTCTTCCACACGGAGTTCGGAGAATTCACTGGTCTGCATTTCTGTGTGGGACGTCCCCCCAGTATTCTGCCCTGACCCTCTGATGTGAAGACTCACCTCTGCTTAGTTCGGGGGTTGCTCCTGTGGTATCTGTTTGCATATTGCCTCCCCAGGGTCTGCACAACCTTAGTAGTCAGTTACTGCCGCGCCAACGCTTAGTAACCAGCCACCCCGTGGTGACCGGCCACGAGCATGCATCGCCCTGCTCTTGGGGTAGCGCAGCCTCAAGCTGCAGGACTGTGGTCCGCGGGGAGGCTCAGCTCCATGGGCCTCGCCTCTGTGACCAGCTGCTGCGACCACGTCCTCCTCATGGCTACGGGAGATGGTCAAGAGCAAAGCAAGTCATGTGGCCAGATCAACCCCAACGGGACCGAGGAATATACACTACCTCGAGGGGGGGAGTCCCCAGAGGCGTGGCTCAGGGTGCGGGTGGGGGAGGGCTGGGGCTCGGGGACAATTAAGGCATCTGCTAATATGGAATGTGGATCCGGGTTCCTGGTTAACATGACCCACACCTCTGACTCTCGATTCTGTAGTAACTCTCTGTCCCTCCCAGTCTCCCTCTCTCTCCTTCTCTCCCTCCCATCTGATCTTGATTCCAAGTGAATTATATGTGATAGTCTTCTAATTCTGTACTTTGGTTCTAAGCATAACATCAGGAATAAAAATAACCTATCATTTAGCTTCACTGCTAATCAAAGAAATGCAAATGACAGCCGCAGGATCACATTGTCCGCTGGACTTGGGGTTCCGGGAAACGGGCAGCGCCCCTCGCTGCTCCCGCTGAGGCTGAGGCTGGAAAGACACCCTCCTGTGGAGGGGTGGACGCCCCTTCCCTGAAGGCTCTCACCTGCTCGCCTCCTTGGGTGCAGTTCCCCTGTGCCTCTGGTTGGTGCTGGAGAGCCTCCCATTCTCCGTGGTGACCTGGAGCCTCCGCCCTTTATGTGGACACTGAGCCGGCGGATCCGGTGCCAACTGTCAGCCAGACGTGGCCACCGAGCCCTGGAAGGGGCCGCTCCAAACTGAGACGCACGGTAAGAGCGAAAATCACGCTGGGTCAGAAAGGTGCGACACCGGGCGAGACCCCATCACATGCTTTGTACTGGTCACGTGCTGACATGAGGGCGTTTGGGCATATTGAGTTGCACAAAACATACCATTTAAATTAATTTCCGCTGTTCTTTTTTACTTTTTTTAACGCGACTCCCAGAAAGTGTAAAATTCCGTAAGTGGCCCGTGGTATATTTCTATGGGACGTTGCTACCTTAGCTGTTTCCTAACGGCTTTAAGACTTTTAGACAGTCAAGGCGACTCCTGGAGTTTTTGTTTTGTTTTTAACTGACAAAAGAATTGTATCATGCTTATCTACTTGACCTTTTATTGTACTTTACTTGACCTTCTGCTGTATTTTATCTTAGAATTCTTCCTCTCTTTTTAGCGATGTATTTATCTTTTGTTTACTTTATTTTGAAGGGAAAAGAGATTATAGTGCAAGAAAGGATCATTTGTGCCCAGGAAAGGGGAGACCACATACTTTAGGAAAGCTCTAGTCTCCAGGGAGGACTTTTCCCCAGTGCACAGTGGCTCTCCCTTCTTCCTCCGAGGATGACCCCTGTGCCCAGGTAAGAAGGCGTAGCCCCCGGGACCCAGTGTCCCATGAGGACCCCTCCATTCATCTTGCCGCTCAGGGAGACCGCATCATCCTGATTAGAACCCTGTCCTTGTCAGTCTTCTGGGGAACTCGCCGTCCCTTGCAGGAACTCGCCCATCCTCCAGGAGGGGTGAGGAAGGACGCACCACAGCCCTGTTGGCTTGGACAGCTGCAGGGCCCACGAGGAGCCCACCTGAGCTCACTCCACGTTACAGCGGGAGAGGCTCTGTTTCTCCTCGGTGACATGTCCGCGGGCAAACATCTGCATCCCTGCACCTTCCCCACTGTCCGGCTCTCCTCAGCTCTCACTGAAGCACCCTGCGGGTGAGACGCTCATCACAGTCCTGGCTGCAGAGTAACTCCGTGGCCAGTGGCACTCCCTCCCAGGGGGTCCCAGCGAACCTCCCCACGGCGGGCGCTGGCCCCGGGCTGGATGTGTGCTCTTGGGTTAGGAGACCGGAGGTCCCGGAGGGAGCACGCCTGCTCCTCATCTGCCCTTCCTCGGCCAACCTGGGAACACCCCGGTCTGTCCTGTCGGACGCCAAGTGGTTCTGGTGGAACGAGGTCATCCCGGCTGAACGTCATGCTAACGGGGTGACGTGAACTCCAGCTTTCAAAGGCAAACAGTCCTGTTTCTGAGCCCAGGGACACTGTGCAGCACATCCTTCCTGACCAAGGGTCCCTCCTGGAATGTGGGGGGGGGGGCTTTCACAACCTCTGTTTGGCTTTTGAAAACCTCTAACACTGAAGGTTGGAGGTCCTGTCATCAGCCTCCGTTTCCCTTAGGGCTGCTTGTTAGTCCTTGCAGTCACTTTTGGGAAAGGGCACAGGAATGACTAAGTGGCTCACACACCCCGTTGGGTGACCTTGATGTGACCTCACCTTGCTGTGGGGGCGGGGGGCACAACTCAGCAGGAAGATGGGGGAGGCAAGACGTGGGAGCAGACGGAGGCTGGAAGGCTGCTGGAAATCTCAAGCCCAGCAGGCTCCAGACAGCTGGGCCGGGGGGAAGGCTCCCCACCAGCTTTTCCAGCCTGCACTGCTTCATGGGTCACGGCCAGCCCACCTGGTCTCTGTGGCCAGGTGTACGCAGGTGATCAGGGCAAGAAGACCTCTGTGTCTGGGGTCTCTGCTGATGTTGGGGGTGAGGGAGGCATGGGGAGGGGCAGACGGACAGAGCAGACACAGGACATCAGGACTGAGCATAAGGCTTACACATGCGATGATCTCACAGCTCAGCCAAGTAAATCAATGGATTTTATCTATTTTTTAATTTGCAGGCGAGGAGGAAGCACTGAGCACGTCCCAGAGAAACCGGGCACGTGCGAGCCCCGAACCAGCGGGACCCACTGTCCCCTCCTCCCTGCTGGGCACGCTGAGCAAGTGCTCCCTCTGTGCGGCCCCCTACCCCTCCATCAGCAGCTACGCCAACGCTCATGCAGCTCATGCTCTCCCCGCCAGCTCACACCGCCGTCCCAGCGATGGCCTGCCCCGGGTCACCCAGGAGGAGAGTGCGCTGTGGCGGGGACTTCAGCTTCCTCTCCTAGACCCGCCCCTCTGGGCCTGAGCCTGGGTGACGCGCGTCCGCCCCAAGCTCCGCTCCTGTCATTCACATCAGGCCAGTGCCCTCACCACTGGTGCCTTCGAGGACCAGACCTGGTTGCCGCACATCCAGGAGCCAGGCAGACTGTTACCCCGTGTTCACGCTCAGTATTGTGCGGACTCTCCTGCAGGCCCGGTCGCGTAAGCCCCTCGCGAGCATGGCCGTCCGGGGGGCTCAGCACTGGCAAGGCCCAGCACAGACTCCACGTCTGTAGGTGGGGAAGGGGACCCCGGACATTTGCTGCAGCCCCTCCCCAGCCCCAGGTGGACGTCCCTGATGGTGTTCACGCGGAACTAAGCAGACCAGAGCAAGATCTAACAGAAACATCCCTCTTTGCCAGTTCTCACACGTTATTAGGACAGCCTGTCGTCTGTACTAATTTATAATCTCTCCGCACGCTCCCCATTTTCTTCTTTTAGCCTCAGTTTCTCCCTACAAATGTGGAAGTTGCTTTTAAACAACTGTAGCCTTCTGATGTGGTAAGTTATGAGCATTATTTATTTTCATGAATTCTTTCAAAGCAGAATCGTGTGAACACGGGTTTTGTTACCGCCTTTTCACGTATCAGAATATGTGAGCCTGGCCAAACCAAGTCTGAAACCTAATGTTCTCACGTGTAAATGGGATTAACACCACTGATCTCAGCGCTGCCAAGAGGGTTAAATTAAATCATGCGGAGGCCCCATTGCTCGTGGCCTCGGTCCCAGACCTGGAGGTGCCGTGGGAGCCGAAGCAAAGCTGGACCCCAGAACCCAATGCACATTAGCAGGTAGACATCCTTCAGTAGAGAGGGAGGAGAGGACGGGTCCCATGCTGGGGGACCATGGTCTGCAAGAGGACAAGGCCTGTCACCAGGACTGGGGCGTGCACGCCATTCTCATCTCCAGACCCGTCACCGCTGGAGGCCAGACACTGGCGCGAGCTCAGCGCCAGCTGGGGCCACCGAGTCCCCGCGGGGCTGAAGGTGCTGCTCTCGGGCAGGCTCCCAGGCACGGACAAAGTAGCCCAGGGCTCCCAGGGCGCGTGGGCTGAAAAGGACCAGTGAGGAGACATCTGAGGAGTAAACACACTCTATTCAGGAAAAATGGAACATAAAAGGCCGCACGTTGTCTACACCGCGTAAAGGAAAGCAGGAACTGAGACGTCTCTGTGCCCGTGCACGCTCACAGGAGCATCGCTCCCCCTGCGGAAGCAGCTCAGGTGTGGGCCAGGAGGTGAGGGGCAGGCAGGATGGGGAGTCACAGGCTGATGGGGACAGACTCCCAGTTGGGAAGATGGAAGGGTCCTGGAGATACCCTGGGGACAGCTGCACAGCAAAGGGAATGCGATCAATGCCCCGAACCATACGCTTAAAAATGGCTATAATGGCAAACTTTCTTGTGTGTATTTTACCCTCAATAAAAAAGTAGTATATTCCACCATTCTGTGCCTTGTCATTTTTGTTTAAAATATATATCTTGGTGATCTTTCTTCTTGATTCCTCAACTTAATAAGAAACAGATAATTCCTTATTTTACATAATTTGTGCCAGAAAAGGAGAAAAGAATCAAGCCGGTCATTTCTTTTATAAGGCTAATTTTAAAATGTTTTATTTATTTATTTGTCAGAGAGAGAGCACAAGCAGGGGGAGCTGCAGGCAGAGGGAGAGGGAGAAGCAGTCTCCCCGCCGAGCAGGGAGCCCGATGCGGGGCTCGATCCTTCGAGCTGATCCTGATCCTGATCCTGATCGATCCTGATCCTTCGGCTCTGGACCCTGGGACCGTGACCTGAGCCAAAGGCAGACGCTTAACCGACTGAGCCACCCAGGTGCCCCTATAAGGCTAATTTTAAAAAAGGCTAATATAACTTTGATTCTAACTGGATGTGGAATGATGTAAAAAATATAGAGATCAATTTAACAAACATCTACTGGTCAACGAATCCACTGATGTTCAAACCCACTAGAATTAATCCAAAAGAGTGCATCATGACTAAATGGAGTGAGAACTATCAAGATGGTTTTACATTAGAAAATGCATCAACTTAATAAATGATGTTAATGAGCCATGATTGTCTCAGGAAGTAGAACAAGATGATTTGACAAAGTTCCACAGCAGTTTATAATTCAAACTAAAAAGGTGGAAAAAAACTGTTTTATGTTGATAAAAGCTATTTACTAAACACCAACAGTAAATGTACTCATTGAGAAATAATAAAATAATTGAGAAATAGTAGAAATGAAACCACTTAGAAATATGGAGAAAACCACGTGAAGAAACACTAAACCTTGGTGCTCTGGGGAGCGACAGTGCTTTAGTAATCGGTCCTCACGGATGGGCATGCAGGTGGCCCCCAGTCCAACCCCGGTGGAAGCCCTGCTGCAAAGAGAAGTGATTGAATTCACAGCATTCTGCATGTGAGCAAGTGTATCTCACAAAAAATCCCTAAAGTGGAATTTTTAGGTCAAAAGAATATGCATTTGTAATTTTGAGAAATACTGTGAATTGCTCTCCAAAGGTTTGTACCAATTCACACGTATACCAGTCCCCCACGGCCTCGTTCTCTCCAACCCCATGGAGCCAATCCACAAGTGTGGCTTCAGCTACGTTTATATTATTGTGAATAAAATTGAGCATCTCTTCATGAATGTAAGAGCTGTTTGTATTCCTCTTGCTGCGAAATACCTGCTCATATCCGTTGCCTATCTTTCTACTGAACTGTTGGAATTCCTCCTTCCTTCCTTCCTTCCCTTCTTCTCCCTTCCCTTCTTCCTTCCTTCTTCCCTTCCTTCCCTTCTTCTTCCTTCCCGTCTTCCTTCCTTCCTTCCCTTCTTCCTTCCTTCCTTCCTTCCTTCCTTCCTTCAATTCCTTCTCTTTGATCAGTTTTGGTCTCATCTATTACAAAGGTTAGCGTTTGACTGTGACATAAACCACAGATGTTTTCCTCAGTTGCTATTTTGCCTTTACTTTGATATATGCCATTTACCTTTTGCTGTGAAGATTTTAAAAATTTCTATGTGATCAAGCCTATCAGTCTCATCTTTTATGAATTTTGGACTTGCAGAAATAGTTTAAAAATCCTTCCACATTCCAAATTTATAAAGGGACTCTCTCATGTAGAACAGAAAACACGTTACATGTGTGAATGTGTAGAGGTTTAACCCCCCCAAAAGTTATTTTAAATAATGTATTTCTATATTTAATTTGTCTTGTTGGAATACCTATCTCTGCTCTTTTCTATGAACGTTTTTTGTCTCTTAAGGCAGATTTGAGGTCAGTCATCACTTAGTGGAGAAGAGCAGAGCACTTCTGAAAGAGAAACGCCACTGGTTGAAATTTCACGGTAAGGAAGTTGCTGTTTGTGGAGACGAGAGACTGGGTGGGTCGGAGGGGACAGGTGTCCCGCCCCCGGCCGCACGCGGGAGGGCTCACCTGCCTCCTCCTCGCCCATGGGGCTACGCAGGTGGGGCTCAGGAGTGTCGCCCGGGCTGTGGACAAGCTGGGGAAACATCCAGGGCGTGGCCAGGGAGGATGGACAGCGTTAGCTGCAGTGATGAGCAAGTGGAAACCGTCCGAATGCCTGTCCGAGGGGAGCGGCCGGCCGAGGGGGGGTGGGTGGTGCAGGGCCGCCAAGTCAGAGAAGCAGACCCACACACCCTGCCTGCAGGGGCATGACCCACCGCAACGGCAAACCAAGAGCAACTTACAGACGAGTGTGTGGAGAGGGGTATTTAAAACCCAAAAACCAAGAAAAGAAAAAAGGAGTTGAATGGATGTGCTGAGTGAATGAACGGAGAGGACCGCGTCCAGGCGTCCAGGCGTCCAGGCGGGAGGGCCGGGCTGAGCCGGCCTCCTCCAGCACCAGACACACAGGGGACCAGAGCCAGATCCTGCCTGCCGGGCAGCCACTGTGGGGGAAGGTGCTCCGTGTCCGAGGCGGCCGGCGGCGTGTGTCCCAGGTCCAGGCCAGATTTATAGCACAGGGACCTGCAGCCACCTCCCCGTCCTTCCCCTTCGCGACTCAGCAGAGGGTGGCTCAGGGAAAGCCCTCGCCTGGGTCCGGGCAGGGGTGTCTCAGGAAGAGGAGAGCAGAAGGCAGTGGTCCCCCCTGTGTGGCCTGGACGTGCTGCCCTCGCCCCCCATCCCCGTACATGTCTGAATGACCTGCGCCAGGCGCGGGCAGGGGGGAAGCAGGATTCAGTCCTGGGTCATCCCTTCCCTCCTGGGCACTGTCCCCTCACCGGCGCAGGACAAAGGCCACATCATTTCCTTTTGTACACGAAAGAACAGAACTCTCCGCCCGCACGGACCTGCCTGAGGACTCGGAAGGATGAGCCCCCCGGAGGAGAGGAAGAACCAAGGGGGTTCGGGTGGGAATATTTCATCCCCACAGCACCCGTTGGCCACTGCACCACGGTCTGCCTGCCCGCACACCCTGCACCCCCACCCCCAGAGCCTGGTGGGACCCCGGAGGGCCGCCCAGAACTCTGGAGGGGGGTGCAGGGGCAGGGACTGCCTGCTTTGTTTGGCATCGCATTTAATTTTTATTCACACACACTCTGCTTCTCTCTCAGGTCATTATTTTTTAAAATATTTTCTTTCTTTTTTTTTATTTTTTTTAAAGATTTTATTTATTTATTTGAGACAGAGAGAATGAGAGAGAGAGAGCACATGAGAGGGGGGAGGGTCAGAGGGAGAAGCAGGCTCCCCACCGAGCAGGGAGCCCGATGCGGGACTCGATCCCGGGACTCCAGGATCATGACCTGAGCCGAAGGCAGTCGCTTAACCAACTGAGCCACCCAGGCGCCCCTAAAATATTTTCATCCACGTTTGACTGTGAGTTTGACATTCTTCAGAGAGAATGCGAATGTTGGAAGAGAATTCCAGTAAAGTGCTTTCTCAGGACTTGGACGTTTCGATGTGGGGACGTGTGCTGACCATGCTGCCCAGGGAGCTGCCCTTGGGAACCAGCGGGGGGCTCAGCCTGCAGGTGGAGGGGCGGCCGCTCTAACCCAGAACCTCACCTTTTGCTCCCGACCTGTATGGGAAACAGAGAAATGCCAGACAAGAAAATTAATCACTGGGGGATGGGACCGTTCATCAAATTCAAGTCCAATCACTTCCTTTACATAATTCAAATGGAAACTTGACTGTGGGCAAAGACTCCGTTCTTACATCTCCTAAATTTTATTCTCCAGTTTGGAATACCATGGCAGCTTCATGGGGCTAATTTAACGTGTCCACTTGGCTGGCCCCGGTCTGGGGCGCCCAGATCAAAGTGTGGAGGGTCTGGGGACAGCGGAAGAGGGAGGGGACTCGCCCCCTTTTCCCGGCCCCGTGGCTTGAGCTGGGGCCTCTCCTGTCATCTGCTGGGGTCCACACAGTTGGCTCCCTGCTCCTCAGGCCCCCTCATTCACACTGAACTGCACCCCAGCCTCCCGTCTCCAGCTTGCAGATGGCAGATGGTGGGACTTTTCTGCCTCCACGGTTATGTGAGCCAATCCCTATAAATCTCCTTTCAAATATCTATAATCTTCTACAGGCTCTGTGTCCCTGGAGAAGCCCCACAAATACATTCACTCCGCATCAGGAGGCTAAGCCAGAAACCCTGATGGCACAATGAAGCCCAGCAGCAGGGACATGCCCTCCACTAGGGAGAGCGCTTTGTGATGGTTGTGATGGGGCCAGTGTTTCCCAGACTGGACTCCTGCGGGATCTCTGCACATAGGACCCCAGGCTCCCAGATGTACTGACTCAGAATCCTGGGTCACAGACCTAACAGATCTCAGGACAGCGGACCCAGGGGCACAGCCCCATTACTGGGGTCCCGCCCTCTCTCTCATCAGGGTGGGTACTGGTGTTTGGGATGGGAGGAGTCTAAGTCATATACGCATTTTCAGTCTACGTGATTGTGTATCTAGTGGTGTGCTGATAAAGACTGAATCATAGCTTTCCAAAAAATGTGTGCGTATAAAACCCATATGTTTATTATAAGGTTTGCTGGCATGAAGAGTATGGATCACACGGTTTGCATCCAGTAACACCACGTGCGGCCCCCTCCGTCATGAACCCCACGCGGCCCATTTATCCCCACGGGGTGCTCTCATCGGTTCTTGCCGGACCGTGATGTCACACCTCAGATGACACGGTCGTCTGCTCTTTCCCGAGAAAGTCGCCATCATTGGTGTGATCTGTGATCTGCTCTGACACCGTTTCCACCATGTACAAATCATCTACGTTAAGCTGAAGCCTCTTGCAGCGTCAGCACGGGACACGACACTCATGTTAACCTGCACAGTGAACATTTTCTCCAGCACTTTCCCGAGTCTGGACAATCAACAGAATCACAAACCCAGCCCTGATCCGTGGAGGTTGCCCATTCCTGGGCTGATTCCCAGCCGCCAGCACGCACTGAGCCCCACGACGTGGCTTCCCTGCGCACGCAGACACATGGGTGTGACGTGACTCAGCAGCAGAGACTGCGGTGCGTAGAGTCGAGGGAATCGGTGCGTTCTGTGTGTTTATTAACTCTTAAAAACAACTTACCTAACTGAAAGCCTGTATGATTTGATTTTTAATTACGGTTATGTTAAACAACAGGTCTGCCCAAATCCTCAAACTTCCGCTCACCCCATCCCGAGATGCGGTCTCGAGTCCAGCCTCGCTCTGGCAGGCCCTCCAGATGTGCAGCCAGCTGTGGGGGAGGGGGGGATGCAGGCACCACGGCCCTGCCTCTCCTGGGCGCGGTGCCCACTGCTCACTCCCCGCTTCCTCCCACACCTTGCAAAGAGTCTGTAGCTTATGCTCATGGGTTTTGCTTGTTTGTTTGTTTGTTTTTAATCTAGGCCAAGAAAGGAGACTGAAAAGGAAGTCCTTTATCACGTACTGAGCTGTTTCGCAAACAAGGCTAAGGGCCATCTTGATGATTTCGCTGTTTTGAAGAAAGCCCTCGTTTCGAGGCCTCACGTTGAAGGTTCTCAGGGCTGTGGGGTTTCGGGGATGTTAGAGGCACAGCAGGTGGTTAGCTGCTCCCGCAGGACCGGTCAGGCGGGGCCTCAGCGGAGCGAGTGGAGGCCCCGTTGACCAGGGCGGGGGTTCTGCATTTTCACCTGCAGGTAGGTGTTCAGGCTCGAAGGGGTGCTTCCCCCCACGCGGACCGGACATAGGCACACACATCAGAATGACGACGTTTCGTTCGCAGGGTGGCTTCCCCCATCCAGGATGCTTCGTTCCCAGGATCGGGGTTCCTGGCAAATCAAGTTCTCAATCCAGGATTGCTGGGCACCCAGAGCCTTTGAGACTCCTGCACGCAGGGGCTTGCCTCTGCCCCCGGCCAGGGTGCTCCCGCAGCCCACCCTGGGCTTCACCTCACCGTCAGGCTCCCTGGATAGCTAGTACTGCGGCTGCCTGAGTGAAGATTTTTAAAGACACGCGCAGCACATCACAGCAGTTCCGCCAACTGTCCTGTAATATCACAGACGGGGGCCTGGCTCTCTTCACTAAGTTACAGATCGTCCTGAGCTATGCTCTGGGTTCTTAGACTCTGGAAGCACTTTGAGCCAATCAGCGTCGCGTTAACCTCTCAGCACTTGGATGGGTTCCTTCTAAAGACGGTTTCTCTTGAGAATCCAGCTTCCCTTTCAGAGGCGACATTCCCTGACCGGGTTCCCCTTCTTCCTGGAGCCAGCGTGCTCCCACGTTCCATAAGCACATTCGCGGCCCCCTCTCCTTGCCACTCAACCCCAAGACCCTTGCTGTCTTATCTAACGATGCAATGACTGGAAGTGAATCTCTGAATCCTCTTACATAGGACTTGAAGCAGCCCGAGGGGCAGGAAGTGGGAAAGAATTCTGTTCTTCACCCACTCTTCCTGCTCGGTCCCTTTGTTGCAACCTTACCCTCAAGGGTCCTTTAGTGTGGCACGTTAAAAGATCTGAACACCTGTTGGAATGCTTCAGGGACACCAGGTGCTCAGTCGATTATCCTGGGGGGGCTGTCGTAACCACGTCCCGCGGACCACGCGGCTTCCACAGCAGACGTTTAGCATCCCCCATCCTGGAGGCTGGAGGTCAGATCCAGACGTGGCCGGGGCTGGTTCTTCCACGGCCCCTCCCCTGGGTGTGTAGATGGCCACCTTCTCCCTGTGTCCTCAGTGGTGTCCCCTCTGTGCGTGTCTGTGCCCTAACCGCTTTTCTTATAAGGACACCAGTCACATCGGGTCAGGGCCTGGCCGAATGACCTCGTTTTACCCTAATCACCTGTGTAAAGACGCCTCCTCCAAATACAGTCACAATCTGAGGTCCTCGTGATTAGTGCCCTGACATATACATCTAGGGGACAGATCAGTTCAGCCCAGAGCGGCCGCTGTTGATTTCAGACATCGATGGGAGTATCTCTCTAACTTTCCACAAAACGAGAAAAGGCACCAAGTCCAGAGGTAGCCTTGAGATTCTGGGGCCCCTGGGGATGAAGCGCCAGATTCTGCCTGGGTCAAAAGTCTCATCGGTGGGTCTTGCCGAAGCCTGCCTCTGCTCAAGGGGGCCAGACCCAGCCAGTTCTGCTCCCACCCGGAAGCTTATAGCCAAGCTGGCGAAAACAATCCTGAGGAAAAGCAGCCCATTCCGCAGACCTGTGGGGCCCCAGGCGCAGAGAATCCCCGGGGACCGACTGACCTGCCCCCGGTCCGCTGCTCAGATGCCCTGTCAGGTTGAACACTGTTCATGTTTTTTTGGTGACTTCCTTTCTAGGAAATGCCTGTTTGTGTCTTTTGCCCATTTTTTTCCTGGCTTCTCATTTTGTTATTCATTTGTAGGAGCTTTCAAAGCGCATTTCAGATATTAATGTTGTATCATTTCTATGTTTTTCTGCTGTGTGGACTGCTTTCTCATGTTCTTAGTGGCAACTATTGAGTGTGGGTGAATTTACTGAGCAACAAGAAAAGGATGACCCAAACTGATATTTGGGGAGCAAATCTCCCCAACCTGGTTGGTCTTTGTCAGATGTGGGCTTGGCTTTTCCTGAATCTCTGCTCTTCTAACAAGTCAGCCAGTCAATTTCCACAGAAAGGCCTCCTGGCATTTTGTTTGGACCACACTGAGTCTGGGTTGATTTGGAGAAAATCGGCATCTCTACACCCTCCCATTTCCCCAGCCACGAACAGTCATGTTGCTCTGTGAGCTTCCTCCCTGATGAAGGTCTTCAGCTCAGTTTTATATTTTCTACAGAAAGGTCTGGCATAGATTTTGTCCAGGTGCCTTATTTTTCATCGTTGCTGCTATTATGTGCTTTTCAAATTGTATTTTCAAACTCCTTTTTTACTGTGTTGCAATGCACTTGACTCTGTCCACTGACTTTGGCAGTTAATATGTTGTTGATTCTGTTGAGATTTCTATATTGATAATCATATTTCTGAATAATAATGATTTTGATTCTTCTCTATTTCTTCACCTTGTACATTTTTACCTTGTCTCATTTGTACTGGCCGTGAAAAGAAATGTGTGGATTTGCTTTGCTACTGCTTTGTGTTAAAAGGTCGTGTCTTTGCACATGAATGCTACTATTCTTTTTCTTTTCTTATTCTGTCCTTATCTGCCATCAGAATCAAGGTTATCCACGTAACATGAAGTAAACTGGGTGTTCTGGGGATGTTCAGTAGAACGCAACTACAAGATATCTGGGCTTTTTGTTGGGTTATGTATGGCCAGGATCTCCTCCCATGGCGTGACTTGCTTTTACTCTTCTTTTAACATACCTCTAAACAGTGTCTTTTGATGGATGGAAGTCCTGAATTTTAATGCAGGCCACTTCATCTTGGTTTTTACTTTCCCATTACTTTTATGTCTTATGAGGGAAATCTTTGCCTACTCCAAGGTCATGAAAATATTCTGGCTGTATTTCCTTTACTGTCTTTGGCAGAGTATGTAAAATTTCAGAATTCAGCATCTCCCTGCCCTCATGGAGCTTCTATTCCAGCAGAGGAGAAAGAACAACAAGTAAGAATATAGTAGAATGCCGGGAAAAGCAAGAAGGAGTGTAACAGCATGCGAATGGGATGGCGTGTGGACAGAGGGCGGTGACTTAAGGTGGGGGAGTTGGGAAAGTCTCGGGGAAGGTGACGTGTGAGCAGACACCGGAGCGGCGGAAGCCTCTGAGACATGTGAACGTCTCTGGAGAAGGATGTTCCACACCGAGTGGCCAACCAACATGGGAGTGAGCTTGGCCTCTGGAGGAAAAGCGAGCGGGTCAAGTCGGCCAAATTGCAGCAGAGAGCGGAAGGAGACGAAGCCGGAGACGGAGGCAGAGCCCGATAGTTTAGGCCTTACAGGACATGGTGAGCAGTTTGGGTTGTACTCGCGCGCTGTGCTGCGGAAGTCCACAAGGGAGCAGGGAGGCACGATCTGATTCATGTTTTCGGAAGAGCTCTCTGGTACTGTCCCGAGACCTGCCCGCTGAGGAGATCAGGAGTGAGGCCCCAGGTGCATCCGCTGTGGGGCTGCAGGTCCACGGCGGCCATTCCTTCAGGCTGGATGGCACAGTAGCCGTGGTGAATCCTGTATCTTCTTCGAAATACTTCTCTGCTTTGTTTCCCACAGTTAGATCTATGATCTGTCTGGACTTGAACTCTTTTGTAATCTAATCCACCAAGCTCCATTTAGTGGAAAGGTCATCCTCAAAGAGACCCCAGAGGGATGACTTCCTGTACCGCGTGAGGACCCGGCAGGAAGACGGCCGCCACCAACCGGGGAGTGAGCTCACCAAGAACCAAATTGGCTGCATCTTGCTCTCGCACTTCCAGCCTCTAAAACTGAAAAGTAAATCTCTATGGTTTATGCTGCCTTGTTACGGTATTTTGTTGTAGAGACTCAAACTAAGGTAACATGTTACACCATGGGTAGCACTTGAGGACTTGAGGAAATAAGCCTAATACAAAAATAAATAAGTACCGTATGACCCACTTGTATGAGGCACCCAGAATAGGCAAATTCATAGAGACAGAAAGTAGAGGGGTGGGCCCCACGCCCAGGACACTCAGGCGTATGCCTCCTTTGTTTTTTAGACTCTGACGTCATGTTCTCGATGCCATGACATCATTGGCCATGCAGGCACTGGAAGACTCACGTTACCTCAAATAACCTGTGAAGATAAAATCATTTCCTTCCATAAGGAGCATCTGCTGCTAGCTATGGGAAGATTTTTTTTAACCTCTTCAGTATTTTTTATCTTAATTTCATCCACCAGGTGAGAGAACAGGCAGGGATCAGTGAGAGGGGTTCCGGGGACTAGGTGAGAGCAAGGGGCTAATTTTTCTAATTTCTGTAAATTCTGACTTGGAGGTGTAACCATTGAGTTCAGATCAAGCCTGTGAGCACTATCCCCCTCAGTGAGGTGCATAGTGAGGGTAAGGGTATAATGATGGACAGGAAGCACCCCAGGGTGAGGTGCATGGTGAGGGG
>NC_058410.1:2253120-2369398 GCF_002201575.2 Neomonachus schauinslandi
ATAATGATGGACAGGAAGCACCCCAGGGTGAGGTGCATGGTGAGGGGTAATGGTATAATAGATAGATAAGTTTTGTGCAAGGACACTGCAGCAGGTGACCCACCTCAGCCCCCGTGACCCTCTCAAGTGACTCAGGGAGAAACCCAGAGCAGGAAGCGCCAAGAAGCCAGTCACACGGAGGCGTGCCATCTTATTGAACAATCAAGTCATGGTAGACATACCGTACTGAGATGATCTCACGGTCTTCCTTGTGTCTCCTGGAAATCAGTAAACCTTCAATTTTACAACCCAGCAGACCGCACCTCGGGACGCACACATGTCCCTTGGGAACTGCTTGCAGGCCTGCAGACCCTGTCCCTTCTGCAGGGTCCCTGAGCCGGACAAGCTCCAGCAGCTTGGTGGACCGATCTCAAGTCCTGTCCCCCAGGCTCTCGTCCTCCACGAGCCAAGGAACCCATCACTCACTAACCTGCGGGGAGGTTGGCTTTCTTGTTTAGTCCATCATTTGGCGACAATGAAGGGACCCCAGAAGAGATGCCACCTTCTCAGGAGGCCATTCTGTGGAAAGCACCGGTTTCAGGTCTGTTGGGGGGATGAATCCTCATTCCAGGATTAAAAATTCTTCACAATACTGCCAGTTTGAATGCTTGCTGCTACAGCTACGTAGATGAGTTTCTGAGCGAGTCCGAAGGCAAGGGGCACCAGCTCCTTCCATCAGAGAGAGCCGAGGTTAAGGCCCTGCAGCCGTCTGTCCGCACTGATAATTTAGCGGCCAAGAGTCCCCTCTGTGCTCCCAGCACTTTCCACCGAGCCAGGCTCAATCGAGAGGAAACCAAGACACAAAATGCCATCCACTGACTCCGGGGTGACCCTGGGAGGGGCAAGATGGCTCCTGTCAGCACAGAGGTCCATGGTGGAACCCCCTGGGTAGTGTGGGGCACCGCACCCACTAGGGAGAGAGATGGACCAGCCCAGCTGGAGGGCCTCTTCCCACACGCCGGCGGGATTCATGCTCAACACACACGGAGCACATACTTGCAAGTTTCTAACTAAATGTAAAATTCTACTGAGGATGATTTTGGCACTCAAATGGCCTAAATGAGGATCCTATGAGACACCTAATTAGTGTGTCTGCACACCCAACTCCAGAGAGCCAGCTGGTAAACTAAACCACCGAGCGGGATGCATGATTTGGTTGGTATTTAGAAGCTTCCTAAAGAACGCTGACAAGATACCATCTACGTAAGCAACTGATAAGACACTTTCTGAAATAGTGATGAGACTGCGCTCAAAATTATCAACTCCGAGAGGGGTACTGTCTACTGCCCCACCTTCTTGGTGTCCCTCAGACGAGATGCTCGGGGACAAGGACTGGAATCCAGCCTTCCCGCTGCCACCTAAGGCCACGCGAGCCGAGCTGATGTTCAGAGCCTGCCGGGAATGTTCCTAAGGTCCTCTCCCCTGAGTTAAAATCAGGACGTGAGCCGGGGAGAGGCAGCTCCAAGGCCTGTCACCAAGGGTGCAGTACCTTGCCTTGAAGGATTGAAAGCAACGGTCCTTATCTAATGAATCTTCGTGAAACTGGGAACAATTCAAAGTCCTTCAATCTGTCCTTCTTGCTGATCCCCGAATCTCCCGTTTATCGTAGAAGTCTTGTAACGTCTGGGAACTCTAATCTACATCATTCCCTATTCCTCAGACAGAAGACAAAAAGGAAAAAGAGGACTTTAAAAAATACAAATGCCTATAGAAATGCCCTTGCCCCAAATCTAGCCCACAGCTTTCACGAGATTACTTAGCAAGGATAAATACGAACCTCAAGTGTCTTCTCCACAAATATTAGTAGAAAAAAGCTTTAGCCTTCCAAGCAGATTAACTTAACTTACTCTATCTGCCAGGAAACCAGTTTGGATCCGACTGTTCTTTTATAAACTAGTGAGTACTAGTGAGTTTTATAAACTCTACCCATGGCTAAAATGTTTAAAACAATAATTATGAGGTTTTTGTTTGTGTCTGTCTGGATGTGCTGTGGATACGTGGTATTTTCAACCTCCTGATGGCATTGCCAAAATTAATTTGTAAGAGCTCTATTTAATTGGCTTAAAGGAAATTAAGCACTCATAGGAATTCTCAAAAACAGAATAGAACCAATCCAAATAGGTTCCAAGCTCATGTGATCTAAGATTAATCTTTACTAAGTAAAGCTAATTGAAGTTTATTGGTTTAATTAAAACATGTGTTTTTAGGGTTGTCAGCATTAAAACGCATACTTTTGTTCTACCTACATTTACTAAAAGTCAAATAAGCTCTGTTACGGAATTTGTTGGCAAGAAAGGCAGCTAAACATGATGGTCAGCTGGGTAATGCCTCGTGAAACTTTCTTGACCCATCTAAACATAATTATTAAGAACAAGTGAATTGAAAAGATGTAAGTAAGATAAAAGTGTAGGAATTTTTCAGCAATATTTGTGTCTACTTAAATAGTGTCCCCAAATCTTTTTTTTGGTAACTTGAAACCTTAAGAGTTCTGCAAAGTAAATTACATAATGGATAGATATTAAATATCTAGATCGTTCCCAAATAAGGTAAAGTACTGAACATAGGTTCATTCATTACTAAACATAGGTTTAATCCACTTTGACTTCTTATTCCAGAGAAATTAAAGATATCTGGGCTTGTTAATAAACATGCTTTGTGCTCTACTGAGAGATTATATTATGAAGAAGCATAGTTTCTAAAAATTATGAAATATATTAATAAATGTGCCATTCTAACAAATTTTGATGTAACAGTTCACAATTGCTTACTAGTTTTCACTAAAAATTAAGGTTACTGAGAATTAACAATTCTAATAAATATAATTAAGACTACTGGAAATAATAAGGGGACAACTGTATGCAGGGTAAGTAAGATACGTGTTTTTGGTTAAAATAAAAGGGGAGAGGGTGTGAAGAATGGGAATACATTTTTGTCAAGGGAAAAGAAAATAATTTTGTCGCAAAATGAGACTGGTTGTTTACAGAGGGAAATGAACTCTCCTCAGATTTTTAACTGTGACCATTTTGAGACTTGTTACTTACAGTTACTGGTTTATTCTGATGCTCTTGCAAATATGTTTCAGCTTGAAGGAGACTAGTAGAAAGGACTTTTGACACATACAGGTTTCTGATACCCTTAGGATGATAAAACTCAATAAACTAAGAATTTCTAGAACGAGTAGGAAAACTGCATTCAATCAGGACAAGAATCAGTAACATGGGACTGAATGAATTGAGGAAGATGTGATCATTTTTATGATTCGAACCATTGCTGGTTCTCTAATGTTTGCTCTTCCAGAGTCAAGGAAACTTTCTCTTAGGATACCTAGGACTTACAGAAATTTGACAAACTATTCCTTTGTAAACAAGTTGAAACATAGAAATTTTCTCCCTAGCCAAACCCTCCAGAATTCAGAAACTCTCAGTGAGTGATCTTCCTTTCATGGCAATTATAATTATTAGCATAAGTCAACAAGAATCTGTTCTCCTGGTAACAGGACAACATTGAAAACACTGGTCTTATCACCGAGGCTTTGACTGGAAAGTTGTATATGAGAGAGACAGACATAGACTGAGATATGACCGGACACATTTAAGGAGCTGAGGTTGACTTTATGGAGTCAATGAAGCCCCTTGGAAATATCACCCTGGCACCTTGCTTACGGGGTTCCTGGAGCCTCACCAGGTGAGTAAGGAAGTCACTTCCTGGCAGGCTCAGGGACCTCAGGATACTTGGGGGACCTCGAGAAGAGAGGAATTCCCCCAAATCTATAATGGTAAGCATTTGGCTTGGTTCTCAGCCTTCAGAGGCTCTTAGAGGCTTGATCTGAAACTCCTTATGAAAAGCTCCAGCAAAGCAGATTTGTAAAAACCTATGTAGCCAACCACTATTCTTGCTGTGCTTATGTAAATAATCAGGACAAGTCTGCTGAAACTGGACTTATTTTATGAACAAATTAGTCTTAATTTGGCTATTGTTTGGGAGCAAGAATTCCTGTCCCCTTCAAGGTCCTCCTAATTGGACTAAGAATCAAGTTGCCATAAGACAGATTAACAGGAGAAAATCAAATGCGATAGTGTACGTACGGGGAATCCACACAGACATGGACGTTCCAGAGACAGTCAGGCATGATGAAGTGTATGTGTCGTTCTGAGCTAAGGAGAAGGGGGCACTGGTCTGGGACTTGAGAGGGAAGGAAGAGAGTTGACAGGATGATAAGAAGAGCAGGTGTTTGGTAATTAGATACTTGCCCCACCAAACAGATGGTTCACTCAGATAAAATTCATCAGTGGCAATAACCGTATTCTGGGAAAGACCCCCCACTGAGATTCTTCTAAGTAGTTAAGAAAGGAACAAAAGTTTCTCTTGAGCCCGTAGGATCTCGATTGCCTACAGCTGAAAATGATCTTCAGGTCAAAGTGTTCCATCTTGGGGCAGCCTGCCCATGGCCCTTTTTATCTTTGATGGAAATGGGGTGATTTTAGAGAGAAAAATTATGTTTTGTAACACACTTTTGTGGACGTTAGACTCTAGTTCTGACTGACTGTCTTTGAGGGGTTGTTGCTTGCCTACAAAACTGGGCCAGGTCCTGAATTCTTCCCGTTTTCTCAAATATCTGGACTATCTGGCTATGATTCTCCAAACTAAGGTTTCCGATTTTCTCCCCTTCTTTTGACCTGGGATCATTGAGAACAAAAACTGCCCTTCTTCCTGAAGCCCTGCGGAGTGAAGCTTGACCACTTGAGGTACACTTCAGAGAAGTCACCGCCACAGCCCATGTGTTTACGCGACCTTCGTGCCTGCTGCTGGCTGGGCCGCGGAGAAGGACCACCCGTGGCATCCCGGCTGCAGACCCAGAAAAGCCGCCAGATCGCCGGGGCCGGCTCCCACCCCATCCGAGGATGCTTCCAGCCTGACACCTGGGATCTTTGCCCACAGCACTCCGGACTGACACAGGGTTTATAATTTGCTCTAACCGTTAACCGGTATCTTTCTTTTGTTCCCATAAGACATGCTTCTTATTAACTACGTGAACTTAGAGAGCCCACCTGCACGGCCACCTCCTGAATGAGACCTCTGTTCCCCTGAACTGACCTGTCCTCAAGACCAAGACCAGTTCGTGAGATGTGGAGCAGACTCCTTGCCTAAGGTCCCGAGCGGAACAGTGAAACTCCAGCTACGAGGGAACCCTGCTCATCTGTGATTTTTTCCTCCTCAAAAGGAGAGGATATTAATTCGCAAACACACCACAAGGACTTTTCAATGAAAATTTATTCTAGTTAAGGGACAGATTTATGTGGATGACTCCCAGTTATGGCAAAGCAAGTCAGAGGGCTCATGTTCCCGGGAACAAGCTAAGCAAACCAAGGATCGGCCTGAAGCGACCCAACGCCCAGGCTCGGGGAAATACCAGCTGAGTGCTTTGGTTCTGAAATCCTTGGCTTAAATCTATTCTAAGGCTTCCAGCTATGATATTAGCCTTTTGACTGGGAGGCATGTTGACCGTACAAATTGTTAGACTCCTGTCGTATGTCCACTGTGGCGCCTCCGACCCACCAGCTCATGTTGCCAACCACACGCACGGCGCTGCCTGAAGGAGAACCACTGACACCGAGATGCCATGAAACTCCTATAAAAGTAGTTCTGTGGTGGGGACAGTAACCCCGGTGGACTTGTCGGGTGCACAGTGTGGAGAAGTGCTCACCCTCCCACAGTTCCCTGGTGGCCCCGACCACCCCATCCGCTCTGTCTGACCGGATGGGGCTCCCTGCAGACGCAGGGCCCGGGCTCAGAGAGGGTCGTGCCTTCTACAAGAACCCCCAGAGTATAGATTTTGGGTTTCTTCCTGAGAAAAGCCTGATAGGCTGGCCAGAAGGAAAGCGAGGCTTTCTGGCAAATTTGGGTGCATAGATGTGTCTGTTGTCTCTTCCCGTTTCCAGGGCCGTGGCGGCTACGCATGTGGGGCAGACGCTTCACTCCTAGGACCCTAAACTAGGTGTCAGCAGCAGCCAGGGGGAAGGCCAGATTTGGGGATCCTGCAGAGCCGTCAGGACAGGGCAGTGGAGTCCTGCCCCGGGGAATGGGGTCCATGGTGAAGGACAGACACTGATGCCCAGGGGCTAACGGCTAATGCAGGCTTTGGGGTTGGGAGAGGCTTCAAGGCCCAGCGATGCTGTGTGGCCGCAGTTAATGGTTTACCCTCTCTGGGTCTTAGTTTTCTCCAAGTGGGTGTCGTACTAGGCAGTTTGTGCAATAAATGGGATCGGCTGGGAAAAGGTGTGTGCGACAGCATCACAGCGCTGGTTCCTGGATTCAGCTGCCCTTGCACCTGCTTCTCGGACGCCGAGCCTCTTGTAGGACGGAGACCGAGACCCGGGCGTGCGCATGCGACGGGCCGGCGGGCTCAGGTCTGCAGGCCAGGGCCCAGGCGGGCGCTGGTGTGCGGTGTGGACAGCATAGAGAGCCTGGTTAGTGAGGCGGCTGCCGAGGGACGGGTGGAGGGACCGCAGACAGAGAGAGAGGATTACTACTCTGTCGGGGGTCCTTCGGGGCCGGAGGGGGGTATGGCCGCTGCACCTACCGAGGGTTCTCGGAGATCGGGGCTATTTCCAGCCCCGTGTGTTGAATCACTCGGTCCCCCAAGCAGCCCCGGGGCAGACGCTGTTACTCTCACCCTGTGGATAGTGGGGGTGGGCGGGCCGAGACACAGGCCGTCTCAAGCTGAAAGCCCACACCTAGCGGGTCTCAGCTGAGACCGCAGCTCTTGACCCCGCAGGGCGGCGGTCGGGACCCACGTGGCCTGGGCCTCGGGGGGCGGAAGCCTTACCTCAACAGGGCAACAGCAGGTCTGCTGAAGGGAGACCGAGGCAGTGCCATGTTCTCAGTGCCAACTTGGTCTGAAGCCCTGACCTCCTTCATTTCAATGCGCCTCCCCCTGGGTGGCCGTGCCTGGGTCCCTGGAAGGAGATGAGAGGACTCGTTCTTGCTGCTGGGCACATGGCACACGCCACAGTCCACCGTGCTCACGGCTCACGGACCAGAGGAAAGCGAGACAGGGCTCCTGCCTGCTGGCGGGGACTCAGTGAGGCCGGGGGCTCGGGGGCAGGGGGTAGAGGCCGCCAGCTCCACTGGAGCCCTGCGATCCCTCTCGCACATTCCTTTCCTCCCCGCCTGCGCACCCGCCGTCTCCCGCGGCACCCTGGCGCCCTGAGCCCGGACGAGGCCCCCAGCACAGGGAGACTCGGGGGTCCCGCCCCACCAGCCGCCGTTCTGAGCCACACTGTCCAGCAGATTAGAGGAGGTGGGCTCCAAGCTACGGGCCACACACCTGAAAGAGGAGGGAAAGCCTTCTGACAGCAGGACTCCCCCGGCCCCAGGCCCTGGCCTTCTTCCCAAACCCCTGTGGCTCTGGGTCTGGGCAGGCTCAGGCCTCACTGCCCGCTTGGTGTCGCTGCGGGGAGTGCGGGCGCACGACAAACGCCTCGCTCATGACCAGGCTGGGTCACATGCTCCAGCCCCCGAAAAATGCCATGTCTACGTTTGGATCCCCATCCCTGACCAGGGATGACAGTCGCTCTGGAATTCAGAAAGGTACGGGCAGGCAGGTGGATCCAGCCGCGCCCGGGGCATAGCTCCGGCTCAGCTGCCACGAGTGAGGGCGTGAGGGCGTGCGGGTCACAGCGAACACAGCTGATAGCCCAGGGATGCTGATCCCCCCAGTCCTCGTCGTGCCCCCGGGGCCTGGGCTGGGGTCATGCTGTCCTATTTGCCACCAACAACAGTGACTCCAAGTGAGCACAGAGCAGTTAGAATGAACAGCGTCATTGTCCACACTAAAGTAAAAATAAAGCACAGTTTGCAGGGGTGGGGGTGAGGCACCATGTGAACCTTGCCGCAACACAGGAGGTCTCCAAACGGTCCTTGCCGCCGAACAAATGGCCTCTGGATCCTAGCAGCCAACGAGGAGATGAGCCCCCACCTGTCTGCCTTGGAAGCATGAGTGCAGTTGGCTGGCGCAGATGCTGTTTGGCAGGCAGCAAGGTCAGAGGGTTCGCAGGACACGCCCAGGGAGCTGCATTTGTCCCCGAGGAACATGCAAGTTCAGAGAAACTTCTGACCATTGCAGAAAAGAGCGGAGGAAACAAAACCAAACACCCAGAAGCAATGCATCGTGGCTGCACGTGCCTTCCTCCGGTTCTTAGGCCATGAAGCAAATCTCTCTTAACCATGTAAGCAGCATGCCACATTCACTCTTTCCTCTGAGAAATGCCAGTTTCCTAGCAAATATGCTTGAATAAGCCATTTTAACCCCTTTCCCAGGCACTGGGGCAGCGGAGTGAGGGAATGAGGGAACGTGGCTGTCATCCCTGTGCAGATTAGGAAATTTGAAAATCTCCAGGTGACTCCTTCAGGGAGTTGTGTGCTCTGGGTGGGGCCGGGTCTGTACCAGCCTGCTTCAGTCACCCAGCGATTCGGGGAAACACACTTCTTTTTCCCATTATAAGCTTTACAGGAAAGAGTTAAATTTCAGGGGCTTTAGAGTTCATCTAACCCAACTCCCTTATTTTATGTTTTGCCCGCGTTCCCGCCACCAACATTGGAAACAAAGGCTCTGGCCCGCATTTCTGGGCAATGCTTCATAGAAGCACACACATTTTGTGCTTAGATTCAGAACAGTTCAAACAATTCCCTCAAAACTCTGTATTTAACCTCCCAGAGCAGAGCATCAGGGCAGACACAATATCAGTTACCTCACTGTTCCAACAAATCTGTCTCTCTGCATTGACATAGAAGATAAGTAGACACACAGGTATAGCATATGTGTCTGTTGGACTGCATTAGTGTGCATGTTTGGGTGTGTATTTGTGTGCACGTACTTTATGAAATACAACGTACTTGGGGAAGAATGCTAGTCTTAGTAAAACTCCCAAAGCCTTTCTTTGCCAAAGGTTCTACATAAACAGGCCATGAGCCAAAGTGGGAAATCCATCTTTTAGATTCCTACTCTTCACCTCTGATTATCTACAATTTCTCTAATCACTCCAAGTATCTAGCATTGAACATCCTCAAATTAAAGTGTTATGATAAACAAAGATTTATCTTCCTCAGGGGTATTTATATTTAACAGAAATGAGTGACTTAATTCCAAGAGAAAATTGTCTATGGTAGAAGTTCCAAGGTTAATACACATATGTTTTATTCCATCTATCCATCCTTCCATCCATCCATCCTTCCATCCATCCATCCATCCATCCATCTAATCATCTTTCAATTCAATTAATACTGTTTTTATCGAGCTACTGTTTTGTGCTAGGAACTCTGCTAGGTAATGGAAGTTTCTGCCTTACAGAGAGTTCACTCCAGATGAGTGCTTTTTTAAAGCAGTTCATAATGCATTTTCATATTGATTGCTTTATGAGAACCTTGCAAAAATCTTTGGGGGGCCTAGCCTATTAGCCAGTAATTATCATAGTAACGTTAGGTAACAAGCCATCCCAAACTCAGTGGTTTCCAAGAACAAGTACTGTTTTTCACTTTCGTGGGTCTCTAGATCAACAGCGGCTCAACTGATGTGCCCTGGGCTTGGCTGAGTTGGCTGGGTGGCTTGGTTCCAAGCTGTAGGCGGGATTTCGTTGTGCCGTACATGTTATTCTGGGGCTGCAGCTGAAGGACCCAGCACATCAGGACGTGTTCTTCTCTGGTGGAGCTCCTTAGTGAACACAAGAGAGTTAGCAGGAACATACAAGAACCACCAAAGACGCCTCCCAAAGCTGGTGCACTGACCTTCCTGCCCATGATTTGCGGGCAGGAAAGTCCCATGGCCTTGCCCAGTATCAATGGCCTGGGACACGTAATCTCACCTTCTTGGGGAGAACACTGCTAAATCACGTGGCAGAGGGTAGGTATATAATCCTTTACAGGTGATGGAAGAATTGGGATTAATAATCCAGCCTACTGCACCTGGAGAAGTAGCAATATCCCTATTTCACAGATGAGGAAACTGAGGCTCAGAGAGATGAATGGCTTGTTCATGGTCACATAACCATTAGTGTAAAAGCCGGGCCTTATGGATCCTTGTTCGATGCTCTTCAGTTATTGCACTATGTCAGCCATGTAACCTGCGTGTCTTTTATTCACACCAAATAGACACGCTTTCTTCTACAAAGAGTGTCCCAGGGTTATGGATTCTAGAAGCCCTGCTCCAGGCTGGTACATCTTGGGCCAACAGCGTTTGTTCATTCCAATCTATGGTCACTTACAGCTCTTACCTCATGTAGCTTGTGAATCACTAAATGGCTAGATATCTCAGAGGTAGAGATAACAAGGACATGGGCCCAGGGGTGGAAACACGGATTTGTGATAGACCATAGATCCACCTCACCCCCAGAGCAGTGAGGTAGGAACAGGAAGAAAAACCAGACACCGAAACATTTCAACGTGCTCGTTCATTAAAAGACACAAACTGGAAGCCAACAACGAGGCGCTTGTGTTGCTGGACGAAGCCTAGCTACCCAAATTATTCTTCTTCATGCTGCAGTCCTTTCGGAAAGGACCCAAGGCATCTGTCAAGAGACATTAACTTTAAAATGCAGCAGCCTGGAAGAAGTTACTAAAATGTTTATCTCCCAAAGGCTGCACTGGTACATGGGGTGTCCAGGCCCAAGGGGAGAAGGCATTTCTGTCAGCTGACGTTCCTGCCTGTGGCCCCCACGCTCCCCTTTGTCGGCCTCTCCTTGCCCTAGCTTGGGAGACAGGAAGGCTGGCCTCCGATTAGAAAACATTACCGCTGAGCCCCAGTCAGCCAAGCCCTGATTCTGGCCCCTCCCCCTCCTCTTCCCCCTCCTCCCCTCCCCCCTTCCTCTGCCGCCTTTCCATTTTGCGCCTCTGGGGCTGAATTCCTCACTCTGGTCAAGGACATTGTCTGTTGTATTGCTAATGATAAGCAATCTCAAAAATGCTTTTCTGGCTGATGAGGAAGCTCTGACCCATCCGTACTCCAGGTAAATTCTCAGCTTCAGGTGAAAACCCCAACATACCGCTTTAAAACTTGAAACCAGGCTCTAAAGCATGTTGGGACCAGGTTATTTTGAAGCAGCGAGCTTTGGGCAGTGCAGAGAACAGGTGTGGCGCCTGAGACCATTCTTTCAGCCTCACTTCCTCGGGCCCGGGCGGGGGGCGAGGGGGCGGGCCCCTCCCCTCTCCGCTCCTCCCCCCTCCCCCCACCAGCTCCTCTATGGTGCAGTTCCTTCTGCCCTTCCACTGGATTTCAGAAGACACATTAAATGACTTGAAATAATTAGCATCTCATATTTTTTTATGTTTTTTTTTAAACTAAAAAAGCTTTAATTATCTAAATTTCAACTCAGTTGATTCTCACATTTGCCTTTCGGAGGTGACTATGCCCTGGTCTGATCATTTTAAAGAGTCACATTTTAGGCTTACATGTTGTCCTTGGTGGCTTAGGAAATGTGCTGAGTTACAATTTTTGCTGGAAGACATGCAATTATCCATATGAATAGGACCATGGTAAATGCAAGCGGAGTAGAAAGGGCATTTTATGATTGCACATTCTTTGCCAAAATCATTCAGTACGTTTGCACAATTGCATACTTTATCAAATACTTGATTAATTTATAGGGTATGATTATAAACTCATACTAATTTTGACTCCAAGGATGGCCCCCCTTAAAATGACAGAGGTTCCAGTGGATAAACCTCAGATCCCATTGTTTCTCTTTCTATAATCAATGATGCTCTGTTGATGGTTATGAGAGTTGTTTTAAGGCTGGAGCTGGGAATTAAGCCATATTACTGCTCAGGCCTATTTCCTAAAGTAAACCACAATTTATAGGTGTGGGCTGCATAAGCTTGATATTCTGATACAATTAGGAAACGTAAACATTTAGAAAATGAATTGGCCTCCATTCTAAAGTAACCAAATGAATTCTTCCTTAAGAATTGAGAATGCTTTGAAACAAAGATCCCAAAATTCCCAAAATTGATCAATAAGGACTATAGGGGTATTCATTTCCTGAAAGCAATACTCAGTATTTCAAAGGTGGAAATCTTACTCTATAGTTGAAAACAAAGACATATAGTCTCAGATTCTGGTTCCTAATCCCCTAGCCTGATTTATCTACAAAATGAAGAAAAGACAAATGCATGAATTTTCGTGGTACAGCCAATCCTCGTTCTTTTTTTTTTTTTCAAGAATTACACTAAGAATGAAAAACCCACAAGTCCTGCATCAGTCTTCACGGAAGGGACGCTGAGTTTAAAGCACGCTCACTAATTCTTTGATAGCCCTGACCTGAGCAGGACTGAGGGATTTGCGTTTGCCAAGTAGAAGACGGTGGAGCTAACTGTACATCACTTCCTTGACTAATCACAAAAGGCATTTTGGCTCCCTCCTTGCTCTCTGAGAGCACTCACTCTGGGCCGGCCAGCCGCCATGTTGTGAAGACACTAAGCTGCCCCAGGGAGAGGTCTGTGTGGTGAGAATGGAGGCCTCCTGCCGATGGACAACTGAGGTCCGGACAAGCGCGCCATCTTGGAAGTGGATGGCCCCGGCAGACACCTTGACCGCAACCTCAGGATGGGCACTAAGCCACACTAATCCTGACCTGCGGACACTGAGACAGCACACGTTTATTGTTTTAAGCTGCAAAGTTTGGGGTAATTTGTTATGCAGCAGATAACAAATCCAGACAGGGAGAAAAGCATTCCTTCTCCCATCGTCCCGGAGTCCACAGGAAAACACGAGGGAGTGCGCACAAGGTGTGTGTTGAGTAATACAGAAGGTCTAGGTTCTTGTCATTTCTGTTACTGCAAAGTTTGCCGGAAATTGTTTCTTTCCTTTAGGTGTGTACATATTACTTACACGTCCATGAAGCTTTTTCGTTTTCTATTATCCTAGAAATGCCAGAAGTTGACAGTGAGAACCAGAACCAGAATCCGCAAGCACGACGGAGACCAGCGCTGACCCTCAGAGCATTCCCCACCCCCATTTTCTCACTGTGTCTTCTTTCCTTTCTTGGCCACGGCTTCGGGTTGTCTGCTTTACCTGGAAGATCTCTAAACCCGTCGGGTGAAGATTATTTTTGCTATGAACAACTCCTTTCCTAATTATGTCTCAAACTTAAGGTTGTGATCCACTTCAAAGAGTCATCCAAAGAGGCCATGGTGATGGATGAGTTTTAAGTAACTATCAAATACTTACATTTATCCTAAAACCCTTTGTAGTAATAATGATAGCATAAGTATTTTATATTCTGGGATTCTGATATATGGTGCTATTCTCAAGTACTGAAATGACTATTTTTGTTGATATAATTATACCACTACTTTAAAAATTTTTAATTAAAAAATTAAACTCTAAATTCTTTACATTTTAAATATTTAAAACAATGACAACATTTATTTTTTTTTATTTAAAAAAAATTTTTTTTTTAAGGTTTTATTTATTTGCGAGAGAGAGAACGAGAGACAGAAAGCATGAGAAGGAGTGAGAGGGAAGAGGGTCAGAGGGAGAAGCAGACTCCCTGCCGAGCAGGGAGCCTGATGTGGGACTCGATCCTGGGACTCCAGGATCATGACCTGAGCCGAAGGCAGTCGCTTAACCAACTGAGCCACCCAGGTGCCCCAATGACAACATTTATTATCAAAATACTTTCTTGCTTGTTCTTTTAGTAATGACCTCAGCTTAGTGAAAAGAATCTGCTTCTGAATTAGCCTTTTTCTCCAGTCTAATCTGGCTTTCCAGAGCACAGTCTGAAACCCCACTTGAAAAGATTAGCGTAAGTTTGTACTGATGTGGACTGTTCTGTGCTCATCAGCCCTGGGGTGGGGACAGCTCAGAGCCCCCACACTGGTTTGAAGAACAGAGCCCGAAGCAAGTCCTTGGTTCTGGCAAACTTGCTCTGTGCTTGTTGCAGAACAAAATGAGGATGACCCGCTTGGTTTACTTGTCTTAAGGTGACCAATGGAGGACAAAGTGTACTTACTGTTACTCTCTTGCAAAATATCGATAGCTAAAGGACACAAGATTCTCTGCCTAAACACACATTCTTATTTTCTGCTAGGTGTCCCTTTCAGCCCCAGGAAATGGGAAGCTATGTGAAAAGCTGTGAGAGGTCCTGGCCTCCGTAAGTTCCTCCTCAGAGGGCCGTGCACGTGGATGCGCTCCACGGTGGTTCCCCGGCTGTGCACCTCCAGAGAAGCTACTTAACTTAGCCCCTGGTCTTAAAAAAGGGTGCTTCGATGATTCAGTGGGGTGGTGTATAGAAAGCACCTGATATTTAGTAGCTTTTTGTGAAACTGCTAGTCCCCTACCTTTGTTTTTTATGGCCCCAGTTTCTCTCTTTCTAAATGAGAATTTGTAAGTAGATGAGATGTAAAGCCTGCTGTGAAATTCAGTTGAGGTCTTTTGGAGAGATGAAGCTGATTGCTACTTGGGGTCTTGCAGATGTCTCAGAAAGAACTTCAGCCTGAGGCTGGCAGAGGGGGATTGGGCTCCCCAAAGGGTCTCAGAGCAAGCCTGCCCGGGCGTTAGTCCAGGTCCCCCTCACATCACCCAGGAAGGGATTGGACAGACCTTTCCTGCCATTTCTCTCTAACCTTATAAATGCTGTTTCAACACAAAAATGAGGCCCCCCACTCCCTTATCAGGTGCCTGCGTGGCACGGTTTGGACATGGAGTTGTGGGGGCTGATGGCCGGAGAAGAACCCACACTCAGTCATGGGCACAAGCGGGAGGTGGGTAACGTCTGTGTCATAACTCCCTTTCATGTTTATGAGCTTAAATACGGCTTCCCTTCCACACATGACAAGGGGGCCCTGAGGCCTGCATCCCTCCGAGATGCCTGCCCACCTTCCTCTGCAGCATCCCTTTGCACCTGCTGCGGCGAATCCTAGTGCTTCTGGACTGGTGTGACGTCGCCCCCTAGGGGACATTTTCAGCGTGGCGTCACGTTCTCAGAAGTCTCCGGCCTGTGGCTTGGGAGGGGGGAACACGATGCTAATCTCTTGTGGCGGAGGGGACCTTCCCACAGGCGAGAAACCTGCTTCTAACTGTGCGCACAGAATCTGAGCCTGTTTCACCCATCAACACAGTCTTTGTGCACCTTCGTAACGTGCTTCGAATATACCAGAATGCACAGCCCCCTGACTTGAAGGCGATTGCAGGGGGCTTTGTGTGAGACTTCCACTCGTTTGTGTTATGTGAGTCACCATATGATATCTCGGGGTCAGTCTGCAACTCTGATCACTGTAACCGGTGACCTCGGTTTAGTGAGTGGTCAGCCAGCGTCAGACTACTCCACCGAATCTTCTGGGTTACTGTACCCAGGCGTTCAGCCCTAAGAATGCACATTTATTAAATTATCGGATGAGGTTCTCCTGAGAAACTGAACCGATAGGATATATATAAAGATATATATGAGAGGAGATTTTTGAGGGGCGTTGGCTCACGCGGCCGTGGAGGCTGAGAAGTCCCAGGATGTGCCATCTGGAGAGCGGGGGGGGGGGGGCGGGGGGAGGGCAGCGGTGTGACCCCAGGGTGAGGGCAGGAGAGACAGAGATGAGGCAGAAGAAGGGGGCAGATTCTCCTCCTCTGCCTTTTGTTCTCTTGGGACCCTCACGAGGTTGGACGAGGCCTGCTCACGTGGGGGAGGCCATCTGCTTCCCTGATCACAGATTCAAATGTGAACGTCATCTGAAAATACCGTCGCAGACACAGCCAGGATGATGTCTAGTCCGGGCACCCACAGACTGCCGGGTTAACACACTAAGTTATCCACAGCATTTGCTTTCCTTCTGCTTCTCCTTCATATAAAAACGCAGGCGTCAGATCGCTTTTTAAAGAGGCGTGCTATCCATGAATCCATCCGCAGATCGTAAAGGAGCATTATAAAATATCTGTTGTGTGGAGGGGCGTGGCTCTGATGAATGTGAAGCTGTGGTGTCCCTGTCCTCAGCGGCCCGGGCATTTCTGTCCGTCCCTCTTAAAGACAAAAGCTTAGGGGCACCTGGGGGGCTCAGTCAGTTAATTGTCCGACTCTTGATTTCAGCTCAGGTCGTGATCTCAGGGTCGAGAGATTGAGCCCCACATCGGGCTCTATGCTGGACTTGCAGCATGGAGAGAGATTCTCTCTCTCCCTCTCCCTCTGCCCCTCCTCTCTCTCCCTCCCTCTCTAAAAAATAAAAAAAGAAACAAACAAATAAAATACTTAAAGAAAAAAAGCCTAAAGGTCTAACAAGAATCATTTCTAATGGGGAGATCTCAGAAAACATGACAGAAAATTCAGGGGTCAGTGAGGAATTTTCTGGAGGCCCCTCAAACCATACGTCATATCCAGCTATTGGATTCTGCGTTTTACAAGAGAAACAGCATGTTAGTCAGTGGGGTCCAGACTTCTTGAGTTGAAATAATGATTCCTTTTGAGCCAAGCGCAGGATTAAATCTGCGATGATCAGGCCAGGAGGGAAGGGCTCCTGTCGTGGGCGCTTGGGCAGAGGGAGGGGACAATGCGCACCTTCTAGGTCAGCTTCCTCTGGGTCCCGCTGCTGAGATGAGTGACTTGGAGGGCAGTGCTCACTTCTCTCCACTGACGTCTCCGTTCTGCTTCTGGAAACCTCATGCAGCCCGATTCGGTTCTCGGAGCCTCATGTTGGATGCGAGCTCCCTGCTGAGCAGACCTGCAGGTCTGGAAGCTGCCTCTGCGCGGTGGAGGGGGACCGGAAGCTCAGCAAGGAGGGGGGCCGGTGCCCCACGCCGGTTAGCGCACCACGTGGGCAAACAGAGGCAGTTACTGGGGGCGTCAAGTGGACAGACCCCTGTTTCCGGCCCCGTTAGCTAGGAAATAACGCCCGGCGGGACTTGCCCTGCTTCACCCAGGCCCGCGATCGCCCACGTTCTTCCTTCTCCTTTGGGCGCAGCGAAGGAAGGAGCACAAACCCGAATCTTCCAGCGCACGGCCGGCTGCTCGGAAGGGTCATCGTGGAGAGCCACTGTGCACGTGGCTGCAGGGAGCCCTGGCCCTGTGGGCGAATCCAAGACCCGAGGAGGCCGCTCGGGACACAGCCGCACCCCGGGTTTGAAAGTGGCTTGGAGGGTGCGGTGAACACGTCTGCGGCCGGCCTCTCCTTCAGCTTCCTGCGAAGCGGGAAAACCATCCTTTCATTTACTCCCACCTCCCGCTCGGCCCTGGCCGTTGTCCCACCCGGCTTCACGAAAACTGCCTGCCTGGGCCAAGGTGGGGCGTGCAGGGAGGCCGGGGAGGGGAGAGGCCACGTCTCAGTGCCTGGGGCCGCTGTGCAGGGTGGCGGGGGGCTCCCCCAGTCCCTGCTGTGCCCGAGGGGCTCCCAGGCCCTGACTCGGGGAGGGGCAGGGAAGCCCACAGCCTTCCCCGGGGCCCCTGCCCAGACCTTCATAGACCTGGTCCTCGGGCATTTTCGTCCTCATTCCCAAATTTTCTCTGCTCCCTAGGGGAGGACCTGGGGCTCAAGTGTGAGAGAAAGCTTGTGCAGGGCCTCGGGCTGACCGAGGTTGGGCGTGTGGCCCTGACGGCCGCGTGCGGGGGCCTCACTCTGTCCCCCACAGCCTCCCCCGGGCAGGCTTCTTGAGTTGAAATAATGATTCCCGCCGAGCAGGGCCCACCTTCTGTAAAGAAATGATTTATGTTTGCTCAGCTTTCTCGAGGAGTAGTTGACAAGTGAAAGCTGTCTACAGAAGGTGTGCAGCGTGGGGTTGTGAAATGACCCCGCAGTCGAGTTAATCACCCATCCTCACCTCACAGACGAACCTTTGTTTTTCCAGCGCTGGGAACACGTAGGATCTGCTCTCCGAGCAAATTCAATACACAAAACAGGATGGTTGACTGGAGTCGCTGTGCTGCGCGGCAGACGCCGGGACCGAGCCAGCTCTGAACTGGGGCTCAGGACCCCGCTCCCTGGGGGCGTGACCACCTCCGTTTCCATCGGGAGGCTGGTCTTCCCGTGCGAAGCTACCCCGTGTGGCAGGACGCCCTCAGGCCCATCCGTCTTCACGGCCGCCTTGTGCTCCCCAAACAGGCTCCCTGCTGCCCGATGAAGTTCGGAGGCTCGTCTCAGGCCCAGAGCAGGCTGCGAGCCCAGTGCCCCCTCTGATGCGGCCGCGGCGGGCGGCTCAGGGGACAGGCCGGGCGAGGACCCGCTCCCAGGGGACAGACACCAGACCCAACCAAGTCCCCAGGGCCAGACGCACAGCGCACGGCTGAACCATGGCCTCGCGCACACTGACACACTGTTCGTGCACCACACGCCTACTGCAGCTCGCATGCTCACCACAGCCCACATGCCTCGCACGCTCGCCGCACACCACACGTGCCTCGCACGCTCGCCGCACACCACACGTGCCTCGCACGCTCGCCGCACACCACACGTGCCATGCACGTGAATCTGGGAAAATAGGACCACACGAAATGCCTCAGAGATAATACCAGGTAAGGCACAATTTATTGCGAAGTAGTGGGATAAAACACGTTCTCAGAGAAGTCCCAGAAAGCAAAGGCTGTCGTGAGCTCAAGAAAGTGTTTGCTCTGGGTGAACCCCAGTGTCCGTCCCCCTCGGCTCCTGCAGTGGCCTTTCCTGGCCACCTGCTAGTTTGCAGTCTGCAAACCCAAGCTCATCTTAGAAGCTACAGGAACACCTGTGTATCTGATGTTCAGAAGCAGAGAGCCAGGTCCCACCATCAGCAGACCAACCTCCTGGCTTGGAGACCAGCCTCGTGGCCGCCTGCCTTATGCCGGGCTGACGGTACCCCTTCAGACATCTGTAGAGGATGGAGCTGGGACGGGTACAGACTCATACTTGCTTCTGAGAACAAAAGCTTTGTGCTTTACGGGGAAAATGCTAAAGGCATGACCACCGCATCCTAATCACTGTCCTCAGAGAAGGCAGTGGGCGCCCTCACATCTAAAGAAAACTACCTTTCAAAGCTTCACTCCCTCTCCTTGAGGTTTCTCTTCTGAAGACTTCATGCGCCTAACCAGGCCTAGGGGGAGCTCCTCACGGTTTTGGTCCTGCTGTTTGGAATAGATCATTCCAGTTTTAAAGAGATTCAAGGAAGCCTGAAGCAGGCTTGGCTTGGAGGCCTTGAGCAACCCCCTGTGGAGCACACAGCTGGGCTCACACCAGCTCCTGGCGCACAAAGCACAAGGCCCGGAGCGCCTGGGGACCCGGACTCCCAGACCAGGAATGTGTGGGGACGCACCCTGGCCGAAGCCTCTCTGGAGCAGGTGCATGGGGCTGGTGGGGCCCTCCTGTGACCAGGGTGAGTCTGGACCCCGAAGTCATAGCTGGAGCTTGCAGGGGGCATGGGTACCAGAAGGTGCTCACTAAAGGGCAGAATACATCACCCCGAATATGCCTCTTTGGCATAAGGGTATTTTGAGAGACAGTAGACACAGGAGGAGAAGTTTCCCTTTTGTAGGGGACAATTACATCTATAAAGGAAGTCTCCATCTGTGAGGGTGGCTCCCTCTTGTACCGGGAAGAGGGGGTGACTCAGTCACGAGGGAATCTCGTCAGTGCAGAAGCCAACAGCCTTACCCGCGTTCACCGCGCTCCTGGTCCCGCCCAAAACTGCTCTCCCCACCCCTTCTTCCTCCTGCCTTTAGTAAAGATGGTAGTGAAGCCTGAGTTCTGAGCCACTTTTCCCTGAGTGTCTCCCACATCCACGTGTTAATAAGCTCATGTTTGTTTTTCCCTCGTAAACCTGTCCGTGGCTACAGGGTTTGCAGCTGCAGTAGAAGAATTCTTTCCTCCTTCCTTACACGACCCCAGGTCAAGTGTCATTTTTATGAAGGAGAGCTGGAAATTCAGACTCCTCCTTCGCTTTGGGTGATTGAACAAAGTCAACTTAGCAAAACGGCAGATCATTTTCATGATATAACTGGGAAATGTACAAGATGGAGAGTTATTCATCCCCTTCTCGATTTATCAAGCATCTGCCAGAGGAGAAGCTGATGAGCGATGTGAGGGACACAAGGTAAACTGAGACATAGGAGCCATTTTAAGAGTTGATGTGAGCAACATTGTTTTCAGCTGGGCCGCGACCAATCAGACGCGGTTGGCGGCCCTGGGCCCACGGGAGCCTTGGGGAGAGGGGGTGGGAAGGAGCCATAGAGAGAAAAGGCCAAGGAAGGGAACCACTGCTTGGCTCTAGCGTAAAGCCTAGCGGGCTGTTCCGATGGGTTGTCCTTAGTTTTGACGTCTTAGCCTTGTGGCATTTCAGGCTTAGATCTTGTTTTGGGTCCTAGGCTCAGCCTCATGGCCTCCTTGGTGAATTAGGTTAACCGTCTCTGCCTCCTGTCATCCTCCATACGTGAGGGGCTCTCTGCGACTTTGGCATTAGCCCCGCTCTTGGGCACATCGGGGTTGAGTGGCTCATGTCTCCTCGCGAGACTCGTGGGTGCCGATGCCAGGTCTGCGGAAGCCCCGTCGGGGCTGCTCACTGGTTTCTGCTTCTGCACGTGCACGAGACCGCGTGCTGTCCTGTGAGGGCCGGGAACTCGCGCTTCGGACCTGGGAGAGGCCACAGTGATGACCACGATGGGGACAAAGCCACCCCAGCTGGTATCAAATAAGTGGGAGAACGTGCCCGAAGGGGCGTCAGCCTGGTTTCGCTGAGTGGCTCGTCTGTCAATTCCTTGTGTTCGCTAGCACACCAGGGGCGTGGATCCGGGGACAGCAGGACGGGTTTGCTCTGGTACAGACTGGCTCAGCCCAAATGTACGCTGACGCAATCCTATTATCTAAAAGCAGCTGGGCAAGGAAGCTGTGCCCGGCAGCCACGCCCCCCGGAGACTCAGCCACGGTGCCAGACCTCGGAGCCCGTCCTCCTTGTGTTAACGGATAGAAACATCAAATAGCAAAAAGGCAAAAGGAGGAATAAAGGCTTCACACTGGGGATGAAGGTCAGGATCTGTGACCTGGGGAGAGCCGTGACCTCGAGACGCCGTCTGCTTCGTGACCTCTCCGGTCAGTCTTAGTTTGAGGTCTGCAGGGGCTGAGAGTTCCCAGCGTCTCGAGGAGCCCCTTCTAACTGAGAGACGTGGACCCACGGTGCAAGTCCCTGGTGTGGCTGCCCTCTGGGTGGTGAGCAGGACCTGGTGTGGCACCTGCAGGGAGGCTCAAGGTCAGTCCTTGTTCCAGGTCAGTGGTCTAATCCGAAAGTCATCAGAAACCTGTTCTTGTCGGTCCTGCCATGAATCCTTGTGAAGCTGAGGCCCCTCTGCCAAAGCATCAGAGCAAAGCAGTTCCTGCAAATGGCAAATGGCCACGGTTAAATACATGATGAGAGTTCATTTGATAAGGAAGTGTCATAATTGCTGTGGCAGTGAGCAATCTAGGGTCATAAGTGGACAAGGAGGGTATTGACAAAGTTCTATGAAGTTCAGGCAATTTCTGGATCCCTACGCTGGTAACAAGCATCCGTACACGCATAACCCAGGACGGTCTATATCACCTCCTCCTCAACAACTCTCCCCACGTAGCGAACATGCCAGGTAAGCCCGCTTAGCTTGTCGTCTCTTCGGCCAGGGACCTTCTGGGAAATCTCCAAGTTAGTTTGAGGTCAGAAAGACTCCATTTAGAACTTGATTTGGGGAAGTTGTCAAAATGTCAGAAAATTTGAACAGTTGATCAAATAAGACCACAGATCATTATGAAATAATGCTTAATTCTCTATTGAACCAAACTGAAAGTAGAAACTGAAAATGCTTCATTATCTATAGAACCATACTTACTGCTAAAGGCAAATACAGGAAGCTACACAGTTGTGAATAAGACTTGGCTCCGTCATTGAGTGGACCTGTCGTCCCACACAGTCGAAGACTCGACGAGGACACGAAGTACGGGACACTCTGCTGAGACACTCAATCTTTGCTTTCCAGGCAGATTACCGAGAAGGTAAAGAAAAACTTATCACGACCTCTTATCAAGAGCAGGCCAATCATCCAAGAAAACTTTGTCCTTTTAACAAGAGAAAAAAAAATTCTCATTTTGTACCGATGTACTTTGATAGCAAGACTCATTCCTTGACAACCTAAATCCATTCTGACCTCAGCCAGCTTGACCACGTACAAATTTCCTTTTCCACGTTTCCTTTTCTACAAACTTCTACAACTTCTTATCTCCATTCAGGTTTTGTTCCTCATTCTGGAACAACTCGTCATTCTACCTTAGGACAGAATTACTCACTTTTCTCCTTAACAACAAAAACAAACCTGTCCACACCTTTCCTCATGCAAAAAAGCACAGTCTACTTTCCTTAGATAGTGGTTTCCTTTCAGCTTTAGTATTTCTAGTGGTTTTTAATTATATGTAGTGATTCAAAAATTTAACCCTTAAAATCCTTCATTTTAGTAAAAACCAAGAAAAACTTGTGGGCTCTGTTACACTGGCATTCTGGGGATTGGCCAGTTTATAAATACATCTCATAATTTCCCAAGTATATTCTTCCTCATATTAAATATTTCAACATGGCACACAAATGTTTACAAATAGGCTCAAATATCTTCGTTTCCTCTTCAATGAGAAGCCAAAAGTAGATAATCTACATTTCAGTATTTTATCTCATTTGGAAAAGATCAAGGTATTTAATGACTATATCATTTAATTCACTAAAATTTTAAGGTTTCAGGGCACCTGGGTGGCTCAGTCATTAAGCATCTGCCTTCGGCTCAGGTCATGGTCCCAGGGTCCTAGGAATCGAGCCCCGCATTGGGCTCCCTGTTTGGCGGGAAGCCTGTTTCTCCCTCTCCCTCTCCCCCTGCTTGTGTTCCCTCTCTCACTGTGTCTCTCTCTGTCAAATAAATAAATAAAATCTTAAAAAAAAATAAAATAAAATTTTAAGGTTTCGAGTTACCAAAAAGATTTTGGAAGACATTTTTAAGTAGATATACCATAAAACATAATTATTCTTGGAAAGTCTATTTATAAACCTTTATCTTACATCTATTTAATTTACTTGCTCTTAATGATTATAGTTAGATTGTTCATGAAAATTTTATGAGACACTCCATCATCTTAAGTTCTTTCTCCTGCTGACAAATTCCTTAAGAGAGATAACATGAGCCCACTTGACTTTCAGTAAACCCACGTAGAATAAAAGTTGTATGTCACATTGTATTTGATATTGATAACTCTGAAGACATTTTTAATTTTAATCAAAGCAACAAAACACAAACCAGCTTTTATCTACCAAAGATTATCCTAGATCACAAGTACTTGAGAAACATCTGGGTTAGTTTCTATATTTTTGAAAGAACACTTAGTTTTCATAAACACTTCTTTTTCGTCAAGCCGAAAGGAAGTCACACCGGCCAAGGGGGCTTTCCGTGAGCCCAGGGCTCCTGGAAAACAGCCACGATCACCCCGCTCGGTGCTCTCGTGCATGTGTGGTTAGCAGAAGCCCGTCTGTGACTCGAACCTTCAGACTAAGGATACCTACAACCCAGTAAGAGAACCTCGTAACCATGCAGGTGGTGCGGTGTTCTGGAAAGAGTGAGGCTCTAATGTGAGGGCTGAGTCCGAGCTCTCTGCTTTAGACCACAGGGCCCAGCCCTATCCCTGTCCTTCGTGGGGTCGGTCTCACAGAGCAAACAGCATAAAGTGTTGGGCCAAACGGAAAGCACGTGCAAAGGAGAGCCATGAGTGGAGAAGCGGCTTCTGCGAGGTCAGGAAATCTGCCTTTGGGGCCGGGCACAGGCCACGGGCCTCCGTCTACCATCTAAAACCCCACATTGGTGGCTCTCCAGCTTCCATTTTCTTCCTTCGCAAATGGTTTCCATTTTTAAAATTCACAGTTATTCAGTATTTCTGTGATACTCAGAGCACGCCTCCGGGTATGGTGCTGACTCCGCATCCCCACAAGCCCTTAGTCATTGACTGTGCATATCTGTGTTCTCTTGAGAGAACCTGCCAGCAGCATGACTTTGGGCAGACCGTGTAAGTTCACTGAATCTGTCCTGCCTCATCCGCTGGGGGCCGGGGGGGAGCATCTCTATTTCATAGGGTTGCCATGAGAACATCATTAAGTGAGATGAACCAATCGCCCAGCCAGCTAGCTGGGGAAAGACGGCCCAGACCTAGCAGTGAGACAAGAAATGGTCCGGTTTCCCCTCAGCAGATCACCAGGACTGGGTCTAAGCCCTCCAGGGTGGCTCTAGAGGAGTGTGCACCGCCGATCGATTTTCTGCTGACTGCACGACTGTACAACTCTGCAGGGATAATAAGCTAACTGACTGAAATTGACAGTTACGCAAATTATTTTTATTTGTTCAGTAGAGAGTCAGTAAATTTCCAGTAGAAAAAATAACCCCAGATGCTACTTTCCTATTCGATATTGTAACCGATTTTGCATCTACTAGAAAATTTATTTCAACATTCTTGGCTGTATTTCTGTAAGTGTATTTGTGTCAGATGTGTACACACACACACAAATATACAGTTGACCCTTGAACAACACAGGTTCTGCATGAATCCACTTATACACAGGGTTTTTTTCAATAGTTACAGTATAGTAATATACATATATTTTCTCTTGTTTATGATTTTCTTAATTTTTTTTCTAGCTTACTTTACTGTAAGAAAAAGTATCATATTTTGTATAAAATGTGTTAATCGACTGCTCATGTGATTGGTAAAGCTTCTGGTCGACAGCAGGCTATTAGTGAAGTTTTTGGGTGGTCAAAATTTATACCTGGATTTTCACCTGGGCAGGGGATCAGTGCCCCAAACCCGCACAATTCAAGGGCCAGCTGTATATGTTCTGTTCTTCAAATTTTCTCTTGAACTAGTTGTAACAGCGGTCTGGTTCCCTCATTGATTGATGATGTGAATAAAATCTGTGATATGTGTCTGTTGAAAATTTGCATGAGAGTCATGGTTTTACCTTTTTGAAAATTATGCCTTAACAACGCCCAGTGGATGAGCGTGAGTGCTCCTGAGCCACAGACACCGCACGTGGTGAGCAGCGAGGCCGCCCCCAGACGCAAGTCGTCAGGCTGGGCAGGCCGTGGCGGAGGAGGCCGTGGCGGGAGGAGGCCGCAGGGCCTTCTGGGCAGACTCAGCCAGAGGTTGACGTAAAGTTCCTGCCCATGAAGCGACCAGGGATGAAGGTGCCTCAGACAGGCCTCCCGCACTGGGGACACCAGTGCTGCCCATTCAGAGGACAGCAGGAACCCCCACTTTGTAAAGCACTTCTCACACCCTCTCATCTGAGCTCAGGCCCCCTGGTGGGGTGGTGGGGAGGGGACTCGGTGGCTCGGGAAGTTTGGGAAGTGTAGCTGCTTGGGACACACAGGGCTGGCTCCATGTATTCCTCAGCTGCTCCAAGGCCTGAGCAGCCGTGGCTCTAACGCTCTGCAAGAGTGCTCCAGCTCCCCAGCTTTGGGGCACGGCACCCGCATCCACGGCACCCCCGTCCACGAAACCCACATCCACATGGCACCCACATCCACGTGGCACCCACATCAACGTGACACATGCATCCACGGCACCCGCATCCATGGTACCCGCATCCGCGTGGCACCCACATCCGCGTGGCACCCCGCATCCGCATGGCACCCGCATCCGCGTGGCACCCGCATCCACGGCACCCGCATCTGCGTGGCACCCGCGTCCGCGTGGCACCCGCATCCACGGCACCCGCATCCACGGCACCCGCATCCACGTGGCACCCGCATCCGCGCGGCACCCGCATCCACGGCACCCGCATCCATGGCACCCACATCCATGTGGCACCCGCATCCGCGTGGCACCCGCGTCCACGGCACCCACGTCCATGGCACGCACGTCCACGGCACCCATGTCCATGGCACCCGCATCCGCGTGGCACCCACATCCACGGCACCAGCCTCCATGGCACCTGCATCCACGGCACCTGCATCCGCGTGGCACCCACATCCACGTGACACCTGCATCCACGGCACCTGCGTCCATGGCACCCGCATCCACGGCACCTGCGTCTACACGGCACCCACGTCCACGCGGCACTGGGTGACATCTGGCACGTGTCCTGAGGAAGGCGTGGCTCGGAGGGTGAGGAGCAGTCCCAGCCTCGCACACCATGACGGCGGGAAATCACACCTCCATAATCTATCACTGAGAACAACTTCTGGAAGCTGGCCCTGCTGGGCCCTCTTTTGGGTTGAAGCGTCTTTCTCTCTGAGTCTCTAGAGAGTGTGAAAAGAAAAAGCAATGTGTAGAGCATTCAAGAAGGTCCCGGGCACTGGGGATCAGGCTTCTGGTCCTCCTTGCTGTCTGGAACGTGTCTGGGTGGCTCTGGAAGCCAGCAAAGGCATGACTGGGAGCCGAGAGGTGAGACAGGACAGAGGAGCCTGGATCCCTGACAGCCAAGGTGCTGCCCCCAAGGGATTTCTCCTTTTAGCTGAGAGAGGAGGACACGTTCACAGGATGAGCCACTGGAATTTATGGTCCTCAGAGCCAAGCCTAGCCTTAGCTGATGCATGCACAGGACACACGCAGGAGGACCCGAATTCTGGTCACAAGCTGAGTCACCATGGAAGATATCCTCTTCAACAGCACTGACAATCGCCTCTGCTGGGGATAACTGAAATCATCAAATACTAACTTTTATCCAACAATTAAAATATTAAAAGGCTGGCTTCACGCCAACTGTTCAAAGCTGAACACCTGTGATGCTTCACAGATCTCATGACCAGGACTTGTAACTGTAACTCACTTTCCAGCTTGAACTTGGTCTCACAGTTGAGCTCTGGCATGAACCCAGCCTCTCCTCCAGTGTGCGTTGATATCATGTTATATTAATGTATAAATGCACACCATCCCAATGAAAATGCCAACAGGCCTTTGTTAAATATAATAAATTATACTACATTAAGAGACATAAAAAGTGTTGAGAACACCAGCTGGCTCAATTAATGTCATCTGTAATTTTTCAGAAGCGATGATGCAGTAAATGTAGCCTGATGGAATGGACACTGTCCTTGTCCCCACCCCCGCCCCGCGGGGACCGGCCCCAGCCCAAGAGGTCACCCCTAGCCACACTCCCACCCCGGACCAGCTGGACCACTCCAAAGGGCCAGCCCAGAGTCAGGGCAAGCTGGGGCCTTGGTTCCAGGCATTTTGGTGGGAATCCAGTATTCCTTCCTAGCTGGGCCTTCCAGGAAAGTGCAGAGTGTGCCTGAGCTGAAAGCAAACCTTGAAATCCCTCACTCGGCCTTCCTGGAGAGGGACCTGTGGAAAGGCAAAATTCTTGAAAATTCTATGCCTTTGGCAATGTCTTGATTTGGATGCTCTTTGCTAGAAGGAGCCGGTATAGTGCACAGCTGGACAGCTAAGCCTGTTTCCTGCCCAGGGCCCCGAATGCACAGAAAGCATGTCAACCAGCACTGTCAGGGTCAAGTCAGGGAAGGACCCTGGGGAGCCAGTGACTCGGGGGTCGCGGCCCTGCACCCAGGCTGGCCAGCACCCCCACACTCCCTCTTGGAGTATGAGCTTTTCCTGGGGTGCTCGCAGTGAGACGAACCCTAGGGGAGGGCAGAGGGGTAAGCATCCTGAGAGCGTGGCAGGTGGTGTTCCTGCTCCGATGGGATCAGCACACCTTACACCACCTGGGCCCCCCCCTCCGTTTCCACTCCTCCCTGCTCCTGTTTCCTCCCTGTCCAGCTTCCTTCCCCACACGCCTTGCAAACAGTCCGTCTCGGTGTCTGCTTCCCGGGGACACCTGGAAAATCCTGAGGATAAGGACAATGACCAGCTATCAGGACGCCTAATAGTGCTTTGGTGACACGAACAGTGAGAGGTTACTGCAGAGACAGAGTGTTGGGACAGCATGCATGCCGGTGTTAAGTGTAAGAGACTAACACCTATCAAACGTCTGTGCAAAATGGTGTGAAGAGCATGGATTATCCAATAACATCACTGAGACAAAAAGCTAATGATTTTTTAAAAAGTGAAGTCAGTCCCTTTACCAACATAAATTCCAGTTGATCAAAGACTTAAATGTAAAAAAAAAAAAAAGACACATAAAAACAAAAAGAAAAGATAAAATATATTTGGTGTGGTTTTCATAAACACGACAAAAAATATATCATTGTATGTTTAATAAATTAAATCTTAAAATCTGTGCATGGCCAAGTACAGCATTAAACAAAAGAAGGGCTAGTTTGGTTATTCTGTTTTATTTTGGTAAGAATAGTTAATGTGAGGTCTACCCTCTTTAAAAAGTATAGAAAATAATTCCATCTATGTAAAAAAAAAGTCTGCATATGCGTTAAGACAGACATAAAATAGGACCAGGGACAGAGGGGGGTGTCAGGGACAGTAATCTTGACCACCCCGCCTGCCAGAATTAACAAAGGGCATGCTCCTCGCCAGAACAGGGACGAGCCCCGGTTACTTTTCCGCCGCACTGAGTCTTGATTTGTCTGGGGAGCCACGGATCCTCCTGCCTATTTCAGAACCATTCCTTCTGCTTGTGGATCTGACTCCATTCCACCCTGAGGTGCCCCTCAGATTTCGGCTTCAATGCTGCTCTGTGGGGCCCTCGTCCTCCACGTGGACCTGTCCTTCTAGCTGTTCAGGAGTGCCTGCAGGTCCTACGTTGTGGTTCATCTCAGTAGAAATTTGTCTGGATCTCCTGCTAAATGTTCAAGGATGGTGACTCTGCACAGCTCTATCTCTGGGTCCTTCCGCAGCTCCTGCACTTCACTGGTACCCAGCAAGTGCATGCTCCCTGGATGAGCAAATAGCACTCGGGGAAGTGAGTATGTGACAAGCTCCTGCAGAAGCAGCCCAGATGGTGGGGAGGAGGGAAGCCACCTCTCCGGCGGCCTGCGCAGGTGGAAGAGAGCGGGGCAGGGCTGCAGAGCCCCGTGGGGTGGTAGGAAGAGTCATATTTGCAAGCAGGACCCCCGGCGAACCAGAAGACAATTGTCTTCAGATTGGAGACCAACACAGGGCTTCCAGTGACGGTCGCAACTGAGTTCCTTGATGGAGCGACGTGAGCACGACGGCTCTGGCAAGAATCCTGACCATGCACCCGGGACTGGGGAGTCAAACCTTAGAAGAGACAGGATTTTTTTGTACATTTCAATTTTCTCTGAGGCAAGGGTATATTGCCAGTAAGTTTATGTTACATTTTTAGTGCTTGAAAACATAAAGCAAACGTGACTCGGGACGCACGACCGCTGGTAGCTGAGTGATAAGTGAAGAAAGAACTGGTATGATGAGCTATCCGTCCACAGAGATCCTCAAGGGGCTCCAAACCGTGATATTGCAAGACAGGAAGATGTCCCCACCAGTCTCAACAGAGAGGTCGGGGACTAGAGCTCTCCTGAAGTCCATTTGCAGGGGAAGCCATCGGGGTGTGGCCGGGCCCTGGGACCCCATATGTTCTCCCCGAGGGGTTCTGTCCCAGCCACGCGGATGGCCTCATGCCAGGTGAGGGCTCCTTGAACACCCCGCCACACCCATGGGGGAATCGGACCAGTGGTGGAAATCTGACTCAAGCTGGTCCCAATCTGCCTCTTTCTGTCCTAAGACTTTTGCTTTGGGACTGTGAGAACTGAAGCAGCCTTTGCTTAGGGATGGAATTGAAGGAAAAAGTTTAAACATGAGTAGAGCAGTGGCTGAATCAGGTAACCTGTCTCATCGAGGCTGGCCCTGGTCATGCCCATCAAAGGGCCCTCACCTTGACCTCACTGTGGCAACTCAGCTTAGCCACGATGGGCCAGCTCGGGGAATCGTATCCAAAGTGAACTCCAGCGCTGCGTGTTGCCCTTAGCAAACCCACCCCTCTCTAGAAGCTTCTACTGAGGCTCATCACTGCCCCGGAGGACATCCCAGGTGGCAGCCCCGGGGGGCTGCATTAGCGATCCGTCCCAGCCCACCAGAGCCCTCTGTGCACCAATAGATCGGAAGACAGCAGGTGGCACAGACTGCATGCACAACGAAGGGCTCTCAGAACACAAAAGAACCGCATGGTGGAGGAGCGAGGACGAGCTACTTGGCGCATCCAGGCTGGGGAGGGCGAGGGAAAGATGCAGACGAGAAACTAGTGTGAGGACCAGGAGCATGAGCTTCCCCCTAAGTCCTTGCTCCCAACCCACTTCACAAAACAGAGCTCGGACAGCAGGGATGCAGTGAAATACCATGACATCAACTGAATTCACCATGTTCAAAAAACCAGGATACTAGGGATTACTCGGAAAAACACGATTTTGCATGTAGAACCCCCACACACAGCCCATTTTCCCAAGAAAACTCGGTCCCGAGCCAGCTGTCGGGTTCAGGCCAGCTGACCCAGCAGGTGCACTGCCCGCTCTCGGCAGGCTAAGAACACTCGGGAGATGTCTCTGTGCGGAGGTTCTTGGGTCCACAGCAGCTGGGCGTCCTGCTTTGGGAACGCAGGGCGCACGGCCCCCGGGACCGAACCCAGGCTCCCAAAGGCCGAGTTGCCCTGCAGGCAATACGCCCTAAGCACAGAACCCTTACTCATCTTGTGAGTCACAATCCCTCCCGGTTCTCAAAACACATCAGCCTGATTTCTCCCCGCCGTAGCAGAAGCGCCCTTCCCCACCCTGTCATGGCCTGCGGTCCTGCAGGGCGTCCCTGTCCGAGGGGCAGGAGGTGCTTCTTGACTGAACAGCACGAGGAGGTGTGTGGTCCCCTCCCAGCCGGAGGCAGTTGGTCCTGGGGGGCTGAGAGCACTGTGCAGTCGTGCTGGCCTCCACTGAGGGCAGGCCATCGCGTGGGTCTCAGGCTTGGGGAGGGGGGCCTGCCTTCTCTCCAGCGCACGTCTCCCTGCAGGACTCAGGGAACAGGGAGCAGAACGCAGGGGAGCCCTCTGCACCGCTGGTTGCCACGCTGCCTCGGGGGCCCCAGACGCACGTCTCGCTTCTTTCCAGCTCGGCACAGACAGACCAGGCCTCAAGGAGCTGCTGATCACGTGGGAAACCGGCTCGAGGCTAGGTGATCACGGTGGCGGTATCCCCATGCTGGCAAAGGATGGCCTGCACAGCACGCGGGGCAGGGCAGGGGAGAGAGCTAGGCTCCGTCGGGAAACGCAGGAAGGTGGGAGCAGATGGCAGATACCTGGCGCCTGTTTGCATTTGCTTCGTAAACCACTGGCGTTGGGAGCAGGTGGGGCCCGAGGACGTTCAGGAGAAGCTAAGGGGGGAACAGGTTAATGATTAAATCAGAAGCCTGAAAATAATTTGGAGTCTTAGTTTAATGTTTAGAGTTCTTCATAACAAAATTTCTTTAGGTAAGTCCATTTTCCTTTAAAAACCTTTATTCTTTATAAAATTATATGCTTTTTCTAGACATATGGGAATAGTATACAGGTGCATCAACTAGAGGACACATGCCCCAGACTGCCACATTTCTGTTGTCCAGTGAAGGGTTTGGTGTGAGTCCTGCCTGTAGACTCCCTGTATGTAGCTGTGCACAGATGTGTGTGTGTGTGTGTGTGTATTCGTATTCTCATATACCTATATGTGCATGATTTTTCTTTTTTCTTTTAACTCTTTTAATTTCTTAATGTTTTTATTGAAGTATAATTAACACACAGTGTTGTATTAGTTTCAGGTGTACAATAGAGTGAGCCAACATTTCTATACATTACACAGTGCTCACCATGCGTGCACCCCCAATCCCCTTCCCTCCCCCACCCCTCCCCCTCCCTCCTCCCCCACAACCACCAGGGTGTTCTCTGCAGTTAAGAGTCTGTTTTTTTTTATTTGTTTCTTTTTTCTTTATTTGTTCATTTGTTTTGTTTCTTAAATTCCACGAGATGATTTTTTTTTTTATTAAAATGAGCTTATACTGTTTTTGTGTGAAAACCAAGACCTCAGGAGAAGACTTTATAAAATGTCCTCAACCACACCAGGCTCTCTCCTAGTCTGCCTTTCCACATCTCGCTGGCAAATCTTTCCCAGAGAGAGTCAAGTGGTTCCCAGATAAGCAGCCACCTGCGGACTTGTAATTTGCAAACAGGTTGTGCCACTTGCGAAGGCGGTATTGTGAATGATTTCCCAAGGCGCTTTGGAGAGTCAGTCATTCTCCTTGCCACCAAAAGCAAACCAGGAAAACATCCAGCGTCCTCCAAGATCTAAGAAGGCATATGCCATGGTAATCATGGGAACTAAGGAGGCACAAAACGAGGTAAAATCGTCACGCACGGCGTTATTTAGTCTGGGGAGACGTAATGCAAACTTTTTGGACATCTGTGTGTTGTGGGATCAAAGGCACACAATTATCTTTGGAGATTTACCAAGGTAATTTTACATCCCTGCAGCTTTGCCCGTGCAGACAACATAATGGATTGAGAAATACCCAAAACATTCTCGCGTAATCACCACTTTGCCCTCATCTGGGATCGTGGGCAAATGTGCATTTGGCCTTTGGCTGTCCCAATGATAGGTCCAGCTTTCTCAGCTGCTCCCAGGGCTCAGTTGGACCCTGTTCAATCAGAGGGCCTCAGGCTCTGGTCTGCTGGGCTCACAAGACGCAGGGCTGGAACTTTCACTTTCTGTGGGGAGAAGCCTGGTCCGGCTCATCACCTGCGGCGCTGAGCAGCTGCGGGTGGTGGGCTCTGTCACCTTGGTGGAGATGTGAGGCAGGGGGCCGATGGGCTCTCCCTCCCCATCCGTTCTATCACGTGACCTGCTTTCTTTAGGTGACAGCAGGTACCCCACCTGAACTGCTGTGATTTCTCTATTTTCTTCGTGGTTTACTGCCTGTTTCCCTCAGTGGTATGAAACCTCCGTGGGAACGGGGGCCCTTTCCGGCCAACACTTTGTTGGCCTCAGCACCCAGAGCTGTCTCTGGCACAGGGCAGGCCGGGGCAAGCGGCTTGACTGCCTGCAGAAGGCGGCTGGGCCGCTCAGGCAGCAGAAGGCCCACCGGAGGGAAAGGGACAGTGCACGTGGAAAACAAAGAGGCGTGTGTGCATGCATGTGCGCGCACGAGTGTGCACTAAACGGGGGCCTCCCTCACCCCCCCAAATACGCGAGTGTGGCGTGAGGACTTTCCCCTCTCCGACTCCTTCATGTTTCGACACTGGCAGGGCATCCCAAGCACTCACAGCGACCTGCCTGTCTCCTTCTCTCTGGGACAAGATGAGGCGCCTTGGCCTTTCCAGACGTGGTGGCTCAGGGGCCCCGCAGATTCCTGCCGAGGATGCGGGCTGCAGTCAGGCCGCTCAAGTGGCCCAAGTGGAAAGGCATGCGAAGGACCCCAGGGGCAGGGAAGACGCAGGATCTCAGCACGGCTCCCACGGCTGACATGCTTTGTGAGCACTGTGAGCATGAACATATTTCGGAATATTTCAGGTCTCTCTCTGGGCCCTGATTCCACTGAGTTTGTCCTGAGGAGGGTCTCGGCTCTCTCGGATAAGTGATGGGAAGGAGCTGAAGGGACCTCGGCTGGGGGAGGACGGGATCCAGGATGGACCCCAGCCGCATCCAGAGCACCGTGGCCAGCTCGGTCCTCACAGCCGCCGGCCTCCCCCACCAGCCAGCAGGCCAGCCTGCCCCTCCGAGGCTTCAGCTGCTTTGAAACACTTGCTAAGAGATTAACAGAATGTTTTCTGAAGCCAGAGTTGAGAGAATATAAATTGCCCTGACTTTAAAAAAGAAAAAAAGCACCAAATACATTTATTTCCAAAGAGTAAGAATTCCAAACATCAGCAATAATTTGCTCCATTCCTTACAAATACATTGCTCATCTTTATTAGAAGAAAGTATAACTAATGAATAGGACAAATTTGAATTTGTGGGCTGCTTTTATTAACAAAGATATCAGGTCTAAATGTCAAGAAAACTGATATCAATTTGCTTATATAAGTAATTTCTTCAAAAGAACAAATCACTGATGATACTTCCCTGGAAGTGAGAGCGATCTTTAGCTTCTCAGCAGGAAGTTTACTGATGCAAAACGTGATCCTGTAGGACTCACACCTCCAGGAGCTTTCGTGTCGGCAAAACAGTGGCATCTAGTGGCTGGTAAAATCCCCGCCTGTCAAACCCCGTGAGTCTCCAGAACCTTCATTCTCAGCCATGTGCCAGATGGCGTCCTTCATTTAATACCCAGTAAGTGATCGTGAGGATTCAAGCAGATCTACAAAATCATCTTCCTTCCTCTAAGTGATAAGGTGTTTTTAATTGTAAGGAATGAAGTGATTATTAGTATTTTGAGCCATTTATACCTAAGTTTTCAGCCGTTGGAAGCTCCCCCAGGCCAGTTATGTGTTGCTCATAATGCTGACACGGCTGACAGGCCAAATCAGCTTTTGGGTTTCTGGAATTCCCCACTCTTGTCCCCGTCCCAGCCACGTACCTGCAGGAATGTATAAATTAGTGGACACGCACTTCTGAGGCTGGGCCCCTCCGATTATGAGGAAAGTATTGTAGCTTCATCTAAACTTGTCCTCATCACATGAACAGTTTGGGCACGGTCCTGGGGGGCATCTCTTAAGAAATATTTTGGGAGAGCGACATCACTAAAATGATGACATATGTTGTCTCTGACTTCCCTCCCCTCTCCCACGAAGAACAATTAGCAACTGTTAGAGAACAACACCCCTGAGAGAATCGTAGAACACGGGCGTGAGGCTAAAGCACCGCCTGCACCTCAGAGACCAGGACAGACTGCGTCAGCTGGACAAGAGAAGCCACCACACGGCCACGTGGCCACATGTTACTACATCGTCCCTCCCTTAGGCCAGCACAGCCCCACATGGAGAGGTCTCCCCTGAGCCGCTGGTTCATCCAGTGGGAAAAGGGAACCCAGGGTAACAACTAGCCTCCCCAGCATTGTGGGTCATTTTGTGGGAGCCCCTAATCTGATTTCATACCATGGGGATTGCAGGGGAATGTGCGGGACTCAACCACTGGGAATTTGACTGTGCAAGGGAAGGGGGGAGGGGCTTGCCACAACCAGCGCTGGGATCTCGGGAGACCTAGTTCATAATTGCAGTGCCCAAGTAGTAATCCCCATGAGAGATTTTGTTCATCTGCAAAACCAAGTCAGGGTTATGGTCTGACCAGGGAACTTAGTGGGGTGCAGATCTGCCTGATTTGGATCCTCGAACAAGGAGTTCTGCCAGCCCTGGAGCCCAGTTTGCCCGTGCCAAGGCAAGGTGCTGAGTCACAGCCCCACTCACCGTGGAGAGTGCCTTCTAGCCCCATTCGAGCAGAAGGACTGGCAACAATTCCTGGAAGCTGTGCAGCCCAGTGGTGCTCCAGCCAAGAGGCCAGCAGGCAGAGCTGATGGCCCCCAGAGCAAAGCCACTACTGAACGTAGAGACTTCCTGAGCTATGCACAAGCAGGGAAATCTACACACAGCTAAGTCCCAGGGTAGCTCTTGGTCCCTCCCAACCAGAGAGCTTGTTTGGTAAATTGAGAGTAGCCTGGAGCAGCTCCTGCCCAGGCATAGGGGCTGAGACAACCCCACCCCCTGTGAAGGGGGCCTTCCAGCCCCATCTGGCTGAAAGCTGTGCAGCCCAGCTGTTCATGAGCTGAGAAGCAAGCAGGCGGGCTAATGGCCCCTGGGACAAAGCCAGTACCAAGCATGGATGCTTCCTGTGCTGCACACAAGCAGGGAAATGAGTACAATGCCAAGTCCCTGGGTTGCTCCCAGCCCCGCCCAACCAGAGAGCTTGTTTGGGAAATTGAGAGCAGCTTTTCCCCTTCCCTTCCAGGCACAGGGGCTGAGACAGAGCCCCGCCCACTGTGCAGAGTGTCTTCCAGCCCCATATAACCAGAAGGCTTGGTGACAACTCCTGGAAGCTGTGTGACCCAGCAGTGCTAGAGTGGAGAGAAGGACAGGCACAGCTGACAGTTTGCAGAGCAAAGCTCGTGGCCCTATTCTTCCAGGAAACTTGGGGTGTGGGTTGGCCTGAGTTAAGGCAAGAAACAAAGAACTTCACATCTTTAGAGCAGTTTTCCCTGCTGTTCCTGGCCATCCCTGCACATCTAATTCATGGCTCAGCTCATCACTGAATACAGCCTTCAACCTGTAAGCAACCTAACCAAAGTACATGGGAAGCTGCATAGCCTATTTAATAGTCCTATGTACAGTGGCACTTGAACAGAGAGCCTAACCTGTGACTTCCCCCATCTGCAGAGCAAAACAAGGGGCCTCCCCTAACCAGGGAATTCTGGCTTGATTCAGGTCCCCAAACCATGAGCCATACAGGCTCTGGTCCTGTTGTCCTGCCAGGGCAGGGAAACTAATTCATAGCCCTATTTAGTACTGACTGTAGTACCTAGTCCTGTCCATCTAGTAAACCTGACCAGAGAATCCAGCCAACTGTGGAGCCCATCCTACTGCCTCACTTGAGGGTTAGGGAACCAAACCAGTAGTCTTTTTCAACTATTCTCAGCCAATAACACAGCCCCCATTCCCAACCACAGAGTTGGAAAAGTTTCCTTGCCAAAAATAGGCCATAATATCAGGACCCATCTCCCCAAGGACATTACCAGCAGACACACCCAGAAACCCAAACAGAGCTGACTGGTGAAGAGCTGTCTCTGCCAGAGCAAACCTGTAACATCTAGAAGAGGAGCTCAATTACTCAGATGCACAGATACCAATGTAATGAATCAAGGATCATGAAAAATCAGGTACATATGACACCACCAAATGAAACTAATAAAGTTCCAATAACTGACCCTAAAGAAATGGAGGTCTGTCAGACAGAGAATTCAGAACAATCCTCTTCAGGAAGTTTAGTGGACTACAAGAAAACAGACAGACAACTAAACAAAATTAGGAAAACAATGCATGAACAAAATAAGAAGTTCGACAAGGAATAGCAACCATCAAAACAAACAAACAAACATATGAAATCTGGGAGTCAAAAAAATACAATAACTGAACTGATGAACTAAGTAGAAGATTTGAAAACTAGACTCAACCATGGAGAATAAAGAATCAGTGACCTGGAGGACAGGACATTGGAAATTATTCAGTCAGAGGAGCAAAAAGAAAAAAGAGTGAAAGAGTGAAGAAAGCCTATGGGAATTATAGCACACAATGAAAAGAAACATTATTCACATTAGGGAAATTCAAGAAGGACAAGAGAAAGAGAAAGGAACAGAAAGCTTATTTAAAGTAACAATGGCTGAGAATTTCCCAAACCTAGGGAGAGAAATGGACATCCAGATCCATGAGGTCCAAAAGATCCCAAATAGGTTGAATCCAAATGAGGGCTACACTGAGACACATTGTAATTAAATTATCAACACTAAAAAACAAAAAAATAAAAATAAAAAGAATTTTAAGAGGAGCAAAACAAAAGATGGAAATTACAAAGGAAGCCCCATAAGACTAGAAATAGATTTCTCAACAGGAATTTTTCAGGCCAGGAGAAAATGGAATGACATATTCAAAATATTCAAAGACAATAACTGTCAACCAAGAATTCTATACCTGGTGAAGCTGTCCTTCAGAAATGAAGGAGGAATAAAAACTTTACTAAACAAACAAAAGCCAAGAGAGTTCATTACCACCAGACCTGCCTTACAAGAAATGTTAAAGGGATTCTCTGAGTGAAGGAAAGGAATGCTATTAACATCAACAAAAACATAAAAAGATAGTGCAAACCTCACTGGTAAGGATAAATATATAGCCATGGTTAGATTCTGCAATATGGTAATAGTGGTGCCTAATTCACTTACACCTCTAGTTTAAAAGTAATAAAAAAAATGAAAGTATTAAAAATAACCATAACTACAATAGTCTGTTATTAGTTATACAATATAAAAAATATAAATTGCAATAGCAATAAGCTAAAATGTGAAGGGGAGAAGAAGTAAAAGTATAAAGTTTATGAATTTTATTGGAGTTGAGTTATTATCAGTTTAAAATAAGATGTTATAAATTTAAGATATTCTATGTCAGCCTCATGATAACCACAAGGGAAAATCCTGTAGTAATTGTACAAAAGTACATGATAAAGAAGTCAAAACACACTGACACCAAAAGACATTAAAACACACACAAAAAAAGTAGGATAAGAAACAAGATCTATAAAATAACCAGAAAACAGTTAACAAAAGGACAATAGTAAGTTCTTACTTATCAGTAATTACTTTAAACATAAAGGGATTGAATTCTCCAATTAAAAGATATAAAATGGCTGGGTGATAAAAAAAAAAAAAAAAACACCAAGATCTAACAATATGCTGTCTAGGAGGGATTCACTTTAGCCTTAAAGACACACATAGACAGAAAGTGAAGGGATGGAAAATGACATTTCAAGCAAATGATAACAACAACAATAAAAAAGCAGGGGTAGCTATACCTACACTGGATAAAACACACTTTAAACTAAAAATGGTAAAAAAGAGACAAAGAAGATTATTAAATGGTGATAAAAGGGTCAATACATCAAAAAGATATAACAATTGTAAATATTTCTGCACTCAACATTGGAGCACCTAAATATATGAAGCAAAAACTAACAGAGCTAAAAGAAGAAATCAGCAGGAATACCATAATAGTGGGTACAATAATAGTGGGGGGCTTTATTACCCTATTCTCAACAATAGAGAGATCATACAGACAGAGAATCAATATGGGAACAACAGATTGGAACAACAACATATGCAGCGCATTCTATCCAACAACAGAATACACATTCTTCTCAGGTGCACATAGATCATTTTCTAGGATAAACTATAAGTTAGACCACAAAACAAGTCTTACCAAATTCTATATGGTTGAAATTATATCAAGTATCTTCTCTGACCACAATGTCATGAACCCAGAAATCAATAACAAAAGGAAAACTGGAAAATTTATGAATACATGAAAATTAAACAACACTCACCTGAACAAGCAATGGATCAAAGAAGAAATTAAAGGAGAAATAAGAAAGTTTTTTGAGACAAACAAAAATGGAAACACAACGTATCAGAACTTGTGGGGTGCAGGAAAAACAGTTCTAAGAGGGAAGTTCATTTCAATAAATGCCAATATTAAGAAGCAAGAAAGATCCTAAAGAAGCAACCAAATTTTATGCCTTAAGGTACAAACTGAACACAAAGTTAGAAGAAAGGAAATAATTAAGATTAGAGCAGAAATAAATGAAATAGAGAATAGAAAAAAAATAGAAAAGATTAACCAAAGTAAGACTTCATTCTTTGAAATGATAAAATTTACAAACCCTTATCTAACCAAAGAAAAAAGAAAAAGGACCCAAGTCAACTGAGTTATAAATGGGAAAGGAGACTTTATACTGGATACTACAGAAATTCAAGGGATCATAAGAGGCTGTGATAAGCAACTATATGCCCACAAACTGGATAACCTAATAAAAATGGAAAATTTTTTAGAAATCTATAAATTAACAAGGCTGAATAAGGAAGAAATAAAAACTGTGAACAGACAAATTACTAGTAAGGAGATTGACTCAGCAATAAAAAAATCTCCCAATGAAGAAAAGCCCAAGACCAGATGGCTTTGTCAGTGAATTTTACCATTCAAAGAAGAACTAACACCAATTTTTCCCAAGCTCTTCCAAAAAATCAAGGAGGTGGGCCATTCCCAAGCTCATTTTATGAGGTCAGCATTATCCTGATACCAAAACCAAAAAAGGATGCTACCAGAAAAACAAACATAAAAACTACAGGCCAATATCCCTGATGAATATCAATGCAAAAATTTTCCACAAAATACTAGCAAACCAAATTCAGCAGCACATTAAAAGGACCATTCACCATGAACAAATAGGATTTACAATTTGGAATGTGAGGATGGATAGTTTGACATATATAAATCAAGCATTGTGATACATCACATTAATAGAATAAAAGAAAAGAATCATAATCATTTCAATAGAAGCAGAAGAAGCATTTGACAAAATTCAACATTTATTCACAATAAAAACTCAACAAATTAGGCATAGAAAAAACATATCTCAACATAATTAAAACCATATATGACAAGCCCATGGCTAATATCATGCTCAGTGGTGAAAGGTTGAAACATTTCCTCTAGGATCAGGAAGAAGACAATGGTGCCCACTCTCACTGCTTCTATTCAACATAGTACTAGAAGTCCTAGCCAGAGCAATCAGGCAAGAAAAAGAAATAAAAGGTATCAGAATTAAAAAGGAAGAAGTAAAACTATCTCTCTTTTCAAAGGACATTATCTTATATAGAGAAAATCCTAAAGGTTCAACCAAGAAACTATTAGATCTAATCAATGAATTCAGTGAAGTTGCAAGATACAAAATCAACATATGAAAGTAAGCATTTCTATATACCAACAACACATTTTCAGAAAAGGAAATAATTGAAATGGACCCCACTTACAATAGCATCAAAAACAATAAAATATTTAGGAATAAATTTAAGGAGGAGAAAGATCTGTACTCTGAAAACTACAAGGCATTGATGAAAGACATCAAAGAAGACACAAATAAATGGAAAGTATTCCATGTTCATGGACTGGGAGAATTCATATTTTTAAAAAGTCAGTACTACCCTAAGACATCTATAGATTTAAGGCAATCCCTACCAAGATTCCAAAGGCATTTTTTACAGAAATAGGAAAAAAACTCTTAAAATTTTATATGGAGCCACAAAAGGCCCCCCAAAGCCAAAGAAATCCTAAGAACAAAGCAGAAAGCATCACACTTCCTGATTTCAAGCTATCCTATAAAGCAATAGTCATCAAAAAGTATGGTACTGGCATAAAAACAGATGAATAAACCAATGGAACAGAAGTGAGAAATAAACCCAAGCATTATAGAGTTAACTAATGTTTGACAAGGGAGCCAAGAACACTCAATGGAGAGAAGACAGTTTTTTCAATAAATGGTGCTGGGATAATTGGATATTCACTTGTAAGAGAATGAAACTGGGCCCCTATCTTATTCCACACACAAAAATAAACTCAAAATGGATTAAAGACTTAAATATAAGACCTGCCACCATGAAACTGCTGGAAGAAAACACAAGAATAAAGCTCCTTGACATGAGTCTTGGTGGTGATGTCTGGATGTTACGCCTACAGCATAAGCAACAAAATCAAAAGTAAATGAGTGGGACTCCATCAAACTAAAAAGCTCTGCACAGCAAAAGAAACCATCAACAAAGTGCAAAGAAAACCTATGGAAGGGGAAAAATATTTGCAAACCATATATCTGATAAGGGATTAATATCCAATATACGTAAAGAACACATACACTCAATAGCAACAAACAAACAAAAACAAACAAAAAAGAATTTAAAAATGGGCAAAGGACCTGAATAGCCATTTCTTCAAAGAAGATACACCAAAAGCCAACAGGTACATGAAAAAATGCACAATATCTCGAATCATTAGGAAACTGTAAATCAAAACCATAATGAGATATCACCTCACACCTGTTAGAATGGCCATCGTCAAAAAGACAAGAGATAACAAAAGCTGGCAGGATGTTGAGAAAAGGATCCCTTATGCACTGTTGGTAGGAACATGAACTGGTGCAGCCACTGTGGAAAACAGAATCAAGGTTATTAAAAAAGTTAAAAATAGAACTACAGTGTGATCTAGCAATCTCACTTCTGGGTGTGTATCCAAAGAAAATGAAAACACTAACTCAAAAATATACCTGTACCCCTATGTTCAAAGCAGCATTATTTATAACAGCTGAGACATGGAAACAACCTAAGTGTCCATTAATGAATGAATGGATAGATAAGTTGTGTATATGGATACCATGGAACATTATTCAGCCATAAAAAATGTGGAACTCCTACCGTTTGTGACACCATGGGTGGACTCTGAAGGCATTATGCTAAGTGAAATAAGACAAAGGAAGACAAATACTATATGATCTCTCTTACATGTAGAATCTTAAAAAATAAAGTTAAAAATTTAAAAACTCATAGAAAAAAAAATAAGACTTGTGGTTACCAGAGACAGAGGGTGATGGGAAAATGGAGGAAGGTGGTCAAAAGGTACAAAATTCCAATCACAAGATCAATAATTACTAGGGATGTGAGGTAGAGCATACATACAGCTAACACGGCTGTACGTATGTCTAGGAAATACAGGGAAGTTTCCAAATCCTAGGAGTTCATCACAAGAAAATGTATTTTTCTTTTCTCTTTCCTTCCTTTTCTTTTTATTGTATCTATATGAGACAGTGGATGGTAGCTGAACCTATTGTGGTAATTATTTTATAATAAAGGTAAATCAGACCACCATGCTGCCTACCTCAAAATGACACAGTGATGTATGTGAATTATTTCTCATTAAAACTGGGTGGGGGGGGAGCATTTTGTTCTGCTAGAGAGCCAAGGCAGATTGTAAAATGCTGTTCATTTAAAAAGCCACTATTATGAAGGATAAAAGGGCAGAACCAGGAGGGAAAGTGGGAGCAGATAGGATGAAAGCAATTATTTCCATGTGAACTCCTGACTACCAGAAGGACAGTTAGAGGGACAGGGACGGACGTGGCTTGCAAAGACAGGAGCAGACTGAGGCTTCGTGACGTAAGCACAGAGCTAGAAGGGTAGCTCCCTGGAGTTGTTCCCCAAGAGTCAGTGAGCAAATCCCAGAAGGTGGTTCTGGTACGTTTGAACAGTGGGTAACAGAAGAAAAGTTCAGCTGGGTCTTGTAAGATCAGAGTGGAAGTTGATTGTGAATAGTTGTAGACAGGCCAGCACTGAAGTAAGCTAGAATGTTGCTGAAAATAAAAATGAAACCAGAGTTCATTAATCGATAAGACTGGGGTAAAAAAGTGCATGTTATGCTAAGTATTAGATTTCTTTAAATAACTATTCCAAGTGGTATTTTCTGTGAAAGTTAAAATGTCATCTTAGCCAGTTAACATTTCCTGGTGATGACTATGTGTTAGGGCTATTCCGGGGCCTTCACAATTACTAGCTTCCTGAACTTTTGCAACTCTCCCCTTTCAAGAGGAAAGCGGGTTTGGAAAGTGGTGCGATTCCCGTGAGACTCTTGGGCAGAGAAGTGACGGGTTAGGGTTTACACCCACTGGTCTCATTTGTTTCCATGTTGGTGTCTTTTAGGGACGATGTTGCTTGCATGTCTGTATTAAAATGACAATCCACGTTTTGTCTGTATGTAAAACCATTATTTTCCTAAAAATTTTATTTTCACAAGAATAAATCAAGCTGCAAGGGCTTTCTCGTGCTCTTCAAAAGGAATGACATGCTCCCATGAATGGCGGGTGTGGCCAGTGACCTAACCATGTTAGGTCACCATCAGTCTAGACTAAATAAAAATTGCTGGGCGCCTGGGGGGCTCAGTCGGTTAAGCGACTGCCTTCGGCTCAGGTCATGATCCTGGAGTCCCGGGATCAGGTCCCGCATCGGGCTCCCTGCTCGGCAGGGAGTCTGCTTCTCCCTCTGACCCTCCCCCCTCTCATGCTCTCTCTCTCTCAGTCTCTCTCTCTCAAATAAATAAATAAAATCTTTAATAAATAAATAAATGAATGAATAAATAAATGAAAATTGCTAATTTCACAGAACTTTGGAAACAATCTTCAAACGTCAAGTTCACTAACAACTGAATGGAACAATTGAATGAACAAATGGATAAACAAATGATTTAGCTTACTAACTGTGAGATATGGTTAAGTTCTTTAAAACCAGATGGGTGCTGCCCAATGTGGGAGATACTGCAACAGGTAGCTATTTAAAGTTAAATTAATTAAAATGAAATGCAGTGATGAGTTCAGCTCCTTAGTTGCACGAGCCATGTTTCGAGGGCTCAGTAGCCACATCTAGCCTGTGGCTGCCATGGACAGTGCAAAAAGTTCTCTTGGACAGCACAGCTCTATTCAAAAAATCCCAAATGTGTGATCTGTTCTGAAGCTCAGCTCCCTGTCTAGTCAGGCCCGAGAGTTCCAGTGACAATTATCAGAGCTCCCTTCGGGACAACATAAAATGATGCATGTAAAGTCCTTTGCAAATTGTAAAATGCTATACTCAGGAGGCGTTGTGGTTTTGTTTTTTTAATTATTGCAGTGTTGTAAAATCACATAGTCTTTGAGATAACCAAAACTTTGGCCCTTGGATCTTCCAATCATGTTGTCGTTTTCAGAAGTTATGCTATATATCTTGAAGCCCACATTTACACCTTGTTCTTCTTTTTTTTTTTAAGATTTTATTCATTTATTTGACAGAGAGAGACACAGTGAGAGAGGGAACACAAACAGGGGGAGCGGGAGAGGGAGAAGCAGGCTTCCCGCGGAGCAGGGAGCCCGATGCGGGGCTGGATCCCAGGACCCTGGGATCACGACCTGAGCCGAAGGCAGATGCTTAATGACTGAGCCACCCAGGCTCCCCTATACTTTGTTCTTTAAGACTGAAGTACATCTACATTCTGTAATATTGACGATTTCTTTTAATGCGAAAGGTACCATCATATATATATATATATATATATATATATATATATATATATATATATACACATATATATATATTATATATGTGTGTGTGTATGAAAATGATTATTTTACTGTAAGGACTTTATCTAGAAATTAATAGGGGAAAACTGCAAGTACATACAAGTTGATAAAAGTCCTAATCTTTTGCCCTGTTAGAAAGTGGTTATTGTAGATCACAGAGAAGGTGAATGAGTAACAACCCCCATGGTGCTTCCTGGCGTCAGTGATAACCAAGTCCATTAACACACAGGGGCCTTGATGACCTGCGTGCCTCTCACACAGAGGAGAGAGAGAAGGGGACTTCTTGGTACAGACTGCTCTTCCTGTGCCCCGATTGGTTTCTTTAAGGGAACTACGAATCTATGTGTCCACTGATGGTTGACACCTTTAATCGGCATGATGGAAAGAAGCCTGAAGAATGTCCTTGTGGTTTCTTTTGGATTTCTGCTTCTCTTTACAGCCTATGGAGGTCTGCAGAGTCTGCAGGTAAGTGAGAACACTTGTGCGTGAACGTCTGTCTCTTGGCCTTCAAGAATCCCCATGGTCACAGAAGACGAGGAACGTAGAATTTCTGATTAACCAGTTCACCTCCAAATCCTCTCAAACAGTGGTTTCTATATGCGAGCTTGCAATGCACAGCCTCACCCCGCCAGCAGGATTGCACAGCAGAGAGCGTGTGCTTGACCCTTGGACAAGGGGTGTGGGTCGACTTAGTGATGTGATAAGACATTCTTCGCCTTTGGATAGAGACTCAGGATGAATCATGGTGAATTCTATGGTTTCAGGACTTTGGCTTTGTGGTTGGGGTAGTAACGTGAATTTATCAAGTTTCACTAAATTATATAGATGCTAAGCCTCTTTAAGCAATACAGTGAATTTGGACAAAGTGGTCTCTATAAGTTTGACCCCTATGGTACTCTTTCCTCCTCGGGCCTCTCTAAACAGCTGTGGCAGGGGTCACATGTGCCTGGGAGTAGATTTGCTATATATGTCCCCAGATAGTTACTTTTTTTTTTTAAACGTATTTGGCATAGGGGCAGCCGTCCAGGGAGAGCAGACGACTCCCCCCTCCCCCCCGCCCCCCACACACCCAGGTCCTCCCCAGTCCGCCTGGGCTCCTGGGAGTAGAAGCACCCACAATCGTTGCTGGGGCCCCTTCTTCCCTGGAAGACCTGAGATGTTAGGGAACCAGACCTCCAACTCTGGCGTGGGGCAATCCCCCCCCCCCCCCCCTTTCTCTGCCTTCTTTCCTAGACCTGACCCAACATGTTTCCTTGCTTGCTGATCCAGAATATGTAAACACGGTTTAACTAGGACTGTCTCCATCAGTCAGGACTGGCCTAAGCAAAAGAATGCAATGACATGGACAGAAGTGACCTTAGGCATGGCTGTGTCCCCACGATGTTGGGGGCACCTGCCTGTCCCTTTGGCTTTCATCTGCTCAGCTTCATTCTCAGGCCTCCAGGGGGTGGTACAGATGGTCCCAGGTGTCTCCAGGGTCCCAGCCCTGATCCGAACTCACCCCTGGACCCGGGCGCCCACCTACAAGCGTCCCCCTGCTGTGGCCCTCTCACTCCTATGGCTAATGGTCTCCTACTAGTCATTCAGATCTCCACTTGGATGTCCTCCCCTTCTCCCCCTTCCCTGCTCCCTGGAGCCAAAGTCTGGATGGGGCACACTTGTGTGTACTCCCCTGGTGCTGTGGTAGGCTCTGCAGTAAGCCCGTGAGTCCCTGATGCCAGAAGGATGGTCACTACTCCGTGACCATGTCCCCCTGACTAAGACAGTCCTCAACACACAGGAGGCAATCAATGGATAACTCTGTGCATGAAAGTCAGCGGTGCATGCTAATCTCCAGCTTACCTACCTTCCCAGGCTCTCCATGGGCTTAAAGATACGACCCTACTCCCCAGGACTGAGCCGGGACTCCTCATGTTGTAGTCTGGCAGGCTGCCCAGCCTCATCTTCCCAGAAGAGCTTCAAGGCTCTGGACAAAGCAGCTAAATGTTCCCTGCTGCCTCTCAGTTCAGGACGAGGCCCATGCAAACTCATCCCCCACATCTCCTGCCTCCCACACCTCCCCCCCTTCCTCAGGTTACCCCCTCATCCTCCAGATCTCATTTGGTCTTCACTCCTTATAGAAGGTCTTCCTGACTGCACTGGGCTAGCTTCCCTTGCAGGACTCAGGCCCAGTTGCAATGGTCTGTTCGTTGGTGTTACTGACCCCCGTCAGCTCCTGTCCACTATGCACACCTGGAGGGCAGTGGCTGTTGTAATTTCCTTTGGTTTCGCTAGAGCAGTGCACGGAGCCTCTCCTGGTAAGTGCTTAAGGATGTATTTGTTGGGTGACTTAAGTGAATGTCCTACTTGCTTATGTGAGCAGGTCTTGCATAATTCAAATTTCACACGCACACGTACTCATCCGCATACAGTATTCTGCAGGTCTGCTCTTCTAACACATGCAGACGCAGGTGTTTGAACACCGGCATTCACGTAGAAAAGAAATTTGCTTTTAAAATTTGATTCCCACTTTGGCTACTGAAATCTGTCTTCCTTTTCAGTGGTTTGCAGTCAGATTTCATTATAAGTGACCAACATACCTTGCTGATTTGCAGCAGCACTGTGTGTGGAGGAGAAATTCCAGTGCACGGAAGTGCTGTATGCTTCTCATGAACATAAGAGGAGCCAAGCTCAGTAACACAGGAGAATTTCATACGTTTGTATTAAGGAAACAAAAGGCTCAGGCTGAACCAACTCTCTCACTCCACACTCCTAGCAACCAGAGTCGTAAGTGGAAATTTCCAGATAACCCGTAAGTCAGAGCAGAGTGCTCAATTTCCATCTTCCAACGAGATTTCAGAATTTTCATGACTAGCTGTGGTTACTTTCAGTTTCAAATAATCCACAAATACAGTTACGTACCCGCTTTGGGCAAGGCATCGGGAGAGATTTGGAAAGAATAGAATATTGCCCATGTTGGGGGATCGTTGTCAGCTGGGGTGACGTCGCGGGGCACCGGGTGGTATGTGCTAGAGGTCAGGTGAAATTCTAGCATAGGATCAAAGCAGCGGTCTCTGTGGATGAAGTTATCCTGGAGCCCTTGGAGACGCTTGATCTACACTTGAAGAATGGGAACCCTTTGAAAAGCAAGGACAAGGAAGGTCAGAGCACGTCGAGGGGTGGGGCAGGAAAGGAAGAGAGAAAGAAGAGAGAATCTTGGGAGTGGTGGGTGCCATGCAGAGTCAGAACTCAGCCCAAGGGTTTGGGGTCCACAGTAGACAGAATGACAGTGAGGAAGTGCCAGGGGGCTGCACCTGCCCTGTGCAGGGTACCTTGCCTCAGGACATTGTCTTGTCAGAAGGGGGACCAGCGAGGAAGGAATGTGAACAGTCCAGACATTAAACTACCAGCTTCCAGATCATCTAACTATCTAGCTGTGCATACGAATCTGCAAGGAGACAATGTCCCCATCTTTATCTCTTCCATGGGGAAAATCACACCCATTGCTCAGCCTTAAAGGGGAGGAATGCAAAGCTGTTCTATAGATGGGAGCAGATGCTACAGAGGGCATGAGGCCCTCTGCCCCACCGTGACCCCAGCACCGAGGGCCTCGGGTTTCCCCTCCCTAGTCTCTAGCAGCAGCTGACTCTCTGTTGGGACTGTGCTGGTTTCCCCCCACATTGCACCTGTCAGCTGGGAGGGGGCCGCCCGCCAGGGAAAGCCTATTGCTGGTGGTCTCCGGAAACTAGTGCTGACCTAGAGCTCTTTCCCCTTGGCCACCGGCCCCTCTGACCAGGGTGGTTTTGTCCCCCACAGAGCAGCCTGTACAGTGAGGCAGGCCTGGGGGTGACGGCACTCAGCACGCTGTATGGCGGGGTGCTCCTGTCCTCCATGTTCCTCCCGCCGCTCCTGATTAAGAAGTTTGGCTGCAAGTGGACCATCGTCATCTCCATGTGCTGCTACGTGGCCTTCTCCCTGGGCAATTTCTACGTCAGCTGGTACAGCCCGCACAGCTCCCGCCCTGCTTCTGGGTCAGGCCTCAGGTTCAGCTGCCCGATGACACCCCACTGCATCCACTTTAACATGAGTGCTGCTTCCTGAAATTCCTCTCTGCTCCTGGACAGGATAATGTGGAGGTTTTCTTCCCATTTTTTTCTCATCAAGATGTCTCTGTCCCTTTTGCTGGGCCCATCTCCTCCCACCAGTTCCCAGCCATGACCTTCCCTCAAGTCTGTTGTGGGCCTTGAGCTTCCCTCCCTGCACCAGGGCACTTTTGTGGCCCCAGCAATGAGAGCTAGACCCTAAGATATCCAGGGTGAATTTCAGGGGATTTAGCAGAATGTGACCAATGGACCCAGTGGTCCCACCATACCTTCATCCCATCACAGAAAGTGAACATGGCAGGGCTGGAGCTGGTGCAGGGGCCCAGCCTGAGCCCTGCTTACTCCCTGATTGAGAGGGATCCTCCGGGACCACGCTGTAAGAGCACCAGCCCCTCGCTCTTATTCCCAAGAACACACCTGTCAGACATCTCTTTGGAGGGATGCCCGTTATCATCCAGGACATAATGATTATGGTGACTTCATATTCTTCTTTTTATTACTGCCATAGAGTTTTCATACAGAGTCCTCAATGGAGAGGGTGAATCAATCAATCAATGTTTCAAAAATGAATAAATCATTTTAAACGTACAGTTGTTAGAAATACTCAAAAGCCACCCAGCCTTACTTGTAATCTCAGCTCATTGTAGTTGCTTTCAAACACAAAGAAGTTCACTGGCAGTGAATTTCTCTCTTGCTAATGAACCTGAACCAGAAAGGGCACTGGGTTTAGTCATTTATCTGAGTCTGATGGATGGTGAATCCATCAACATAATAATGCTTATGATGCACTAGGCATGGAGCCTCCTTCTCCACAGAAGCAGGGAAGAACGGAGGAAGAAGAGGCACTGTCTGTGTTTTATTTTACAGGTACACCTTGATTCCCACCTCCATACTGCTGGGTCGTGGAGCAGCCCCGCTGTGGTCCGCTCAATGCACGTACCTCACCATCATGGGAAACACACAAGCAGAGAAGGTGGGAAAAGTTGGCAGAGATGTGGTGAATCAGTATTTTGGCATCTTCTTTCTCATATTCCAGTCATCCGGTGTGTGGGGCAAACTGATCTCATCCCTGGTGTTTGGCTGGATGCCTACCCAAGGTAAAAGGGAATAGGGCTCAGTGATGGCCCCTGAGAGGGGCCCCCATCCCATTCACACACATCTTTATTCCATGACTCGGGCAGGTGAACTACCTAAAGACGTGGTTCTCAGCTGCCTGTGCCCCGGCCTCTCCTGGTTCCCGGCTGTTCTCCAGGACAGTCTGTGCAGGTCTGAGGGTCTGTCTTGTCCACAAGTGCCCCAGCAATTCTGACCCTGCCCTCCCAGGGGCAGGCGGAGCACTTGCAGAGCATTGCCCGTGGGAAATGGAGGGCCACTGACAGTGGAACTCGGGTTCATGGAGCCATCACTATCCTTTTAGACCAAGAACAGGCTCAACTGATTTATTGTCCCACTGAACTGATCCACTGTCCAGTGTCTTAAATGTTCCACATAAGACCAGTTGTCCCTTAACTGATTTCAACATCTGATGGCTGATGTCTTAACTCACGTCTTTACCTGACCTTGCCCAGACATGGCTGTAAAGTGTGTATCTGTTTAATGTCTGCACCCTTTGATGTCTGAGGATTTAAACCAAGGGCAGAGGAAATAAATCTCTCCAATTCTCACAGGCAACCTTTATTCATGGGGTGAGACGAAGGGGAAGGTCTTAACTCCTGACTCTTACCAGGATTATCCCTATCTCTCTGTCCTGGTCCTCCATCCTGCCATCCCCTATGAAGTCCCACCTTTGGGAAACTCCAAAATCCTCCTTCTCCTGTTTCTCATGTGATGTCATCACTTGCTAAGTGCATCTGAAGAAGGGAAACCATCGGGTGGATGGATACCCATTTTTACTCAATATTGCTTATCAAGGTCAGCAATAATGTAACAGAAACTGGGATTAAGGTTCAGTCTCTACAACACGACTGGTGCGAAATGGAGTGCACAGCTTTACTTTTTTTTTTTTTTTTTAAGATTTTATTTATTTGACAGAGAAAGACACAGTGAGAGAGGGAACACAAATGGGGAGTGGGAGAGGGAGAAGCAGGCTTCCCGCGGAGCAGGGAGCCCGATGCAGGGCTCGATCGCAGGACCCTGGGATCATGACCTGAGCCAAAGGCAGACGCTTAACGACTGAGCCACCCAGGCGCCCCTTTTTTTTTTTTTTAAAGATTTTATTTATTTATTTGAGAGAGAGAGAATGAGAGACAGAGAGCATGAGAGGGAGGAGGGTCAGAGGGGGAAGCAGACTCCCTACCGAGCAGGGAGCCCAATGTGGGACTCGATCCTGGGACTCCAGGATCATGACCTGAGCCGAAGGCAGTCGCTTAACCAACTGAGCCACCCAGGCGCCCAACAGCTTTACTTTTAAAGACATTCAGGCAAGTGAGCTTAATTCTCCAAGCGATCTCCAGACACAGACTCCGAGGAGTGAGGCATCCCAAGAGCCCTGCAAGGCTTCTCCGCCTCCCTCCAACCCGCCTCTCATTGTCTGTGCTGCAGACATCACCAGCCAAGTTCTATGTGATGAGATTTCTATTATGACAACTGTTCTTTCTCCCGTGACATCTCCCCCCTCTCTCCAGAGACTCGGACGTGGTCTGAGAGTCTGACGCCAATTCTAATGCTAATGTACCTTATTTCTTCTTGATTAGTTTGGAAACGGTGAGCATTTTCCTTATGTCCAGAAAGTCATACAACAAGCAGCCAGCATTTATGGCTCATTTGTCTCATGTCTAAAATCACGCCTACAGATGTGTGCCCAAGAGGAAGTGTGTTTTGAGGTACTTGGTCACACAAGCCCACATCCCCTGACTTTGACCTATCGTGACTCTTGCCTGTGGGGTGTCCAGGCTCCTGCTAGCCACGCGATTCATTCCTCATGCCCCTGGTCCTATCCGTTTCCTGTGTTCTCATGTCACCTTTTTGCTTCCGATGGCACAGAGGCCATCCCGGAGGAGCAGCTCCTATCTTGTGGGGCCAGTGACTGCCTGATGGCCGCGGCGTCCACCAACAGCACCCAGCGTCCCTCGCAGATGCTTGTCTACACCCTGCTGGGCATCTACACGGGTACGTGCTCACAGAGGGTGGAGCCCCAGGGAAAGCAAACCTAACTCTTTCCTGTGTTGAAAAACAGTATCTTCCCAAAGTGCAAGTATTCCTGCAAAATGTGTTCAGCTGGGTTGTACTCAGGTATTCTTCATATGAAATCAAATACAGCAGAACAGGGCTATCTAACAGTTTCCTGTGATGATAGAATCATTTTTCTTTTGCAAAGTTCAATACAGTAGCCAGTGGCCATGTGTGCTTATTTATATTTTTATTAACAAATTAAAAATACTGTTCCAAAGTTACAACGGTGGGGATTGTTGGTCTCAAGGAACAGCCCAGGCCATGGAAATGCATTTTCTGCATCCTCAGCCCCCACATGAGGTTCCCCGCTGCGCGCCTTCACCAGCCCTGCCCACAGCTTGGGAGGGGCTGGCTTTGTGAACCTGGTGGTCCCAGGAACCCCCTGGCCGCCACACAGTGTCACATCAGGCTGGTGAGATGAAGCAAAGAGAAAAAATAATTCAAGTCCTCTTTAGAGGATGATCGGCCTAAGCTCTCAGACTATAATGGCGGCTGAAAACCGCTGTGAGGGGTTTTCACTGCCTTTCAGAGAAGCGGGAAAAGCATCAGGCTCTTGGCTGATCTGTGGCTCCCAGAGCACTGAGTGTCGTTCGTGTTGCCAGAGGCGGAAACCTGACACTGGTACACAGATATCCTAAAACCGGGGAGGACTGAGAGGGCTTCTGGGTAAAGAGGAAAAGGAGTAAATACTAGCCCTCGATCCAAATAACACAGGGGTGCAGAAAGAGGGGCAGTCACACCCGTGGGATTAGGAGGGCACAGGTGTACCTCTGGGGGAGCGAATAGTTGTCTTGAATGGAGTGTGTTTGCATAGTCAGCCCATTCACGTGGTTCAAAACGCACCCCCGGGGAGAGGGAAAGCCCCCTCTGTCCCTCCTCCTGGCCGGTCCGGCCGAGACCACCCCCAGTCGGTCGTTCCTAGACCCAGCGGCCCGTGTGACAGCGCGCCTCACGCCCTTCCTCCCTGAAGGCAAGCAGCTCCGCACGGTCTTTCCCTCAGCTGCTCCCCATGGGGATTGCCCACCTTAGCATATAAAGAGCTGCTTCGTTCCTTGTCTTTGAACGAGCAGTATCCCCTTGTGTTCGGGATGCACCCAGTTCCCACCCTCCCCTGTTGTGGGGAAACAATAAACATAAAGCTCAGCAAGTGATAACCTCGTAGGACTTGTGGTCCCGAGAAGGGAGACTGGCTCTTGCTGGCAGTTACCTGAGGGTGAGGACGAGGGAACAGCGGCGGTGAGGGGCGCAGAGGGCCCCGGTGTCTCGCAGGTGTGTGGTGCGGGCCGGAGGCTCTGCTCGGGCTCGGCAGCCTCGCTTCACTTAAAGCAGGATTTGAAACCAATGCCCCAAAGAAGAGGAGTAGCCGGTGGCTCCCGGCTCCTGTGAGCCCCCCAGCACCAGCCCTCTGTCTTCCCTCCAGGGAGCGGCGTCCTGGCGGTCCTGCTCATTGCCATGTTTCTCGAACCCATCAAAGATGCTCAGCAGGAAAGTGAAGGAGAGAAGAAGTTACCTTTTTGGTCCACCCTGCTGTCCACCCTCAGGCTTCTTCGAGACAAGCGCCTGTGCCTCCTGGGGCCGCTGCCTCTGTACAGCGGATTCGAGCAAGCCTTCCTCGCGGGCGACTACACCAGGGTACGAGAGAACTGCACGGGACGCGCACCCCAACACCCGTGCGTCTCGGGGCCCCTGCCCTGGGGCCAGGTGGGGGGCGCAGCTGCTGGGGCTGGAGAGCGGAGCCTTTGGTTCAGGAGCTCAGCGTCCAGGTCACTGCCCCCGTCCCCCCGGAGCTCGGCCTCATCTCCAGGGACCAGCTCTCACTGGAGAGGTGTCTTCAGGGAAAGGGCCCAAGCTCTCCGGGAGTCATCACCTGTAATACTTCCTTGTGTTAAGCCTGCCTGCAGCTCACGCTTTGCCCTTCTTTTAGGAAAAACATGAAATCCACGAGGAACACTGGAATTCCTTCCCATGATAGTTTTCAAATTATGCCTTTCAATCTGGCAATGGATTGGCTCTCGGGCACTGTCGCCCTGTCTCTCCCTAGATGCCTGCCTGCCCACGTCGTGCATAGGGAAGGCCTCTCTGGGGGCAGGCCAGCAGAGAGACATCTGTCCCCCAGGGCTGGCACAGCAGGAATGCGAGGCCACCGTCCACCACCATCCCTCGCGGCCGCGGCATGCTCACGGAGGTTTTGCCTGCATAGCTCCCCACCCACGTGCTTCGTGTCCTGAAGATTGTCCTGGGGTGCTATGGGAGGGATGCCTCAGACAGGGGTGGTAGAGAGCGGAGACCCCCTTTTCCAGGAAGTGCTGGTTGGGAGCTGGGGTGCCAAGGGGCCGGAGAGCCAGGACCAAGGCTGCTCCTTGAGGATCGCCCTTCCTTGACCAGGAAACTTCTCTAGCTTCGTGCCCACCACAGCTCCCTCCCAGGTAGACGTGCCGAACTAGCCAGATGCCCAGTTAAATCTGAATTTCAGGTTAACCACAAATATCTTTTAGGACACATATGCTCCATGCAGGATGCGTGCGTCATAGATTCTCTCTGGTCCCCCCCGCTCCTGGGACAGCCTTGACGGAGAGTCTTGGAGTTCCAAAGACTAAAGACAAAAATGACAAAATAGTCCTTTGGCATTTGGCCACGGCCCCTCCCGTGGGCTTTGCTGTTGACCACGTGGCATGTGACCTCAGCCACGGCCCCCACCATCCCAAAGCAGCAGAGCTTCCTGTCCAGCCCACTCGCCTATGTGTCTGTCCAGATTCTGCCCGAGGACAGGAGTGGTGGGTGTGGGCGTGAGGTCGCGGGCCGTGGTAGCACACGCTGTCCCGGGTCCAGGCTGGGTCCACTCTGTACCCCACCGTCTGGTACAGGAGCTCCCCTCTTTCTTCTTGTCTGCTCAGAGATCCTGTTCATTTTCTTCACAACTGCTTCCTTTCTATTAGGATTTTATTTGTGGAGCTGTTTCAGGTTCATGGCAAAGTTGACAGAAGGTGCCTGGCCCCACACATGCACAGCCTCCCCGTTATCAACATCCTGCCCAGAGGGGACATTTGTGCCAACCTGTGAACCTGCCATGATAGGTCATCATCGCCCACATTAGGGGTCTCTCCTGGTGTTTGCGTTCTGTGGGTACGGACACGTGCGTAAGGACACGCGTCCACCATTATGGTGTCACACCGAGAGGCTTTGCTGCCCCGAGAGTGCTCTGTGCTCCCCGTGTTCATGCCTTCCCACCCTCTGTCAACTGTCTGGTGAGCAGAATAGGAAATGACCAACTCCACCAGGAACTGCTCCAATGGGACCCGCGTAATTCCTAAGAACCCCACAACATACGGCAAAGGCTGCGTGGGGAGAATTGTGTGCAGGTGTCTGTCCTTGTTAGTTCCCACCCACCTTGGGCGTGTTCTCCTCCCCGGAACCAGGGGCGGAGGGCGGGCGCGCAGGAGGCCTAGGCGAAGGTCTGGGCCAGCCCAGCACGTCGGCCGTCCCACTGCAGAACGCATGTCACCCGTGATCCCTGACCCAGACTCGCCAGCACACCACACGCAGCCGGGTAACCTCCCCTGTGCTTCCCCTGCAGTCCTACACCACCTGCGCCCCGGGGATCCAGTTTGTCGGGTACGTGATGATCTGCTTCTCGGCCACCAACTCGCTGTGCTCTGTGCTGTACGGAAGTCTCTCCCAGCACACGGGCAGAATCGCTCTCTACGCGCTGGGTAGGTGGACCCGATGGCGCCCGCGGGTGGGAATGGTGGCAGGTGGACGGCGGGGCGCAGACGGGGGCCCAGCTCAGCTCAGCCAGGGTGTGTGGGCTGAGTGTGCGCGGCAGGCGGGAGGCTTCCTGTCCTCGCCTGGCGGGACAAGACTGTGTTCTAAGCACGCCTCACCCTCTGTGTCTCTTGGGAAGGGGAGAAAGAAGAAGCAGAGACCGTGTGAATAATAAGGGCACTGACGAGACTGTGACCTGGGCGCCCAGTCTGGGCTCCCGTGTCTGCAGCCGGGACACAGCGAGGAGGGGAAGCAATAAGCACTAGTCAGCGTCCACCAGGGGCCGCAGCATCTGCATAGGTTTTCCCCTTTCATCCTTCCAATTGCCCTGGGTGGACACTGCCCACTTTAGAGATGAAGAAATTCGGGAACAGAGGAGGGTGGCGAGTGGCCCCAGGCCACACAGCCACGGTGAATGCAGTAGGCAGCTCCCTTTTCTGCAACGTCATAAGCTAGTCCATGCTACATTGTAGTCATAGACACCCCAGTGTCCGCAGGAATCATGAGGTCAGAACTCTTTTTTTTTTTTTAAGATTTTATTTATTTATTTGACAGAGAGAGACACAGCGAGAGAGGGAACACAAGCAGGGGGAGCGGGAGAGGGAGAAGCAGGCTCCCCACTGAGCAGGGAGCCCGATGCGGGGCTCGATCCCAGGACCCTGGGACCGTGACCTGAGCTGAAGGCAGACGCTTAACGACTGAGCCACCCAGGCACCCCTAGGCCAGAACTCTTGACACTGGGGTAAAGTCAGGAGGAAGGAGCCTGGTGGCCCTGCCCACCTCTCTGTTCACATCAGCACCTGCTGGGGAGCCCGGCGACATCCCCATGCCCCCAGCACTCACTGAGAGCCCAGCACTCCCTTCCGCTCCTTTGGGTCTCCTCAGCTGGGGCACGATGACACTCCCCGCAAGGCACAGGGGCTCGTCTCCCCAGCCCTGCCTGGACGGTGAGGGGCCAAAGATGAGCAGAGCGTCTCCCCCCGCCAAGTGCGCCCTGCAGTGAGAGACTGTGAAGGGCACACTAGCCGGTCTGCTGGCACTTTCAGTCTCAAAATCCAATTGAGGAAGGCTGTTTGGTGTTTCCAGGAAAGATTACTTATATGTTGAAGCAAACAAAGCGGTTCCCTGAGCGTCACCTGGTCCAAGCCTCCCCCGGGCTGCGCTCACTTCCTGCTGGTTTCTGCCCTCTGTGCCCACAGGCGCGGTCACCCACCTGTCTTGCATCATTGCCCTCTTGCTGTGGAAACCTCACCCCCACCAGCTGGCTGTGTTCTTCGTGTTTTCTGGCCTTTGGGGCATGGCCGACGCCGTCTGGCAGACACAGGACAACGGTGAGTCTCCTCTCGGGGGTCCCTAGCTAGGCCAGCGTGGGGGACACGTGGTGGCGGAGGACCCGCCATCCCGGGGCCCCCGGGGGAGGTGACGCACCACGCAGCAAGCCTAGGGCAGGAGGCAAGCAGGGGGGCCAAGGGTGCTCCAGGTGCCTACGTGGATTTGAGCGTTTATTCAGACCCAGAACACAAAAGAAGGAAATCAGCCGCGGGCACAACTTTCTTCCCTAAGAATGGTGGCCCCCTCGTGGCTTTCTTTTTGAAGAGCTTCCCTGAGCAGTGGCACGGCCCACAGGCTAGATGCTGGAACCACGGGGCTGGAGGGGCCTTCTAGGCACAGTCGGCCCCGATGGGGAGAGAGGTGTGTAACCCCTGAGTAGAAGAGCAGGCAGGTCACTGTGACAGCGACCAAGCAAGGGGCACAGGGACCGGGGTGCAGTTTTCTGGGGAACTGAGTTGGGGGCGGGAGGGGCGGTCAGCCGGGGCTTGTCTGGAGGTCAGGCCTGAGTGGGGCCCCGGCTGGCTGTCCTCAGGCAGGGCTGCAGTGTGGGAGGCCGTGGGGGGCCGGGGGGAGGCCGGGGTGCCGGGAGGGAGACTGCAAGTCTGAGACCACGGTGCAGAGTCTGTGTCCCGAGAGGCCGCTTCCTGGTTCATAGAGCTGTCTTCCTGCTGTTCCTCACGTTGTGGGAGGGACAAGGGAGTGCTCGGGACAGGCGCATGAGGACACAGATCCAACTCATAAGACCTCCTCGTCCCCCAAAGGCCCCACCTCCTAACACTGTCACCATGGGGTTAGGGCTCACCCTATGAATCTGGGGGCACAAGTGTTCTGGCCGCAGCGGATGGGACACGCTGAGGGGACAGGCTGGGTCAGGGTGCTGGGGTGAGGCGGAGAGGATGGGGGCCTGAGGGGGGCCCAGGCTGCCTGGGGAGGGGTCCAGCTTTGCTCAGCGTTGGTGCAAGCAGCAGAAAGGGTCCAGGGGGGAAACGACAAGGTCAGCTCCATCGGGTTATGGGGGGACAAGGGGCTGCGGGTTCACTTGGGGAAGACAAAACAGAGCCACCCGAGGGGGCGCAGTGCAGAGCAGGAGGCCAGGGGAAGCGGGTCGAGGCAGGACGCGCCCAGGCCAGCTGGCGGGCAGGGCGTGTGGCCTCGGGGCAGCGTCCCCAGGGTGGGGGGACAAAGGGCAGACAAGCAGAGGCCGAGAGAGGACACTGCTGGGGGACTCGGCTCTGAGAGGTGGTTGTTTGTAGGGTTCACCACTCACCATGATTGCTTTAGATGCAGTCGGGGACCCCGATGAGGACAGGGGAGATGGGGGGCCGGGGCCGGTAAAGGACAAGGTGGGGAAGCTGAATGAGGACATGAGGACGAGGATGGGGGGACAGGAGGACAGAGGGGTCCCCCTTGGCCCGGAGGAGGGCTGCCCTTTTTCGGGGGACCAAGGGAAGGGAGTGGGAAGGAAGAAGCTCAGGAAGCCTTGTCACCACGGGAAGAGGAGTCAGCAGGGTTCCCACGGAGCACCAGGCGGCGGCAACCACGACAGACAGCGTTACCGAGCTACACGGTCAGCCTTGGGGACGGCGGACAGAGCCTGCCAGCCAGGCACGCTCTCCCCACACGCGTGGGGCCGCAGAGCAGAGCGCGGATGGTGGGGCGCTTGCATGGGCGGGCTCTGAGGGCAGAGCTGGGATTTGGGTGCAGGCCCAGAGCCCTGCCGTCCCGTTGGGCAGTCTCGGGAGCTGGCCGGGAGAGTGGGGGTGCTGTGAGCCCGTGTGGAGCCGCCTGGTGCCCCCGAGGCTCAGCCGCCCACAGAGCGGAGGACAGGAGGTGCTGACACACCACCAGTGAGCTTACAGAGGACACAGTGTGGGACAGAGGCTATCCGAGGTCGAACCAGGCGACGGGGGTCTGGGTGGGGGACACAAGGCCCCATGGGGCTGGGCAGCGAGAGAGACCCAGCGGAGGAGGGGCGGGTGGCCACACAGGGCTCAGAGGGCCTGGCCTGACAGCGGGGGCGCCCAGGCTGGGCTCTGCCGGATCTAAGGCTTCTGGATGGGGTGCTGTGCACAGACAGCGCACTCCCGCCACACGGGGGGCCGCCCGCGGGAGGGACGTCCAGGTCACCAGGCAGCGGTGGTCCGGGTGCGCAGTGAGTGGCCGGAGCCTCGAGCAGAGGTCCCGCAGGAGGCGGTCGCCCCCGCCACACGGGGGGCCGCCCGCGGGAGGGACGTCCAGGTCACCGGGTGCGCAGTGAGTGGCCGGAGCCTCGAGCAGAGGTCCCGCAGGAGGCGGTTGCCCCCGCCACACGGGGGGCCGCCCGCAGGAGGGACGTCCAGGTCACCAGGCAGCGGTGGTCCGGGTGCGCAGTGAGTGGCCGGAGCCTCGAGCAGAGGTCCCGCAGGAGGCCGGCGAGCCCCGGCGGCGACCAGAGCGGGGGGCCTGATGTCCTGATGTGGGAGTCTGTGGCAGTCGAGCGGTGGGCGTGTCTGGGGGCGCCTGTGTTGGCCGTGGGCCGCGCTCTCCATGGTGAGACGAGCTGAGGGTGTCGGGGCCGCCACTAGGAGGGGGGGCAGGAAGCAGGGGTGTGGGTGGCACGCATGCAAGGCCGCTGCCCGAGGGCTTCCATCTGAGGAGGTGACCGAGAATGACAGCCCTAAGTTTCCCACAGGCCCGTCTCCAGCCTGGGACGGGAAGGGGGTGCCGGGCGCCCCAGGATTTGGCTCCGAAGAGAGCCTCCTCCCCTCGTGACATCACGGCCAGCCCCGCACTGGGAAACACGTGGGGGCTAGAGAGTGAGTCAGGCCATCCGCAAACAGCACGAGGGCCGGGGCCTGGCCGCTGCCCCTACCACCACGGTGGCCTCGGTGTCCCTGCGGTGGCTCCTTCCTCACGAGCCGCGTTGTGGCCAGCTCACAGAACAGTTGGAAAAACATCTTCGCACAAATCCGGTCTGCTGGATTCAGGCGTCCGGGCTTCCCGGCCTCCCTACCGCCTCGTGGCTTTCGTCAGCTCCCGAAGCAGGTGACAGACGAGTGTGTGACTCTGAGCCGTGATGGAATGTGGTTGCAGCGGCGACAGAAACTGTTCGCAGAAACCCGCAGGGTCAGTCGAGAGAAGTACCAATTCCACGAGGAACGGTAGTCGGAAGCACCTTAGCTTTTTGGGCAGTCCAGAACTGGAGACCAGGGACAGGTCACGCCCCCCAGGGAGCATCGGGAGAGAACTTCTTTCAGCCCCCGCCTGCAGGAGTGAGACCCGTGCGTTCCCGAGGGCATGCGCGCGCCGTCTTGCCTCCCACGGTGTTAGCCGGGGCCGCTGAGCTCACAGGCAATTTTAAAGCATTTACACATTAAAAGCCAGGCAGGGGACTGGGGTACGGAGTCACATAATACCGCATGCAGTAATCCTCTAGATGTTTCAGATGACTGCTGTGACCATGCTTGGCTTTCTTCCTCCCCGAGACGCAGGAATGACGACGGTTTTCACTGTCCTTTTCTTGCCAAGGACAGAAGAGCCTGGCAGGCGGAGCCTTGTCGAGATTGTGCAGACGAGGTTAGGTGAGGTCCAGCGAACACCTGGGACAGTCGAGCACAGGGGGTGGCTGAAGAAAGACTCCCTGGAATAAGGGTACTAATTTAAAATGAATTATTTCTGTCTTTATGTGCCGACAAAAAGTAACTTTTTTCAAGGAAACATCGGTTGTTGGGGGAAATTGTTCTTTTCATTATCTGAGCGTTTCTTCTGGAGTCGAAGCTCGCAGTCATCCTCGCGGGGAGCGATGTTTTCATCACCCAGTCCCCTGCGGGCTGACGGCGCCGGGCTCCCGGCCACACGGCGCGTCCTTGGGCTCCCTGTATTCACGGAGACTGCAAATTTTGCGTAGCTCCCGCCACACCCCCCGGGAGCAGCTCTCTCTCATTTTTGTTTTTTTAAGTAGCGGGTTGGATTTGTCATCTTATTCTCCCGGAACGTGTGTCTCTCATTTGGGAGGCACGTGAGGGGAGCCACGCCCTTTCCTAATTAATGAGGCTGAATAGGATTCGGTGCAACCTAACCCTCCTCTCTGCCATTGCCTCTCAGTTCAGAACCTGGCGTGGAAGCAGACCGGATGCCTGTGCACCCCGGCCCTCCTCCCTGGGGCAGGGCTGTGGAACCGCTGCTCCACGGTCCCACGGGGCTGGGGCGCCGGCAGCCTTGGGAGCCACGGATCTGGGCCACCGGCTCCAGTCTGTTCAGTCGCCCTGACAGTTCGGCAAAGAGGGGTTCCATTGCCATAGCAACCCTTGCACACCAAGGCGCTGCGTTTGAGGTTCAGAGTATCTGGTCTAAAAATGCTCGCTTGCCCTGGTAGCCGCCGGAGGGGCATCTCAGGTTGATACACACAGAAAATCTGCCTGTGTTACGTGCTCAGGTCACTGACCTGTCCTCTCCAAGCAAACAAGACTGCCTGATGCCAAGTCCACCCCTCATGCACAGACAGGGGTCAGCCTCTGGTCACTCCCACCTGCGCCTTCCTGGGGAGGACGAGGCTGGGAGCAAGGCTTCTTTTCTTTTTAAATAAACCTTTTATTTTGGAATAATTTGAGTTTACAGAAAAGTGGCAAAGACAGTACAGAGAGTTCCCATATACCATTTTCTTAGTTTCCCCTAATGCTAATATCTTGCAAAACAGTGGTATGTTTGTCAAAACTAAGAAATTAGTGTTGGTACATGACTCAACTGAACTTTAGACTTTATTTGGCTTTCTCCAGTTTTCCCACTTTGTGTGTCCCAGGGTCCCACCCAGGGTCCCCACTGCATTGAGTTGCCTCATGTCCTTGGTCTGATCTGTGACAGTTTCTCTTCCTTGTTGTTCATGACCTTGACACTCCTGAAGAATACTGGTCAGGTATTGTAGTGTGTCCTAGTTTGGGGTTGTCTGATGTTTCTCATGATGAGGCTGGAGTTATGGGCTTTGGGTAGGAAGACCCCAGGGTGAAGTGCTCTTCTCATCACATCCATCACTGACGATGTGAACCTTGATTGCTGGCCAGCCCGGTATCTGCCAGACCTCTCCAGAGCAGGGTTGCTGCTTTTCCCTTTCCACAGCCAATTTTGGGGAGCCAGTCACCACATCTAGCCAACAATCAAGGGGGAGGTAATTAACCTCCACCTGCTAGAGGGAGAGTCTGTACAAAAATCATGTATAATTCCTTCATCGGGAGTGTTTGTCCCTTCTCCCCAGTTTATTTAGTTATTTACTCAACCATTTGTCTTCATTACCATGGGCTCATGTACGTATTATGCCCTTTGGGTCACAGTCCAACCGATGTTACTTGTTCTGTTGCTCTAACTGTTTTAGCTTTGGCCGTTGGGATCTTTCTGGGGGCACTTGTGCCTTCTGCCAGCCATCTGTTTCCGTTTTAGTAATTCCCTACCTCCCGGTGCCACAAACTATTCCAGATCCATCTCCTGGGGCAGCACTAGCATCACCCGTTTCTCCACGGACCCTGGGTTCATTTGATTGGATAACAGCGGTAGAAAATAAGATTGGCGCGCTGGGCATGCTCATTGCATCTGAGATGACAAGGCTTCTGGGCCAGAGTGGGGAGATGGATGTGTGCGTGCTGACCCACATGCGCACACGTCTGCATTTCTGCATCTGCCTGTCCGTAGGGACCTCAAGTGAGGATGAGTCCCCACTGGGGTCCCCAGCTCCCCTCCAGCACCACGGGTTCATTCTGGCCCTCCCCTTGCTGATCCGTGACTTCCCTCTCTGACAAGGAGAAGCCCGGCTCCCACTGTGCGCGCCACATTGCTTATTTGTTCAAACCTAGTCTACGTGTGAGGTGACTTCAGAATTGCTGAAATATGATTTTACCTACTTTGTTTTTCTCTTGAATGTCTTTCCCCTCTGCCCACTATGTCCCTAAGTAACTGTTGGAATTTGACACAATTAATGTGTTGCTTTATGTTCGGATTAAAATAGGATCCAGATCATGAGTAATTTCCTGAAAAGCCCGACTCGGTAATTTATAATCATCACAATCTAAATTTAATCTTGAAATCTAAAGCTGCCAAACTATAGATCAAACACATTACTTTAAAATTAGCGTTGCCATATTACTAGAATATTCATGGAATTGGGGTGTGTTTGCTCTGTATCTGCTAACGGCACCCTTGTACCTGTTGGCCACAGATCATGGAAATACCTACCTCTCGCAGCCATTGTGTTTCAAACGTGGATCTTCCTCACTAGCATCTCATGTTTGGATCCAGTTTTAAGTGTCACCCTCTAACAAAAGACAAGCGATCTTTATTTAGTGAGTTAGTTTTTATTTAAATTCCAGTTAGTTAACATACAGTGTTATATTAGTTTCAGGTGTACAATGTAGTGATTCAACATTTCTACACATCACCTGGTGCTCATCGCAAATGTACTCCTTAATCCTCATCACTTGTTTAACCCAACGTCCCACCCTTGTCCCCTCTGGTCACCATCAGTATGTTCTCTATGGTTAAAAGGCTGTGTCTTGGTTTCTCTCTCTCTCTTTCTGTCTCTCTTTTTCCTTTTGCTCATTTGTTTTGCTTGTAAAGTTCCATGTATGAGTGAAATTATATGGCATTTGTCTTTCTCCAGCTGACTTATTTCAATTAGCATTATACTCTCTAGCTCCATCCATGTCATTGCAAATGGCAAGATTTTGGGGAAGCCTGGGTGGCTCAGTTGGCTAAGCATCCAACTTTTGATTTTGGTTCAGGTCATGATCTCAGGGTTATGAGATCGAGCCCCACTTGGGGCTCTGCACTGGGTGTTGAGCCTGCTTGAGATTCTCTCTCTCCATCCTCCTCTGCCTCACCGCCCCCCTCCAAAAATGGCAACATTTCATTCTTTCTTATGGCTGAATCATATTCTATTGTATATAAACACCACTTCTTCTTCATCCGTTCACCAGTCAGTGGACATTTGGGCTGTTTCTATAATTTGGCTATTGTAAATAATGTTGGTATAAACATAGGGATGCCCTTTGAATTAGTATTTTTGTATTATTTGGATAAATACCCAGTAGTGCAATTGCTGGATCATAGGGCAGTTCTATATTTAACTTTTTCAGGGACGTCCACACTGTTTTCCAGAGTGGCTGCACCAGCTTGCATTCCCACCAACAGTGCACCAGGGTTCCCCTTTCCCCGCATCCTCGCCAACACCTATTGTTTCCTGTGTTACTGATTTTAGCCGTTCTGACAGGTGTGAGGTGGTATCTCATCGTGGTTTTGATTTGCATTTCCTGATGATGGGCATCTTTTCATGTATCTGTTGGCCATCTGTAGAAAGACAAGAAATCTTTAAAATAAACTTAGGAGTTACTAAATCCCAGATCTTGTTATTAGACTCTCATTGTGGGTGTGCTTTCATTAAGGTGGCACTTCACAGCCTTGGACAACAAGGGCACCTTCTTCTGAGCCTTCCAAACAGCCTCTTGTTTTCCCAAGCACACGAATGTTGTTTATGACATATATCTGATCTTATATCTTTCTGATGGCCTCGTCCTCCTGAGTTCTTCCCATGGTAGGCAAACAGCCGAGTAACCAAATGCCAAGAACCTTCTGAGTGTTGACGTTTCCAGACAGGGTTGCAGGAGACCTTGCTGCTGGCCTCAAACCAGTGCTGGAGAGGCTTCTCTTCCCTACGTCCCTCCCCTGCGAAATGTAGGGAGGAGGAAAGGGGCAAAGGGTAAGAACAGGATGAGAGCGGGCAAAGGAATGTGTGTGAACGTTCCACGTGGGCTCTCCCTCCCACAGCTGCCCATCCTGCCGGACGGGCAGTCCTAGCAAAATCCCTACAACTTTCCAGACTCCAGCTGCTCCAGAAAGAACAGTCTCTGGTGCAGATCATGGCTGGTGCCCCTGAGGCTGGGGGCAGACGTAGGGCTTGCTGTTCATCTCCCCCCACCCCGCATGCTACAGGACCACACTGATATTTCTGTTTACCTATTGTCTCATTCATGGGCAAACACGGCACCTTGGCCTGTGCTCTGCTCTGGCTGCACGTCCTGTGTTACCTCGACTGCATCCCGGGGTGGGCTTTTGGGTAATAACTAGAAAGAGAGAAGACGAACAGGCAGCTCCCTTTGCGGTTACCCCGCAGGATGTGGGCTTGGGGTTTTACCCGTTGGCGCCCTACTGACTTCAGGAAGTCACTGTCCATCCACTGGTCCACTTGGTCATTCACTAAGTTCTTTGGCTGACACTATGAGAGCATTGGAATTATTCCGGGTAAGAATGAGACACTTGGTGGGATGGCATCACGGAGAACCTGACAGAAGAACCACAGGGGGACCATCACCGGAGAGGTCTGGCAAAGGGCACTTCCCACCAGGCCTGCCACATGCAAAGGCACAAGGCCCAGAAGCATGGTCAGTGGGCCCGAAGCAGGGGGGCACGCTCCACAGTGACAGGCGGTGCCCTGGAGTGAAAAGGTCAGGTCACAGAGGGACCTGCCCCCATGAGGAGAAGATGCTTGATCTACCCCAGAGCCGGGCGGGGTTGCCGAAGACTTCCCCGAGTGGGAGTGACATGACATATTTACACTTTGCAAAGATCATCCTAGCCGCAATGTGGGGAGTAACACGGAGCAAAGTAAGACAAGAAAGGAGGAAATAGGTCAGTGTGGAGCAGACGAGAGACAAGGCAGTGAACAGTCCGGGCGAGACAGGTGGGTCACATGGAGAGGAGATCCAAACGTTCGGAGTCCAAATCCACTAATGGGCTGTGGGCTCCTCGACAGCAGACGTCATGCCTTTTCATGTTGCAACACTCAGTGCTGTGCCTGCCATGCAGTAGGGTGTAGACAGACAGTGGTGTAGACAGAGGCACAAGGGATCTGAACCCAGCGTGTGTGACATGTGGGAAAGACCCGGCTTTGTTTCTAGACTGAAGAGAAGGAGGTAAGAGAGGGAGTCAGGCTGAAGGTGCAGGACAGGGGTTCCATGATGGGGTGAAGTCCCCGAGGGGATGGTAGCAGAGGGGGGCCTCTGTGCAGGGCCCTTTCTGGGTTACGGTGGATGGAGTGCACAAGGGGAGGTGTCCTTGGTGAAGAGGCGAGGCCACCGGCCAGAGGGGAGGGGAGGTGGCCCGGGCAGCTCAGGACGACAGAGCAGGATGGGCCAGCACTGGGCCTCAGCTTCCTAGCTGTTAACCCCCTCTACACATCGGCCACTTCACTCAGCTCAGGAGATGGGGAGCTTCTGGTTCTCATCCAGGTATATCAAATATTTTACCATCCTGCAAACTGGAACAAAAATCATTTACTTTCACCTAGAAGCATTTATCAGACTGTACTATCCTGCTAGGACTGTCAACAGAGTACAACAGATGGGCGGCTTAAACAACAGACATTTTTGTTTCTTACGATTCTGGAGGCTGGAGGTCTGAGACCCAGGGGTGGGCAGGGTGGCCTCTGCTGAGGCCTCGCTCCTTGGCGTGTAGATGGCTGCCTTCTCCTTGTGTCCCCACATGGTCGTCCCTATGTGCACATCTGTGTCCTGACCCCCTCTCCTTATAAGGACACTAGTCATGGGATGAGGGCCCTCTCTAATGACCTCATTTGCCTTAATCACCTCTTTAAATGCCCCGTCTCTGAATACAGTCACAGCCTGAGGTCCTGGGGTTAGGATTGCTTGTGTTTGTCTTTGCTTTTGGACTCCAGCGAAGGGACAGGCCTCATCTGACACAGGCTAGGCCTCTAAGCTCTGCTTCACTTTTCTACGTTCTCACTCCCCGAGTGATAGGCTGGACTAACTCCGTCCAGTGCTAACATTGCCTGAGTCCCGAATTGTATGTATAATGGTTCTTCACTGCTAACGAATGTCTCCAGACGTCCATAATCCCCAACAGAAACTTTCCTGACTTTGTTGACAAAATTGGTCAGCGGAGAAGCTGCACTGCTTTCAGCAATAATTGAAAAAAACCATTTGAGGTTTTGCAGCAACATGTTCATGCCGTGTGTCCTCTGCAGCTCTTTACGGCGTTCTATTCGAGAAGAACAAGGAGGCTGCCTTTGCGAATTACCGCCTGTGGGAAGCTCTGGGGTTCGTCATTGCATTTGGATACAGCACGTTCTTGTGCGTCAACATCAAACTCTACATCCTCCTGGGAGTCCTGAGTCTGACCATGCTGGCATACGGGGCTGTGGAGTACCTGGAGGCCAAGAACCTGGCCAGACCAGCTGCCTCAGAACAGACAAAGCCAGCGGAGGGGGCAGGAGCAGAGACGGCCATGTGATGGGGTGTCGCAAGAGAGCTCTACCCGGCGGGCCTCAGGCTTTAGAGCTGATTCTTCACAACAGTGTCAGCAGTATTTAGCCGTCCTGAAGACAGAACATAGATACATTTTTTTGTATAATTTTTTCCTGTTCTAACAAGTTTTCAGTCCACCATGTCACCAGTGGAGATGGAGAGTATGCATGAAGGAATCCATTAATGTCGGACACAAAGAAGAAAGTTGAGTGCATCATCAGCCAGCGGCAACTTGCTTAGGTAGAACCAACAGCTCCCACCTGTTATTGTACTCACCGTTGTTGTTGTTTGTGAAAATAATGAGTCGGACACTCTAATTTTACAAATGGGTAAACTGACATCCAAGCAAGTCAGCTGACTCCCTCTCAGAGTCAGTGAGTGACAAAGCAGATGAGAGTTTATGTCCCTTGAAGTTTACAGACTATGAGTTTCTAAATAAATGCAACTATATGATGGTCGTATCTCCCATGCAGATACTTTTATTCTAAATACTCACCTAGCTCACACACACCACGGTCATCACATAAGTGAGTTAGCATGCCTGCGACTACAATGCGTAAGGCTAACAACATGATAAACCTGGACTGTGGGCAGATTTGTTATCTGTTACACGTGCACATTCCGATCAGGACCCACGTCCACCAACAGTCTATTCCCATCCTCGTCGTCTGTAACCCCTGCTAATGCTGGCTTCTGCCTCCTTCTGAGACGTCTTCCTTCTCCCTGGAGCTCAGCACCCTCTGGCGCCTCTGACGGTAGCCCTGGGGTGTTTCCCTTTTCCCCCTTCACCCTGAGGTGCCATCTTTCCTCCTTGGTCCCTGCCCTTCACCAAGGCTGCTCCATTCATGTTCCATGAAGGTGGCCCTTCTGCACATTCCCACACCTCCTGCTTCCCGGTGGGCAGCCCCCCTCTGGCCCCAGCCTCCACCCCAGCCAAGCATTCCTCTGGGCCTTTAACAAAGTCCTATCATCTCCCTAAAACCTTTTCAGGCCCCCCCACTTCAACGAGGCAAGTGTCTCCAGTCCCAGGTCGCACAGGAGCCTGCCAGGCTCCTCTCCAGGACACTCTGCTCCAGACCTTTGCTCACACGCTTCCTTGACCTTGAGAACCTTCCTGCCCCTCCACACCAATGCACCCAGCTTATGTGACTGTCCTCACAAGCCTACGCAACTTATATTCTGTTGTATTTAGTTTTTGTATGAGCATCTCCCTCAACTGAACCTTGAGCTCTGCCATGTCTGGGATACAATACCAGCAGGCACTTAGTGAATGTTTGTTGAGTGAAGAAAATCCATCAATAATTCAAAGAACTATTCACCCATTCCTTGGTCTCGCCATGAAATTCCACCAAACCCTGCCCCCCTCACCTGCTCCCGCAGTCAATATGAGTTGAGTCCGTTAGTCTGGTCCTGTGGTTCCCCTCCGGCTGGCTCACTTGCTCCTCCACAGCCTCTGTGGACCCTCTGCCCACATCCTCTGCCTCGCATCCTCCTCATGTCTCCTCTGCTTCTGAAGGGAGGGGCCGGGCCTCCCCTTGTGTCTCCATCCGAATCATTTCTGCCCTCCCATCCTGCCTTCCATGACTTCTTGAAGCCCTCCATGGTCTCAACAAAACTGAGTCTTCGTGTTCTCTGAATCTCGTGATGTTGTTTTCCCTTTTGCGTCACATTTGTCTGTAAGAACTCTTGACCATCTCCGAACACGGAGTTTCGGTTATTTCACAAAAACTCAAAGGTATTTGTATAGAAGGCCTTCCACGAGGGGTAGATGACAAGCATGGTCCCTCCAACTTGGAGGTTTAGGATTCCGGACATAAAGGACGTGCAGCCCCTGGATGCAAATCAGGATAAGACAGGCTGATTTGGAACTGACCTTTGGTTACTCTCTCAGCTCAGAGCCTTTGTAAGTGAGACACCTTCACTTACTTAAGAATCCCTCATACCTTCCAGAGAGGCCCTTGAAGATTGTCCTAGAGATGACGGGCCAGATTCTCCTGACCCCGCTAGGAGTCTGCTGAGGCATAGATGGCACTGAGGAGTGCGCCTTGAGCCAAAGGTCCACGGAAAAGGACCCACAGGCTGAGAGCAGGTCCAGGAAGTACGGGCAAAGCGCTGCAGAGAACACTAGGGCCACCAGTCCAAGCCCATGTCCAGCGTCAGAGCCCAGACACAGAGGGGACGCAAGCTGTCCTGATATTTTATGTTATTTTATCTTATTCATTTTGTTTTATTTTTTTAATGATTTTTTTTGCAAGGCTGGGGATGTGTCCTCTGTGACTGGGACCTTGTGGTTTCCTGACCCAGAGGCCGCCTGCTGTCGAGTGTCTGAGGGAGGGGATAGGCTGACCTGGCTTAAAGGGCAGAAGCTGGACTCTCTGTCCTGGTGCTAGGGGTGCTCGGCCCCTCCCTGCCCGAGGGTCTCCCTGATCCGTTAGACCCTCGAAGATAAGAATGTGGGCAGAGGAGCCTGGTTTCAAACTTCAGGCCCAAAAACCACCCTTGTCCCAACACCGAGAGCAAAGGCCATCTTGGTGAGGACTGCGAGCAACAGCACAGAGTCTCCGAGTGTCCCCACGGCAGGGATTTTCCTGCCTTGGACGATTTCACTCGAGGCTGAGTGTTCGCCAGAGTTCTGATCAGATCGCTGAGCATATGATCCTGTCTGCTCCTGTTGATGCTCATGGGAAAGTGTGCCCGATGCCAGGGCTGCCCAGAGCCCAGGCCTCCTCGAGGGACAGGAGGCCTGCAGGTCAGCCTGATGCAGACACGGGCGGCGGCTGCTTGGGGAGCATTTGGCTGGTGCCAGCGGAGGTTCCCGGCAGATAGCACCTTCCCATCTGCCCAGCCAGCCGCTCGGCTGCATCCCTAGCTCTCCCTGGAAGATCGCCTACGGCACGAGGGCCTTCTCTCTCCTCTTCCTGCTTCGAACTTCTTGGTGAGAAGCGTTTGAGAATGTGCCCAAGAACCCCGATGCAGGGCCCGGACAGAGAGTCACCCCCCTGCCCCGCTCCGGTCTCTGCCTGGTCAGCGGGTGAAGGATGAATGGCCAGCGCCCGAGGTCACACCAGTATTGGATTGTAGCAGAAAGTAAGTGATTTCATCTTGCTCTTAGTGCTCCTTTTCTACAGTGAGAATCTTGGCATTTCGTAAGGAATCATTAAGACAAAGTGTTGTTGTGACGTCTGCGAAGTGCTGTGTACGATGGGGTGTCCCACCCCTGGATGAAGGTTAAAGTACAGGGCTTCCCAAGCAGCCCTAGGATTTGATCCAACAATCCCAACTTTCTTGGTCCAACTCCCAGGCCTCAGCAATAAATGCATACTTGTGTTACTTGCTTAGAGTAATTAATAGGGGCAAGATTTAAAAAATCCATAATGTAGGGATGTATGTCACAATATATCATAAAAAACTTCCTGAAAATTGGAGATATATCTGAAAGAAAATGCTAAATGTAGAAATAACAAAGTTAAAAAGCACCTAATAAAGAGAAATGTGGTCAGAAATCTAGAGAGTCCCTCCAATTTGCTAAAATGAGCCCAAGTCCACAGGCAGCCAAGGCAATAAAAACAACCACAGATTATATAATCATCATTATTGGATGAAAGGAGCCTTGTCAGTGTTTTCAAAGAGAATCATTTTCTGGATCCTAAAACATAAAGGGATGTTCAGCGAAGAATGCAGGCAAGCACAGTCCAACAGAAGTCCGTGTGTGTTTTAGGGCAGTTATCCGGGACCCCTGACTGAGGCAGAGGGCGTGCAGTGGGAATGGGGTTCTGTGAATAGCTGGGACGAGGAGGGCTAGGAGGCCGGGGAAGGGGGCTGCACTCAGTGAGGGCCTGGTCACTCTCTGCTTTACCCTGCAGGAGACTAGAAGCTTCTACTCCAGAGCTGGGGCCAAGGGCCTTCGGAGGTCCAGCCCTAACCCTAACCCTAACCCTAACCCTAACCCTAACTCTGGCTGGTGAGGGTCTGCTCCAGCCTGGGCTTCCTATTCAGGGCATGACACCGGCCAGAGAGAAGACACATGGTACCATCAAATGAGAGCTGAGCGGGTATAAGGTATTTGACATCCACTTTCAGCTTCACGTCCAAATCAAAACCAGAGATTCTTCTTCCTCCTGAGACCCTTTCCAGGCTCACTTCCGTGCACCTCCACTGGCCCAACTCCAGACTTCTCCCAGAAGCCCCTCCCTCCCCGGGCCACATGACCTGTGTCCCCCGCTCCTGCAGGCAGATGGGCATCCCAATGTCCGGCCCATCCAGTAACCACCCTGCTGCTCTGGTCCCCCTCCCATGAAGAGCTACCCACAGGCATCAGGCCCACTGCTGAAGGCTCTTCCCGGACGCCTCTGCACCCCAGCTGTCACCCCCCATCAGTCACCAGCCCTGTTTGGGTCACCTGCTATTTGGGAATCTTCCAAGCCCCGTCTCTCCCTGTGGCCTCTGTTGGCGGGTGACCCGACCGACCGTCCCTCAGAGTATAAGGGTGACACACAGCTGTCCCTCCCCATCCACCAGCAATGACTGTTCTCTTTCAGGATGAAGTCCCAACACCCTCACCTGGTGTACAGGGCTCCCCATAGCTTGTCCCACCTCACCCTGGCCCCCCACCCCTGTCCTTTCCCCAAAGAGCAACATAAATGTCTCTCGCATCTCTGCGACGTCGCAGTTATCGCTAGCTTTACGAAAATTCCTGTCCTCCTCCTCTGTCTGGCTAACGGAGTGCTCAGAATTCAGCTGAGAGGTCCCTTCTTCGGGGAGATCCTATAAAATGGCCCTGCTCCCTGCAGGCAGCAGCCTGCCTGCCTCAGGTGCCCTCTCAACGCGTTCCCAGCGCCTTCTGTCCTCTCTTCCATGCTGGCACCTAAGACAACCTGTCCCCTCCCTGCGTGAGGGCGGGACGGGGGGCTGATGACACAGCTGGAGGGTATCTGAGTCTGGCAATCAGGCCCTTTGCCTCGCTCCCTTCCCTCTTTGTTCTTCCCTCCCGCACACGCGGGATGAGAACGCACTGCCCGGTGAGCGCCAGAGAGCCCAGTGTGTGGAACTCCAGGTCCTCCACCTTCTGACCCCACCGCGGGGCTCCACCTTCCCGGGCAGGAGCAGGGGACCACGGCGGCCACACAGTGCCCCCTGGCGGGCAGGGGAGGCCACCGCCGCCTTCCCAGCCGTGTGGGCAGAGAAGGGCCTGTCATCCCGTCCCTGGAGGGTGACCCCTGCTCACCTGTTTCGCCTGGCCCTCCGAGCCCACTCCGACCCCTCTCTGGAGTGCTACCCGCCTTCCCGTGGACGGTGCCTTGCTGGTTACTTCTCTCACAGAGAACCAAAACCTGACTCCGTGTGATGCCCCTTCGCCTGCCACCCCCCCCCCGCCCCCGACTTCCTTACAGAAACACAGCAAAACAGCAGGAAGCTTCCCTGCCAGGCTGCTCCGGAAGGTACAGCGCTTTAGCTAGGAATTCAAACCGTGGAGCAGAGCTGCCTCTGCGTGTCCCCCAGATGTTTTCCTGAAGTCTGAGGCATTCGTATTACAGAGGGGCTCTTTCCTTCCAGCCTCCGGCCGCGGGGGGCACGAGCTTCTTCCGCTCCAGCCATCACCACCCTGCAGGGGCTCAGAGACCCAGCGGGGACCCACATGGGTTCCCGGGGACAAGCTGCAGGGGCGCTGGGACCTGTCCACACCCGCAGCGAGCCGCAGAGCCCATGGATGTAATTCTGAGGCCAGTGTGAGTGGGATGCCCTTAAATAAAAGCGGATCTGCGTTCACTATAGGGCCACGGATCTCATTCTATGAGAACCTCTGCTAGCACCAGCCAAATGCTCCCCATTGCTCTGTCCCTCTGCCCCTCGCTGACCTCCTGCCTGGCGTCCCTGCCACCTCCACTCCACATGCTTCTAGAGATGTCAACCCTGATTTCTGCTGTCCCAGCAAATACTGCGCGAGACTTCATTTGATCTGTGCAGCCTCCATTCTTGACCCCAACAAACCCCAAGCAGGCCCAGTTTGCCCGGAACAACTCCTGCCACACGAGGAAATTGTCCAGTAAGCAAACGAGAAGGTGTTCACTCATGCACTCAGCAAGTGCTTGTTAAGTGCCCAAAGTTGCTCTGCGCATGCTCCCTACAGCAGGGACCCTGACAGCAAGCCTCCCTTCTTAAGAAATTTGCTCTAAGCCGAGAACGTACAATAGGTCATTGGGTGAAAGTCTGTCTGAGGAGCAGGGCAGTAGGCCGGCCTCAGGAGTGACGCTGGTGCAGCCGTGGAGGGAAGTCACTCCTCTGTGTCGGTGGAAGGGTCCCGCTTCTCTGACGGGTGCTATGAGGAGGGAAACCACGGGTGCCCAGCGGAACACAGCCCAGTTAGGCACGGGGAGCCGCCAACAGCCCGCGGCAGCCCAGGGGCCAGACGGGTGTGTGGCGAGGAAAGGCCGGACTCAAGGCCAGAAAGCAGAGCAGATCACGGAGGGCCTATGGGCCAGGTAAGACTCTGGACTTTATTCTGAGCCATAAAGCACACAAAACTAAATGTGAGTGGCTACAACAGTGGGAATTGATTCTTTCCCAGTCTACAGGCTGGGAGTCCAAAATCAAGGTGTGGGCACAGCCGCTCTCCCCCCAAAAGCCTGTACTGGAAAATCCTTCCTGCTCTTCCGGTTCCTGGTGTTGCCTGCAGTCCTGGGTGTCCCATGGCCCGTGGATGCATCACGTGGCGGGCTTCCATGAGTCTGTGTTGTCTGTGTCTGCCTGTCTTTGCGTCTTTTCTCCTTTCTGATGAGGACCCCATGCATACTGAGTGAGAGCCCACCCTATCCAGCCTGACCTCGTCTCAACTACCCCTGAAATGACCTCAGAATGTTCTGGGAAGGACATGAATTTCCAGGGGACCTATGCACCCCAGTACAGAACCCACAAGAGACAGGAGTGACATGATATGCCTTAGTTTTCAAAGGCTCCCTCTGGCTGCTGCAAAGACAACTAGTCAGCACAGGAGTAAGACAGAGACTTACAAGCCATTGAACTGAGAAGTTGTTGAATCGTTCGAGCAAGAAAGGACTGTGGCTGGTACCAGGGTGGACCCAGGGGCAGGGAGTGGAAAGGGTGTGAAGGGCTCAGACTGAGGACGGGCTTGCAAGGCAGAGTCTAGGAGACGTGCTGAGGCAGAGGAGCTGAGCCACAGAAAACTCCAGAAGTTTGGAAGAGTCGAGTGGCCACTTTCCTAGACTGGGGAGATTGGCAGAGGAGCGGGTTCATGGGACAGCAATCAGGAGCCTGGGGTGGAGTGTGTGAGATGTCGGAGGCTGGAATCTGTAGGGAGGGAGAGAAACTGGGACGTCAGCACCATAGAGAGTGTATCAAGGTCATGGCGTGGAAGGAGACCAGCCCTGTGGGTGGGCCTGGCGAAGGCAAAGCCCTGTGGTCTGAATCCCGGCACCTTCCAGTCTTACAGGTCAGGGCGACCAGGAGGAGCCTGGAAGAAAGTGACCAGTGGGACAAAGGAGCACCCTGAGAGAGTGACACGGCAGAGCCCAGTTAGTGACCGTGTCCCAGAGATGGGTCAGCTCTGGTGTCGGCCGCTGGGGTGTGTGGTCAGAGGACGGTGGGGAACGGATCCCCGATTTGGCACGAGGTCCCCTGTGTCTGTGGCCAGAGCAGCTCAGTGGTGTCTTGGGGATGAAGACCTGGGCCAAGTATCTCAAAAGAGGAGAGAAGTGGATTCAGGGAGGATTTCCAGCCCTTCGCGGAGGGTTTCTCTGGAAAAGAGGCAGTGGCTGGAGCCTGAGGTGCGGGTCGAGGACCATTACGCAGCTGAAATGTTGGGCATTAAGATTATTCTAGTTCAGATTCCTTACGTGATCATGATGAGAGAAGCAAGAATAGTCAGTAAGATTAATGTCACAGAGATGGTTAGTTGAAGAATTGGGACAGAACTTGATTTCTTAATTCCTGGTCATTTTTCTACTAAAAGGGTAGCTGATGAGAGTAACTCCAGATGCTATTCTTCAACTGAGATATATGTGCTTAATTTTTTGGAGCTTTCTATTGAATTGTAAAATAAAGACAGGAAATGTATAATTGTACAAGTACAGTTTGATAAAATTTCACAAACTGAATACATCCGTATAACCAACCCCCAGACCAGGAAACAAAACACCTGCGTGGAGCCCCATGGGGACCCAGTCTATGGCTTCCTCTAAGGGCAACAACTTCCAAAACCATAGATTTTTTTGTTGTTCTTAATTATTTGTACTTCTCTCTTGATTATGCTTTTATTGTAAAAGTATTATGTTTGTAAATGTCCTTCAAGAAGTACTGAAGTGATCCTGGTAATAAATAAAAATCCATTCTCAATAAACATTCACCCTCCTTCCAGTGAACCAGGTGCTATGCTTGGTATAGTTTTCAGTGAATCTTAACTGGAAAGTGTCAAGAGCTTGGTCACTGGTTGGAAAGATCTTCAGGGGCAGAAAAGATTTCCAAGTTCCTGTAGATCGTGCTGTTTTTCACATCGCTCTCCCTTGGGCTCAGCAGATGGTAGAGGGGATTCTTTTTCTATCAACCACCTGGGGTATGAGTTTTGGCGCTCATTTGGTGGGTAGGACCGAGGTATTTAAAAAAAGTGAAAATTCTACCTATTGGCTCAGTGTTTCCTTGGACTCCACCAAAGTTCTAGATTTAAACATCATAATGAGCCCAACTTCCTCTGGATCCTACCAGAGGAGGTAAGTGTGTCCTGGACAAGGAGCATTCGCACTTGAAGGTGAGATTACATGGACACTCATGAGGCCCCAGAGCCACGGATCGCCAACCCCAAAGCTGTTGGCTCCAGACTGGAGTAGAGGAGTAAGTGGTTCTGGAGAGGCGCGGCCGAGCGCGTGAGTGCACCTCTGGCTCCATCATCTGAGCCCAAGCTCCAGGGTCTGTGTGGTCAACTACTAGGAGGCGCCCAGCCTTCCCTAAGCCTCTCCATGTCTGAGGGGGACGGGACCCACAGGGAACACGAGCCAAGGGAAAACTGAGCCCACTGAGACATTCAGAGGAACCACCCAGTGGAAGAATGTGGGAAAGATGCTCATTTTGGATGAAGCCAACACGTTCCATCTGGGAAGTGTGCCCTTAGAATGTCCTTAGATCTTGACAGCCTGCCCCCCTTTCTCAGAGTTACCTGCAGTCTTGGAAGCTCATGTGAACATCTCGAATTGAAGGGGAAAATTTTAAACTACTAAACAAATTTAGAATGTGTAGATCTGAAAACTACATGATTTTGGCCCAGATGCTCTTACTTGTGTCTGGATGCCAACCCTGTCTCTGTGCATCTCTCAAAACCATGGCCAAACCCCCCGTGATCTGATGCTCGTGAAGACAGCTGGGGGAAGGACTCTGTTACTCTGTTCTTACGTTATTTACCGGCACGTATGGTTGCAGGTAACAGTAGGTAATTAAGTACGAATGATCATGTCAAACCAGAAAGTAAAAATGCCTTGCAGGCTACAGACAATGAATTACTTTTATTCTTGGTTTGCTAATTAGGAAATCTGCAGCGTTTCCCTTCGCCTGACACGTCTCTGGCTGTTCTGTTGTGCAGTTTCTTATATCACGTGAAGGAATTTATTGGTCCTGCAAGGGTGTAACAGTGTCTGTAATTAAATACTTGGCATCGAAACATCAAACATTAATCAACAGAGTAATAAGACGCCGGAGCCTGAGTGAGCCGAGTACAAAGATCCTACAGCGAGGTACGTCGCCTTGAAATGCTGGGCGGATCTTCTTTGGTGTCCTCCCAAAGTCCACAGGTGTGGTGCGCAGGCCTCAGGGGGCAGAACGAGGGCATCGGGGAAGGGCACAGCCTCTCAGGAAGGATGGTGCCGACTGGGGGCTCAGGTATAAACTTGGCTTAAAGAAACAAAGATTCATTTTGCAAACTCAACTGTTTTTATGTGGAAATGATCTGTTTCGAGATCCCACCAGGGAAAAGCACAAGGAGATCCCAGGTAGCCCCACAGAGGAGCTCACCCGCCTCTTCTTGTTCGTCTGTCATACGCCCTGAGCCCCTCTGCAAACTCTGGTCTGCAGCTGACAGGGGCCATGGAGCCCTGGGCTGAATGTAGTCCCCACAGAAGGAAGAAGATCCTCGGGAGGAAGATGGAGGAGATGCAAATGAAGCCTGGGTCCATATCCGAAGGGCTTCTGAAGCCCTCAGCCCCTGCCCCTGAGATGATGTGTGCCCCCCTTTGTGAGGAGAGCAGGTTTGCATCACTGAGTGACCAGCATGGGTCCTTCCAGCTCTGCCCCTTCAACTGGGCTCTGCAGCGGCTAAAGGCGGACCACAGACCCCCTTGGGATCATTCACTCCAAGCCGGGCTCAGGGACAAGTGCATGCAAGTCACACCCAGCACTGGAGGGGGCCCCAGTGTGTGCCTCCATCCCAGGACCTACTCCTCCCAGAGAGCTCAGGGGGCCGGGGCTGCCAGGAACGGCCAGTGTGCGTTCTGACCAGTGGGGCCCCTGTGCTCCAGACTTCGTATGACTCAGGAGGAAAAGCCCTCCACCCCTAGCTGGGCTGCATTGCTTCAACAGTCCAGAAAATACATAGCGTGCCTACTGTTTGTGCATCTGCAGCAAGAGGACAGACAGGGTAAGCACATTCTGTGACAAGTGGGCGAAGGAGGGAACTCAGCGGCACCCCATGGTGAGAGGGGGCGGTCAAGCTGAACATCCCAAGCAGCCTGTGTTTTCCAAGAGCTGACGGATGCCACGGCTTCAGGGCAGAGCAGGACGCTGCCTGGTACTGCAGCATAGGGGGGAATGGCTTTCCCTAAGGTGAGTGTGAAGGGCGTGGGCCCCAGAGGAGGGGGGTGAGGGGGGGCATGAAGTAGGGATGCACGGAGGCCACAGCGAGGGCCTGGTGCCGGACACCGGGCTCACAACCCTCACGTGCCGAGCTGGAAGTCGGGCCGGGAGGTGTGTTCCACTGAACAGAGGCTGAGGACTCATGGGAAGGCCTTGAATGCCACGCTAAGAAGTGTGGCCTTCAGACGTAGACGGGACATTTTGAAGGCTTTCCAGTAGGCAAAACAAAAAAACAAAAAACCACCACCTTCTTATATGCAGTTTGCAAACGGGCAAATTCAGCTCTGCAAGTCCTGGGAAGATGGACATTTTCACTTTAAGTCAGTTCTGTTCCATTGGTGCTTCCTGCAGATGGATGTGCGGCTCAGGGGTCTGGGGTAAGGCGTTATGGGATGTGGCCTTTTCCCTCAGGGAACTGATGGCTTTAGCGATAAAACAGAACCTATCATCAATGCAAAAAATAGTACATGGGCACTGATTTAGAATAATTAAAAATTGTTCTGAGTTTAAGTTAATAACAACGCATTTCTCCCCCCCCCAAAAAAAAAGGTTGCAGGGGACGGTCCCTCCTCCAGCACCTGGCTTCGCCCCCTAGAACTACACAGGAGCCCACAGCCACTGCCTGTCCCTAGCTAATATGAACAGAGTGCTTTGCATGTGTGAACAGCACATGAGCGGTGTGACGTGTCCGTTGTGTGCGCAGCAGGACGGCGTGTGTTCTTATATATTTGCGGTAGGGCTGAAGGCAAGACTGCACAGCGAAACAAGTTAACGAAACCATGTTTCCACGTGGGACACATGAACATCGAGGCTGCATATAGCAAATCCCCAGTAATTCCAATGAAGGCAGGGCAGATGCTTTTGAAATTAATGGTTGAGGTTCTGAAAGCAGAGACCTTTTTATAGGAATACGTGTGGTTTTATTCCTTTCATCTGTACACGTACGATGTAAACAGAACCACTGAGGAACCCATGGACTGAGGCTCTTTAAGAAACAGGTTCTCTGCATGGGTGGAATCTGTGTTTGCTCTTGCAGTGTCTGGCTTCAGGGTCATCCAAGGAGGATCCCTCTCCTTGACCCCCAAATATTTCCTGTCTCAGTCCAACGACAACAGACATTCGTGGCACTCGGTCGCGTGGTTTAACACTAGCTGGAAACCAGTTCACACAGAAGTGGCCTGGGGTTGTTCGTCCCACAGGAGTGGATGAGCTGAAAAGGTGTGCATAGAGAGAATGGGCGCCCGGGTGCCCGATTCTCTCCAGGGGTCCCAGGCTGGAAAGGAGAGAGTGTGAGATCTAGCGGTCCTCAGAGCTGGGACGCTGGGAGCTAGGCCCTCCCAGAGAATTCCCACTCAGGAATCAGTCTTCCAGGAGAAGCAGTGGGCCCCCAGGGATGGCAACGGGGCCCCGCGTGCCCGGGGGGTATCCTCACGGCGAGGGAAAGAGTGAGCCGGGACAGAGCGTGACCGGGGCTGACCAGGCTCTAAGAGATCATTAAGCCCCGTGATTGTAGTAACGACCCAAACAGACGTTTGGGTGCAGCTTCTCAGCATCAGGCTACAGCTATTCCGAAGCTGAGTATGACATCGGCCGAGTCCCAGCCAAGGAAGACACGAGAGCGTGGCCTGCCCTGAGACGTGGGTCTCCGGCTGCGCGTCCCCCAGCTTCTCTGGGCCTTTACTTGCTCCTGCTTCACACACGGTGTCACACAGTCGTTCTGTCCCAGGTGTGGTGTGTTCTCCACCCAGACAAAGCCTTTGAGCCTGGGAATGTTCCGGCAACGTTCCCAGTCACAGCCCGTCCCTCTCCTGACGGAGGTGAAAGCGCATGGACTTCGTCCTGCGGGCCGGGGTACGCCCCTCCCTTCGGGGAGGAGCTCAGTGTGTTCTGGTCTCCTTCTGGAAGTTTTTACGTGGAGGCTGACCTTAGCTTGGAATGCCTCACGGGGACTCTTCATCCTTCAAGCCTCATTGGCGGACGGGCTGTTTCCAGTGTCTTCAGGTCTGTGGCCGTGCACCTGCCACGTGCATCCCACGGAGAGAGCACGTGGAAATGCAGGTGGGAGATCACGACTCTATCTACATGGCTGTGTATAGATAATAATTTCTTTGCAGTGCACTGGTGGAGAGTACATATTATTAGTAATTACTATGACTTGGACACATTTCTGGGCCAATCGTGATACATCCGCGTGACTGCCCAGGGAGGCTGAGAACTGTACTCCAAATAAAGTGTTTTCAAGCTGGAAGAGAATGTTTAACGGCCTCTTTTCAGGATAAAGTCTGTGGTCCCTGAGAGCTCTTCCAACGGGAGCTCCAGCTACGTTCCGGTTTAGAACCACAGCCGTTAGGTTGACCAGGACCTCCGCTTCCGTCCTGGATGAATGGCACATATTTTAAAATAATTAACATGTCATATTCTATTTTCATGTCACGCATGTGTGTTTGCATATGATACTTACATGGCATAACACATTACTTTGCCTTTTAAATCTTAGTACAGCCCAAGTTAATATTTTAATTGTTTATTACAGACATCAATTAATATAAATTGATGCCTCTGCAAAATAGCCTGGGTTCTGTGCAAATAAAATACCCAGCACTGCCTTAATTATAGAAGTTATTTTATCTTTAATTAATTTCCATGCAATAGCGGTCATTTCAATTTTCCTCCAGTACAGCTTACGTGTCACGGTCTTACAAGTCCAAACACCCAAATAAACATACAGTTACAGATTTAAGCACTTGGAGAAAAGGTGGAAAGGTCTAGTGCTTATTCGATACAATGTCAGGTTTGGTGATGTCTATTTTAATTGGGAATAGAATTTTCCACTGAATTTTGGGTTCAAGACTGAGAAGCTTAAATTAGCCATAAACCTCTCGGCTTCTGACCTAGATAAATGAGATGTTATAATGTTATAAAAAAGGAGAGGAAATCTTGGGCAGAAATGAGCAATGGAGTAGGAATCCTATGTCTATCTGTACTCAGTGTTACTTACCTGCGGCTGAAATGAAGGAAAAATGTATGACATCTTGTATTCCTCTAATGTACAGGAAAAAATGTAACCCCCATGTTCTCCCCTGCCCCAACCCCACACTGGTCTGCTGGTTCATTCATTTATTCCAACAGGGCACCCAATGCGGGAACAGAGGTTAAAAAGCAGCCCTGAGGTTTAACTCCTGTTTCGGTGGGTGAGGCGGACAGATGGCCACGTCAGTGGGTGTAAAGGAGGAAGTGCGCTCATTTTAAGGGGCACCAACGCTGGCCTGCAGCCCCTGGAGAGGGGAGACTCCCCCTGGCGACCCCGCACCCCGACCTCCCCTTCGGAGCGCAGACACGCAGACCCCACGCTCTCTGGACCGGCCGGGCCGCCGGCAGCCCCAGCAGGCCTGCTGCAGGTGCGCCCGGAGTGTGGGGGCGCGGACTCTGTCCCAGCCACATCCTGCCGGCCTCTGAGTCCAGCAGGCTGGCTCCTCGGGGTAAACAAGCGTTCTTCTCGTGGCCAGCACAGAAAGGGTCAGACTCGGACAGTACTTAGACACAAAGCCTCCTTCCCTCACGGCTGTAGAGGCACCTGATGCTGCTTCGCGGCAGCCCACACAACCTGACCCCGCCCGCGACCGGGCCCCACCGCCGGGGGCCCCGCCACTCTTGGCTCTCCAAGGTCGTGCACCCCAGTGGTGCTCATGGGTGTTTCTTGCTCCTCTGCAAGGCCCCCCGGCTTCCGTCCAGAACCACCCAGGCCCGGACCCTCTGGGGCCACTTGCTCCTTCTCCTAAAAAGGTCACGTGGCATTTAATCATACAAAACATATGAAGGACAGGGACACCAGCAGCCACCACCCCGCTGACATGGACAACCTTGGTGCTGGTCACCCCGTGCGGGGGGCACGTCTAACCCTCTGCTGGGCTTTGATGCTCCTCGCCCTCCTCCTCCCTCACTTCCCCCTTCACCTCCCCGTCTGCTCCCCCCATCTGATCCACCCTCACCCCTCCCTCCCCCCCCCCGCTCTACTCCTCCCCCTCCTCCTCCCTCCCCTCCTCCCTCACTTCCCCCTTCACCTCCCCTCTCTGCTCTGCTTTCCTCCAGCACAGGGCCTTTGCCCCACAGGCAAGCGGCCCTGCCACACGTGGAGTTACGAGAACGTCTTCACTCCCCTTAACGTGAGCACTTCCTCCTTCATGTCCACCGGCGGCGAAAGCCATGTGACTGGGCCGTGCGCCACGTAACGCCGTGTGCGGGCCCCGACGGCGTGCCTTGCCACAGGACAGGTCCTCGGCTGGCTCCTCCCCACTCGGTCACCACCACTCGTGTCCTCCCCCCCATGGTGGCCTCTTCCTGCCGGAGGCTCAGTCCTCACATTCTCCTCCCAGGGAGGGCTTGCGAATTGGTCCCCGACCTGTTTGTCATCCCTACACCCACTGCCCCCACCACATGCTTTCCTCAGTCAGACAGAACTATCGGCTGCTGTGAGCATCTGTAAGTCTGAAAGAGGCAGGATGAAAGAAATGTCAGTAGCTCTCCAGATGAACTCTTATTGAGCAGAGAAGACTCGTAATGATGCCTTTGGTTTCTCAACGAAATTTTAACAGGAAGACAGATACTCAGCTGAAAGAGGATCCAGGGCCAATGGCTGCGTAAGCGGCCCTAGTAAATACCCAAAGCCTCATTAGACCGTGTTCTTCACCTCTCAAGAGGACAACTGACTGGCTTTCTTGGTTCCGTGGTGAGAGGAAACCCAGGTTTGCAGATCGTCCTCAAGAGCCGAATTTCCTGGTCTGTCCTTGTCCACTGACCTGCGGAGCTGGGAGAAGGCCAGGCTGCCATAGCCACTGAGTGCTGACCCCCCATCAAACAAGGCTCTGGCCAGAACACCACACTGTCTCCTCTTGATAGGTTTGTTTCCAAGGCTGGGAGGGTGGGCGGTTCCATTCAATTTGGTTTGTCCTACTCAGTATTTCTCACACAGCTTTTGTGAAATGGTAGCTGATAGAACAGAAATTTTAAGAGGGTTTCATGATCAAATAAGCTTGGGAAAGATGGCATATTTCTTGAAGCCAGAAAGAGAAAAAACACTTTCAACTGTGTTTCATCCAGCTTCCATGATTATTTTGACTCTGAATCTTCTTCCCCTCCCCCCGCACACATGAGTGCCCACACACACACTCTCTCTGCTATAATATCTTTCAATATCGTTGAACATAGTTTGAAAACATTGCTGTAAATTGCAAAGATTGAATTTCTTAATCACCGTGCCAGATCTGTAAATTCTGCGTGCTCCTCCTGGTCATAGCAGTAACAGCACCGAGAAGGTGCTCATTCATCTGTTGACGCTGCTTGTTCACAGCTCTTTTGGACACAGTTCTCGAGCCACTGCCCAGCCTGTTAGCAGCCTCGGGATCAGAGGCCAGCCATACTCTGCGGTTGGCTTCAGTCGGAAACAAGGTCGCTGGGAACAAGGTGTCTCCTTCGCTCCTTGACTCTGCCCAATTTCAAACCTGGAGAAGAAGGTGGGTGAGCAAGCTGGACCTCTGTCCCTCCCTCTGTCCTTCCTGACCACTTTCGCTCTGGCCAGACCGACTTCACTGAAAACGCAGTACCAAAGTTTCCTCCCATGGCATCAGTCAGAGTCTCCCAAACCGCAGCATTTCCACCGAAATAAGCTCTGTATGCCTCCTTAAATGATAAACTGTGCACCAACATACTAACATTGTCAAAGAAACAAGTCAAAATTGCCTGAACTTGGAATTTTTGATTAGCACGTTGTTTTAGGACTTTGGAATATCAACATCTCCCCCATGAGGCTTTGACTTTGTTACCCTTTCCCCCTAGGTCATAAGGAAACATCATGCCTCACTATCAGTTTTGATTTTCTCAAAAGCTATCTTATTTTCTTTCTTTGAAATTTCAGAAAGATGCCAAACATGCACTTTCTGGGTATCTTTGCGAACTGCGAGGCACGATCTTCACGTCATCTTTGTATTCACAGAATGTGAAAGTTCTAGAAACTAAGATTTTTCTTAACTATTTTTCTTGCAAGTTACCATGTGTTGGAGGGAACCCAGCCTCTGACCACTAGGGATATGGGGGAGTTACTGGTGGCCATCGCAGGTATCTGATCCAAACTCCTTAAGCTTCTCAGGCCAGTAAGACCCCTGCTAATCATATTAACACCAGCGCTTCACGCTTTTGCATGTCCAAATTCATCTAACTGTAGACAACTTGACATTTGCTTTTTCTAAAGAATGTTCCTGGTTTAGGCCAACAGGATTCACTGCACCTCCAGCCCTAGGGCAGAGTAGCCCTCAAGAGTATTGGTGGTGAACTGCCAACACTTTGAACATGTCTCTAAAAGGGAGAAATAAGCAGGTAATGTCTGGAGAGACAGACTGCACAGGGGGGCCCGGGTCTATTTTTGCAGGGGGAGCAGAGAGGTGGGTATCTGGTGAGACCATCTGATGTGTGGGAAGGCACAGATCAAACGGCTGGCCATAGGATGTGGACTCTTTTACGGGTAAGCTCCTCTTGATGGCGATCCCCCCTGCCCACCTGCTAATGCGTTTCTGATCATCAATTTTTAGAAAAGAAAACCGTATTTCATGGCAGAGGACAAACCTCCGGGGCCCATCCTGAAGCCGCTGGTGTTTCGCGTAGATGACAGCACACCCGAAATGGTGCAGAGTGTCCTGCTGGAGCGTGGGTGGGACAAGTTCGATGAAGGAGAGCAGAACGTGGGAGACTGGAACCTGTATTGGAGGACCTCCTCCTTCCGGATGACCGAGCACGTCAACATCAAGCCGTGGCAACACCTCAACCACCACCCGGGCACCACCGAGCTCACCAGGAAGGACCATCTGGCCAAACACCTGAAGCACATGAAGAAGATGTATGGCACGCCCCTGTACGAGTTCATCCCCCTGACGTTCATCATGCCCAAGGACTACAACAAGTTCGTGGCCGAATATTTTAGGGAGAAGCACGTGCTGGGCGCCAAGCACAGCTACTGGATTTGTAAGCCTGCCGAACTCTCTCGCGGGAGGGGCATCATCATTTTCAGTGACATTAAAGACTTAATCTTTGATGATACATACGTAGTACAGAAATATATCTGCAACCCTCTCCTTGTGGGCAGATATAAATGTGACCTCCGCATCTACGTTTGCGTCACCAGCTTTAAGCCTTTGACCATTTATATGTACCAAGAAGGGCTAGTGCGGTTTGCCACGGAGAAGTTTGACCTCAGTAATCTGCAGAACAATTATGCCCATTTGACCAACAGCAGCATCAATAAATCTGGGGTCTCATATGAGAAAATCAAAGAAGTGATTGGTCACGGCTGCAAGTGGACCCTCAGCAGATTCTTCTCCTACCTTCGCAGTTGGGATGTGGATGACCTGCTTTTGTGGCGGAAAATCAACCACATGGTTATTCTCACTGTGCTCGCCATCGCTCCCTCAGTCCCCTTCGCGGCCAACTGCTTTGAGCTCTTTGGGTTTGACATTTTGATTGATGACAACTTGAAACCGTGGCTTCTGGAGGTCAACTTCAGCCCCGCCCTGTCCGTAGATTGTTCGGCGGACGTATCAGTGAAGAGGAAGCTTATCCATGACACCATTGAGCTGATTTACTCGCAGGGTCTAAGAAACGAGAGGATGGAATGTCGTGACGGTGCTAAGGGGAGCCACAGCGTCTCCCTCGCCAAGCTGGACATGGGTAGACTCAACAAGGCTTGTAGCGCTCTGTCCTGTGAGTCCCTCTTACAGCTCACAGGTAGGACATTTAAGGATGAATCTGCTGTGAAGAAAGCCGTAAAAATATGTCCTGAAAATAAACATGCCTCCCAGCTGAGGGAAATGACGAGCAGGAAGAAGGACCTACTTCTGTCAACAAAAGAACCCCCCAAAACCAAGCCAAAGCTAAAGGGTAGACACTCGACCCATAAGACGCTCATTCCATTCATGTCACTCATTCAATCGTGCGTGGGCAAGACCAGCATCTCCCCATGCATCCCCTCGGACAACAGCAAGGTGCCGGACCTCCAAGCAGGGAACTTTGTGCTCATTTTTCCTTTCAATGAAGCTACTTTTGGAGCTTCTAGGAATGGATTAAATGTCCGAAGAATAATCCAAGAGCTCCAGAAACTAATGAATAAGCAACATCCCCACATGGCAGAAAAGGAAGCAAAAAGAAGGTAAAAGAGTTTTGGGGAAACCAGGGATTCTGTCGCCAGGGACAGCAACGGCTCAGCCCTTGACCTCTGCGTTCAGCGCATCGACCACGTCACTGGGACCCCTGATGTGGGTGCGTATGTAAATATAACTACTCTGCAAATTTGGACACATCCACGTGGTGATTAAATTATATGATATGAGTGGTTTATTTGCTCTGATTTCTTGGGAGAATGCCACCCAGCCTCTTGCCTGCACTTGGAAATGCTTTATTACAATTATACAGTGCACTTATTTAAACATGAAAAGAAAAGATTACTAGAACATTTTTAAGGACTCTTATGTGAGAACAACACAAAAAAAGACCAAGGGTTAACTTTTTTGTTTTTTAACACACCATTTTTTTTTCAAAATTATTTTTGTCAACTTAATGATTAAACAGTCATCCGGGGTGAAGCCAATTGCTAAAAACCTCCCCCCAAAATACCCAAATGACTTTATCAGTCCTAGGTCCTGGGCCCTAACTCAGACACTGTGCCACATAGCTTCCCACTGGGGACATCCATCAACCATATTCAAAAGGTGGCCCCCTCTGGGTTGGTCCCCTCACTGATAGGTTACCATCCAAGCATGTGACCTCAGAACCTTCCAGATGCAGCCGTGTTACCATTCCTGCCTCATAAGAAAGCATTGACGAGTCCTAAGACACAAAGGCGCCAGCATTTACTTGAAAACATTATGCTGAGTGAAAAAAAGCCAGACACAAGAGGCCACATGTTGCAGGATTCCATGCCAATGTCTGGAGTCAGCAAATCCACAGACACAGAACGCAGATTGGTGTTTGCAGGGTCCAGGGTGGGGGACTGGAGAGCAACTGCGAGTGGGTAGGGGGTTTCCTTTTGGAAGACAAGAATGTTCTGGTGATGGTTGCACATCACCATGAATGAATGTGCCAAATGTCACTAATGGGAAATTTCATGTTATGCTTCTTTTCCCACAATGAAAAAGTTAAAGCACAAGTTAAGACAGGCAGGACGAAACATAGACTGGGGACGCAGGACGCACAGTGGGTGATGCGGCCATAGAAAGAGAACGCAGGAAGTGATTGCTCTCAGTATTGGCATATGATTACGTACTGCGATTGCACCTGCAGGTGCCCCTTAATGGCTAACGAAATTCTAGTGCTTGATCTGAATGGTTCAGAAAGAAAGGGGGAGAGAAAAAATCCAGCACTCTCAACACGAGGCTGTAATGCCTATTTTGTTCATTGCCTGGTTTCATGCAGAAGTCCATTTATTTCCTCCCAGTCTTGTTCCAGGAAAAATTTAAAGGAGTCGAGTGGGAATGTAAGTGCATCAAGATTGTTCTGATCTTTTATATCAGTTTTCCACTTTATAGTATTTGGCAAATGAAGAAAAGATTCTTTTCCACAAACGTTGAGGTGCGCTCTAAGACCAAATCATGAGGCTGGCATCGCTGGAAAACCAGAGATTAGCTCTCATTCTCTCCGTGTCTTCAAATACTCACTCCTTCATCATGAGCCAGGTTTTAATGACTCAGCTGGGAGGATGAACGTTGCAGAGAGGAGTGAAGTGTGTGCTATTAAGGATAGATGATTTTATTGGAGGATTTGAAGTTTTACGGCAATAGCCTTGGGCCGTCTGTCAGGAAAAACATGCAAAGTCTGGGCAGTATATCTCTCAAATGGCAAAATGTGGGCCAATTAAACAAAAACCATAGTGGCGTAAGATAAACCTCAAATGCACCAGGAAACTGTGCGTAGAATTTGCACGCAGGTGCACAGTTGTGTAAGGGACATGGAGGGAAAACATGAATGCAGTCTTGCTGAGGTAGGAAGGTCAAAACTACAGAGTCCAGAGAATTCTCCGGGAGATGTGGTAGTTCTTCAAAAAAATCCTTGGACTTTCACTTCTGGGAAAATGGAATAGGCGTACATTTCCTCATACCTTCACTCAGTACAACTGAACACGTTGGCGTGTACAAATAGACAAGCGTGAGGAGTCACAGAGGGGAGAAAGAAGGCAGTACCGCTAGGGACCCCAAGAAAAAATAGGGTGTTGGGTTTCCTGGCTTCGAGGATTTGGGGGTGGGGTTTGTCTCATACTCCAAACTGGGCGCTAAAGTAGCTGACAATGCGAGTGGACACAAAGAACCAAGACTCCTCTCCAAGCCGAGGACCAGGAGAGGAGCAGCTCAAGGAGAATGTAAGTAAAGGAGCCTGGGACGTGAATGGGATCACTGACTCTGGGAAATCTCCCAGGGAGCTGGAAGCGCCTTGCAGTTGAAGGGGAAGGTTATTACTTCATTTCCAAACTGCATTCTATCTCCCCTGGACTCGAGGTTGGAAGAAACCAACAGCAGGGGACACAGGAAGTCACGCTGAGAACCTTCTGGAAGGAATGGGGCAACTAGAAGTGTGCTCACTGACACTGAGGTCACAGCGGGCTGGAAAGCAGCGGGGCGAGTGTGGCCCCCACCCGCCAAGCCCGCCCCCGAGTGGGCGGAGCCTGAGCAGGAAGTGGTGGGACAGCCCGGAAGACAGGTGGCAGGTGCAGAGCGGCGGGCCAGCATGAGACAGACCCACCGGCAGGGCTCAGAGCCGTGCCGCCGCCACCACCTCGGGGCATGCAGGGGCTCCGGTGGGCATGGGCAGAAGGAGGGCAGCCCCCCGCGTGGTCTCTCCAAAACCTGACCTCCGAGACTCTTCCCGTCTGTTGAGCAGACTCCCGGTGTCTGCCTGCAAATGTGCAGTGATAGCACAGCTCCCCGTGGAGGAGGCTCGTCCAGGGCGTCTCCGCTCCTCTGCAGGGTGGACCCTGTCAGGAAGGGACGGTGGGAGGTAAGCCACATCCCCGCATCCTCAGCATCCTGAGATACTGATGTCCCCAAGCAGGCCACATCTGAAATCACTGTCCGTTACCATCTCCCCGAGGGTTAGCTTCCCAGGGGACTCTGCAGGGGGACGAGGCAGCAGACGGGCTAGCCGAGGGATAAAGGAGGTCGCTGGCTCGGGCAGGAAGGGACGGGGCCGTGCGCTCCCTGCTGGACTCTGCCCTCCCCTGGCTCGGCTCACCTCGGAGTTGGCTCAGTCCTCCTCGGCTACATTCTGCTTTCCTGTGTGTCTCTTTTAGGTTCAGTCTGACATCTCATTTTAGGGTCAGAGGGCAAAGAAATACCTTCTCTCTCTTTCCTTCTGTGAAAAAGACCCTGACCCACGTCGTCCAGTGGGGGGGTGACAGGGCAAGCCTAGGTCACATGGGTCCCCCTTATCCCAGGGAATGGGGGGTCGGGGGCACCCCTGGGGACCCCCCAGAGCCCCTGGAGAGCAGGAGGAAGACTTCCCTTGAGGAAAGCGTGGAGGTACAGTTCTCGGAAGAAGGGGTGCTCGGCAGACACAGGCAGCGTTCGCCTGTGAAAATGGAAGGGTGGTCAGATGGGGAGATGCAGGGAAACTGAGGCCTGGAGTAGTCCCCGCGGCCTCGATGCGCCCTGAGGCCGCAGGTGAACACCAGAGTTGGGTAGCATCTGCTGCAGGAGAAAGTTACAGAAGCGTCGGCCTAGGATTGGTCAGGACCGGACAGGACTGAAGAACACAGACAAGCAGCAGCTTTCGGCACCAGCGAGGGCCACACAAGAGGTCTGGCCTCCTGGAACTTCCTAGACCCTCCTAGCTCGTGTGCTCCACACCATGTTCACCCACAGCCGCTCCCGGAGGACGGCCCTGGGCTTCAGGAGGAGGAGGAGCCCAGCACACCCCCAACCCCGGGAGTGTGAGTGTGTGGGGAGCTCGGAGCCGGGAGAACTGCCGTGTAGAACAGAGCAGTGCCTTAACTGGGGTGAATGGGCATTCCGGAGACCCTTGTAGCCACCCCTCTTCCCACTTCTGAGCTGGCAAACTGGGAGCAATCTGGCGGTGAGGGTCCTGGGCAGTGGGGCTGGCCGTGGGGCCCCCGGGTCTGTGGCGCTGCCGCCTTGCAAAAACACGGAAGGGCTCCGAAGCCTAAACAAGCAGACCGAGCCTGTGTTAACAAGCGAAGACACCAGAGCTTTCCGGGGGCCGGCAGGAAGAGGTCAGCAGGCTAGCTTGTATGGCGGGAAAGAACACAAGTGTCACAAAGAGGGTGCGCCCCCTTCCTCCTCTCCGGGGCGGCTTCCCAAAATAAAGGACACAATTCATTTAAGTTCTAAAATAACTAAAATATTATTTTCATTAAAAAACTGATTTGGGGTTGGTTTTAGTGAATATTCTATCATTAGATCTGTACTTACTACAAAACCTGGACACCTTCAAAGCTGATGGGGACTTTTTTCAGGTTTGTAGAGATGTTTCTGTTTTATTTTATTTTTCCAAGCATTTTCACATAGGTCTCTGCTGATTGGCCTCTGGGAAGCAGACCCAGGCCCCCGTGCTCCTGGGCTGGGGCTCTCGGGCCACGCGAGGCCGCCTCCCTCAGCCGGTGGCTGTGACCTGACATTCCTGCTAGAAGTTTCAGTATCTATCTTGCCCTTAATTTAACCAAATGCCTCGTCAGTTCTTCTTTAAAAAAAAAAAAATCCATATATCCAAACAAAATAAAGGAAATAAATATGCTGGATTGCTGTATTGGTGCTCTGCAGATTATGCTTTTCTCATTTTCAAGATCTGGAAACGCGCACATACTAGCAAACTGTGTGGTTTGGGAGGGGATTTGCAAAATTACTGATGTACTTTGTGATGTCAAGGAACGTCTCTCAGGAGAGAGAGTATTTTTGTTCCTGAGAACCCTGGAGAGAAATAAGTCAAGCAGAGAAAGACAATTATGTGGTTTCACTCATACGTGGAACATAAGCAACAGCACAGAGGATCACAGGGGAAGGGAAGGAAAACTGGATGGGAAGAAATCAGAGAGGGAGACAAACCATGAGAGACTCTTAACTCTAGGAACCAAACTGAGGGTCACTGGAGAGGAGGGGGTGGGGGATGGGGTAACTGGGGGATGGGCATTAAGGAGGGCACATGTGATGAGCACTGGGTGTTCCATGCAGCTGATGAATCACTGACCTCTACCTCTGAAACTAATGATGTACTGTATGTTGGCTAACTGAATTCAAATAAAATAAATAAAACAAAGATTGTATAAACAACAAAAAGAAGAACCCTGGAGCACATCCCATGGAGAAAGTCGCTGGCGAGAGGAGACAGGTTTGGGGTGATGGGCCCATGCAGGGGTACAAGTGGCCGAGAGTCAGTGAAGCCCAGGTGCGGGTGAGCGTGCGGAAGGCTGAGGGGTGTTTCAGCAGTGCTGGGGTGTCGCTAGGAGGTAGTGGGCTCTGGGCAGGAAATCCAGCTGCTGGGAGGGCAGTATCCAGCAGCAAATCTGTCACTGCGCACACGGTGCCGTCAGCAGAAACCTAGCTGCTAAGGGACAGGGAAGCCATGGAGCTTCTCACTACACATAGGGGACCACCAAGCGAGTGACAGAGCTAAGGACATTTTTAGTCTCATAGATTCACCACACTTCATCAGAAACTTGTGTAGGAATCCGGACAGTGAGGACGTCATGTGCCTTTCACACGGAGAGAATATTGTTGAATTGTATTCTTCCGTCGAGCATTTTGCTGTAGGCAGTGTTGCCCCCCGAAGACGTCTACGTCCCAATCCCGGGGCCTGTGAAGATGTCACCTCACAGCAAAGGGCTGGTAATGGAAGCAGAGTCAGAGAGATGTGACGAATCTGCACTACTGGCTCTGGAGGTGGAGGAGGGGCGCACGGGCCAAGGACCGGCGGGCTGTAGAAGCTGGCGGAAGGAAGGGAGCGGGTTCTCCCTGAGAGCCCCCAGCTGGGACGCAGCCCTGCCAACCCATCTCAGAATTCTGACTTCCAGAACTAGAAGCCGTTGCTGGTAGAGATTTGTTTCAGCAGCAACAGGAGACTGAGTTTGAGTTCTAAATAAGAAAACACAGACTAACAAAACACGGACTAATATGGTTGTTTCGTGGAAGTGTAACAGAAACAAGGTCAGCTCGCATAGCATGGGAGGCAGTCAGCTTGGTCCCCCTCAAAGTTTCTGTCTCTCGGGTTTAGGATTAACACCCAGGTGGTTGGCAGCCTGCACACCTGTGAGACCATGCACATTGCAGTGGTACAGGTGTGCATCCCTGTGGTACAGGTGTTCATCCCCACGGTACAGGTGTGCATCCCCGAGGTACAGGTGTGCATCCCCGCGGTACAGGTGTGCATCCCTGAGGTACAGGTGTGCAGCCCCACGGTACAGGTGTGCATCCCCTGTGGTACAGGTGTGCATCCCCTGTGGTACAGGTGTGCATCCCCGAGGTACAGGTGTGGATCCCCGAGGTACAGGTGTGCATCCCCGAGGTACAGGTGTGCGTCCCCACAGTACAGGTGTGCATCCCCGAGGTACAGGTGTAGATCCCCGAGGTACAGTTGTGCATCCCCACAGTACAGGTGTGGATCCCCGCGGTACAGGTGTGCATCCCCAAGGTACAGGTGTGCATCCCCTGTGGTACAGGTGTGCATCCCCGACATACAGGTGTGGATCCCCGAGGTACAGGTGTGCATCCCCAAGGTACAGGTGTGTGTCCCTGCTGTACAGCATGCATGGAGCTCAGGGCCACAGACAGGACGGGAGGGACAGACACATCCCCTTTCCCCACAAACCTGGCCCGTGGCATTTTGGGAAACATCCTAGTGGATAAAGGAACTGTTTAAGGTAAAGCAGAACAACAAAGTATATTTGGGAAAAGCCGTATACATCCACAACCTAAAGAAGAAACGTCACTTCAGGCTCTGAGCGACAGTACCTAGCAGCAGGTGCGCTCCAACCAGATTCCAAGCTCCCTGCAAAATCCTTCTTCAACACCCTGCTGCCCTCGGGGCATCTGGGTGGCCCAGCTGGTTAAGCATATGACTTTGGCTCAGGTGATGATCTCGGGGTCCTGGGATTGAGCCCCGCATCAAGCTCCCCACTCAGCAGGGAGTCTGTTTCTTCCTCTCCCTCTGGCCCTCCCCCTCCTTGTGTACGTGCTCTCTCTCAAATAAATACATAAATTTTTAAAAGACAAAATGAATATAGTAACAATCATGAGAAGGCATGAAAATTAGTTATGGACTAATAAAAAATTAATCCAGGCTGTAGGATAAGTCCAAGGTGTGAGTGTGTAAAATGTAGGGTCATTAATCATTGGGTTTTGTCTTTTGCATGGGGTGTTTGTTCTAAAGAATCAGCAGCACTAAATCTATAAACGAATGTTTAGTTATTTAAGGAAGTCTAATCTAATTAGAACCAATCTTCATATGCTCAAGAAAAAGTAGTTTCAAAGTTAAGTTACATCGAATAAACTGAGCATTAAACAGTGCTAATTTTTGTGACTAGCCTTCCCCGTTCAAAGTACCCCTGATTTTCAGAGTCAATAATAATCAGAGTTATGATGACCTGTCATGTTATGGACTCGCTCATTTATGCCAGAACTAATTTCCAAAACCTCCAGGTACTACTGTCACTGTTGGGGGGGGTGGGTCAAAGACGTAGGAGGCCTGGTGTCCACCCCAGTTTGCTCCAGGCCCCTGGGAGGGACACAGGTAGGTAGGTGGTGGGAACGCATTTGGGGATAAGCCTAGGGGGTGAGGGGGCCAGAGGACTGGGGGACCTGCCCCACTGCTGGGAGCGGGGATCATGGAAGGCTTTCCAGAGCAGAGGTGGCCGTGCAGGCCTCGGAAGGACAACAGAGGTGGCTTGGATGAAACGGGGCTGGTCCTGGGGAAGGGGCCTCTTCCGGTGAGGGGTGCTGGGAGAGGGCACTGGCGGTTGGGAGGGCAGAGCCAGGTGGGACCAGTGGGGCTGGAGTGTGCTGAAGCTGGGGTGCCATGCTCTGAACCCAAACCCTCCTCCTTTGGAGCACTCGGAGCCACCTGGGGATGCTGTGTGGGAGGCGACACCAGGTCACAAAGGAGAGGAATCCATCACTGGTCTTGTGTCACCCACCCCCACAGCATTCCTGGGAAATAAGATGCCCAAATGTCGTGTGCACAGCAGAATGACATAGGGAGCCCCCTCTCCCCCTGGAGGCCTTTGGGTCCTCATCAGGCCCTTCCCCCCAGAACCTGGGCCAAGCTGCGCCCCTTCCCAGCCCTGGACGCTCACTGTGGTTGTTCTGGGGGTTCTTCCTGCTGCCATTTTGAACAACTACGTTTATATGCTGCTTGCAAATGTGTGGAAATACACAAAATAATGTCCTGCCTGTCGTCAGACTGCATGTCCAGCGTGGAGCCTTGAGGAGGCGCAAGGAACTGGACTGGCATTCGGTCTAGCAGCTCCCGGGTGCAGCACGGGATGTGCTGTCCCAAGCATGCTCTGATTGCCACTGCGCCCCACGGCCCCCTGAATCCATCCTGCTCTGATTCCAGACTGCATGCACCAGACCACTCAGGAGCTCGGCAGGTGACATGTCATGAAACCGCCAGCCAGGCCGTCATCTGGCACCTGAACACCGTTCACTGACAAAATTGTACATTAGTTTCTGCTCGCTGTCCACGCACAGAAGCTCCATTCCTTTTATCCTGTACCCCAGCGATCCGCCCTGTTTGCTTTAGCGAAAATTCTCGGGATAAGCCGATTCAACATAAAACAATTGGCAAGTTCATTTTTTTTTAGCCAAAGCAAAAGCAGCTTTTCCGTAACAGGTTAGTTTTACCTGTTAATGTGAAAAGTGACCTGGCCCGTGGTCATCAGAAAGGAAAAGGCTCCATCCGGGTCAACTGCCCGGGGAGTGCCTCTGTTTTCCTTCAGAGCCGAGAGCACGCTGTCCCTGGGTCCCTTTAAACAGCATTACCAACATACTGACGATCTCCGTAACACGGACATAGTAGACAAATAATTACGGCTACTAAACTAAGATCTTTCATGTCCAGCAAATAAAAACACGAGTATATATCGAAAACACATACATAAACCCACATCTTGCGATAAGATTGTTCAAGAAGGTATTCCTTCTCTGGGATCGGGGGATTCTCCACGTGAGCATAAAAACCCGCTAACTTCCAACGTGCTGCTTATTCTCTAGGCGGCCTACAAAACAACAAAATAAGCAGGTAATTGGTCATCATTTTGACTTTGAGATGAGAAGATCCTGAGTCTCAGGAGGGGACCACGACCCTGAGACCCACATCATGCTGACCCTGGCCAGGCGCCCCGTGGGTCACTCGGAGTGACTACAGCCCTCTTCCTATCTGACCCAGCAAGGTCATGGGGGTTAGAGGTCATGGAGGGCAATCGGTCAGGCTGGGGCAGGCACGAGGCAAGCCTCATGCAGAGGAAGGGGAGTCGGTGTCTATTAACCCGGGTGGCCCAACAGGATGGCCCTGCTGAGCTTCCCCCGGGCCTGTCCCAGGGTAGAGCTGGTTCTTGTGATGAGCAAAGGGTCCGTAGTTCATTAGTTTCTGCTAATGAACTGCTAGACCAGTTCCAACTGGTGTTGCTCTAAGTGCTCGTCCTGACCAAGGAAGCCTGGGGTCTACAGTGTCTCTTCCTTCACAACTTCTGGACGACTTGGGGTGTCCTAAAGTTTTGTGTGTTCTCCACCATTTGGGGCCGTGAATATACTATTGATTTTTTTGTGTCTGTTTTAGCAAAAAAAAAATGTGGTTGGGAAGTCACATGTAACGTTGGGTTTTGAGGGACGCCCGACTCCTTCTGTCCGGGAGGACGTTTCCAGGCTTGTACCTGATCTTCACGGCCCCGGATGCAGACCGCGTTTCCCGGTAGCCCGTGCAGTACACAGTCTTGACGGTACCATCGGGGTATTCCCTCCTCTCGAACCCGGCCGTTTGGATCTCCTTCTGCCCGTTGCTGAACACAATGGTTCTGTCGCCGTTCCTGGGAAGGGAGAGCAAGCTGGTCAGGTAGCCCGCATGGTGGCTGGCACTGCCCGCATGCGACACGGGGCCGGGCGGGGGGTGGCAGGAGCACCAGCTCTGGATCCGCATTCCAGGCCTCGGTGGATGAGGGCAGAGAATGTGCAAAGGCCAGAGCAGGGAAGGCACACGGTGGGTTCAGGGTGTGGACAGAAACGCAGTCTGGCGAGGAACAGAGTGTGGGAGAATGACGGGGTGGGGTGCCGGACCACGGGGTCCCGGGCTGGGAGCTTTACCCGGAGGGAGAGGGGAGGGATTATACATCATTCAAGCAGCACAGAGCTCCTGCAAACTGTGCTGTGGGGACAACTGGAATCTACCACGACGTCCAGGAGCACCTGTGGGGCCGCGGGCGGCTGGCCAAGTGGGGACGGCCTCACCTCTCTCCCCTGCACACACAGGGCATTAGGAGGTGGCAGGCTCTGGGAGCACCTTCTCGGCGTGTCTCAAATTGTTGTTCCCGTGTGTCCTGCTATGGACCCGGGCTTCCACCAACACGAGCTGACGGGACATTTGCTGAAGACCACGAGTATTTTTAGGTTACAACGCAAGCATGACCAAGGTCAGGGGAGAGAACGCAAGTCAGCGTTTAGATTCATGTGGGAACCAGATCAAGGTCATGGACAAAACCTCAGGGTCAGTGACATTATTTTCTATTATTCCGTTTACACAGAAACCTACTCTTTTACAACAGTTAAATTAATCTAAAGAAATTGTTGCCCGAACACACCTGTCATCATACTGACCTTTCCACCCTGACGACTGTCCCGTCAGGAAACATAGTCTCTTCACCTCCGTCACTCAGACGTTTCACTGTCCCGTCCGGAAACACGATTTCCTTTGAGCCATCAGGGTGGTATTTTTCTGTGGATTACACGTTTTAAAAATGCATCTCCCTGGGGCGCCTGGGTGGCTCAGTTGGTTAAGCGACTGCCTTCGGCTCAGGTCATGATCCCGGAGTCCTGGGATCGAGCCCCACATCGGGCTCCCCCTTCTCTGTGGGGAGCCTGCTTCTCTCTCTGCCTCTGCCTGCCACTCCCCCTGCTTGTGCTCATTCTCTCTCTCTCTGTCAAATAAATAAATAAAATCTTAAAAAAAAAAAAATGCATCTCCCTAATCTCCCTGCTGCGTCTCTCAGCTGCTCACACATATTTCACAGTGACCCACTCCACAAAGCACTGGTATTCAAGACTTGGTTTTGTACCCTGCTCTATCATTTTTTTTTTTAAGATTTATTTATTTGAGAGAGAGAGAATGAGAGAGCACATGAGAGGGGGGAGGGTCAGAGGGAGAAGCAGACTCCCCGCCGAGCAGGGAGCCTGATGCGGGACTCGATCCAGGGACTCCAGGATCATGACCTGAGCCGAAGGCAGTCGCTTAACCAACTGAGCCACCCAGGCGCCCTCTATCATTTTTTATTTATAGTTGAATATCTTGCTCTATGCAGACTGCTCTTCCGTCTCATTAGAACACAAAATTTATATTCTTCCAACTTAGCCCAAATTATCCCCTCACCTAAAATGTTCTTTTCCTTCCATATGCTCTCTGGCTCCTTCAACGTGGAAGGTCATCGTCAATCCCACAGCAGGTGACTTTGGGCTTCTGTATGCCTTTGACCTTCACTTTTACTTTTTCACAGTGACTTGGGGTGTCAGACCAGGTAATGTGGTGAAGACCCAGGCCTCCCTCCGCAGTAGCCTCCAGAAACAACACTGACTTTCAACCTTGTGCAAGAGACAGACCCTTAGGGGCTCCTGGCTGGTTCAATGAGTAGAGCATGCAACTCTTGATCTCAGGGTTGTGACTTCAAGCCCCACGTCAAGTGTGGAGTCTACTTAAAATAAAAAATTTTTAAAAAGAGAGCGAGACAGAACCTTTAAAGGCCACGGGGTTCATTGTGCAATGCTGAGACCCAGCTCTATCCAATGTTATTACAGGATCAAAGGCATGGTTTTATTGCCCGCATGTGGTGTAAATCACTGTTTGCATGTGATTGTGAACAAAAGAAAAGATGTTAAACTTAATTCATCAGTTTCTGTTTTCTTTTTAAAATATTCATGTGCTTCTTTTTGTTTTAACTGTTAGCTGTTACTGGTGACAAGAAGCAGCACAAAATATACATGAGAAAAATAAATGTGGTGATAAATCTTACAACGGAGGGAAAATTCTACCCATTAAAATATTTTTTAGCAAAAAACTGTGAAAGTTTGTTGTCATGTGGTACATTGATGGAACGCCCAGAAGGGACTGGGAGGCTCTCCTTTGGAACAATTCTTGCGAGCACCACTGAGTTCACTGACTCCTGGTGCATACTCTGAGCACAAGTCTGCTGATCTGTATGAATTTTACAAGAACGTGTGTGTGACACACAGTTGCATCTGTAAAATGGCAGGAGTGGAACATGAGGCCTTTAACTTTGCTCCTGAAATGTCCATCATCGGTAGCAGGTTTGAGGATGCAGACATGCCTCCCAGGACAATAACAGGACTTGGAGTTTCTACGGAGAAAGGGTGAATCGGTGCGTGAGAGACATCCTCACAGACCAGCCGAGACTCGGAGGGCTTCGAGGCTTAGGGACAGCAATGACACACAGGTCTACAAAGTACCTTTCTCTTCCAGATGACCTGACTCAACATTAATAAGTCACCTGACATGGCGTGTGGGAACTAGTAAGTGTAATGTTCCATTGTCAAAACCTGGCTCAAGGTCACTGAAGCAAGCACTTGCTCTCGTGTCCACCTCTCCGCTTACTTGCCAAGTAAGAGCCCAGAGGACAGGTTGTGAAGGTAAAAAGTCCAACCAGATACACCTGAGCATCGGCTGGAAAGAGCCTGTTTAGGGGCCTTCGAGCTGTCGATGACGATCTGTTTAATGAGGACCTTGACTCTCGGCATGCGGCAAGTTAGACGCTCTGAAAACACTCCCGTTGCCAAGTATGATGCTCGATAAAATAACACTGGAAATCCACTTCAGTGAGCTCCCACACTCATGGCAAAGGCCAGACCTCACACTGGCTGCCGAGAAGCAGACAGATCCGGAGCGGTCTCGCTGCCGGGTGCTGATGGTGTCCAGGCTGCTCTCGCCGTGGCTCCGCGGGGGATCAGAGCTCATCCCTGCTTAAAGATGACATGCTCTGTTGACATGCTCAGAGGTCACGCCGCCCGTGAGCCAGGAAACAACCACCTCCGGCAAGGTGAGTGCGCCGGGGAAACTGTCCCGTTCTGAGCCCTCGGAGGAATCTGGGGAGTTGGGGATGCCCCAGCCCCAGAAGCCAACCCAGAGGAGCCCCCGGCAGAAGCAAGCACAAAGCTTTCTGGGTTGACAGACCCAGACGGGGCCCCCGGGCCTGCCACCCAACGCAAGCCAACAACTGGAGCCACAGAGGTGGTGAGGGGGCGTACCACCGGGGGGGTGGGGACCACCAGCACAGACCCACCACGAACACCGTGAGTACGACGTTACCAGAAACACCGTACAGTCAATGCGTGTATTTTAAGAATTGAAGGAAGAAATTTAAAACAAAAAAGAAGTGATATTAGCAAAAAAAAAAAAAAAAAAGGCTAGATAAATTTGAAAGAAACAAAATGGAAGTAAAAAATAAAATCTTTAAAATTAAAGGTAAAAGGTGTATTGAGGAGCATGTAATATTCAGCTGAGGGGACAAATGATGAAGCGGGCGGTAATTGTAAAGAACTTACCCAGGATGCAACAAAGACAAGAAAAGCGTAGTGTGAGGAGCGCCAAGGAGTGTAGGGAGCAGGTGGGGTCCCACAGCCGTGATGGAGGCACAGAGAGAGACAGAGCAGGAGGGTCACGCTGGTGAGGACGAGAGCCGAGGACGTCGCTGAACTTGGACAGGAGTGCCGGGTGAGGTCGTGGGCACCTGGTTCATTGCACTGCTAATGGTCTCTAGCATAAGTGTGCCCGCGTGTGTATTGCGTGGAACGTGCTTGTACTAGACCATCTTTCACTGTTTTCCTGAAATTCACATTTCTCCAGGCCTCCTGCTACGCCGGGCGCCCTACCTTTCGGAAGACGTGAGTCATTCAACCTGAGGGGCACACAGTCCCCAACACAGTGGATGTAGTCCCATCTGCAACCACCCCTATCATAACGGACCGGGAGACACAACATTACCTAAACGCAGCAAGAAAGAAAATTCACCTTCAAAGGAAGAAATTAGGTGGAGGTCAGAGCTTCCGACAGATGCGACAGGGGGCAGCATTAAATCCTCCGCATGCTGAGAAAAATTGCGTGTTATCCTTTTGCTCGAGATTCTCCAGTGATTGCTCTTGGCATAAAAGTCCAGGTCCTACACACTCCGGCTCCTCACGCTTTGACCTCACCTGCTCTGTGAGGCTCTAACTCTTCCCCGGCCACGCTGGCCTCCGTGATTTTCCTCAGACATTTCACTTGCTCTGCTCTCGCTAGAATGCTCCTCCCCTGGTAGGCACGTAGCTCTCTCCCTCTCAGTTCATCCTGCCTCTCCTTAAGTATCACCTCCTCAGGGAGGGCCTCCCAGATCAGCCTACAGGTAGAGTACAGGAAATAACAGCCGGATGTCAAATAACAACACCCCGTTCTCCATTGTCTACCTTCTTACTTTTCTCCATAGCTTTTAATATGTGTTGATTTTTATTTTATTTATTTTTATCTGTTTGTTCTCTGTCTCCCTCCAACAAAACTTCACGAGATGGGGACATCTTACAGTTTTGTTCACTGTCATGCATCCAGCCCAAAAACAGCGCTGGCCCAGGGTAGGCACGTAATAAAGGTCTACTGAACAAATGGTGCAGAATTGCACATCACGATAAATGATCATTCATGAGCAAAGGTGAAATCAAGGGCAGTTTTCAGATGAAGCAAAACAAGTCAATTGCCCCATCTGAAGAACGCACTTGAAGGAAGCTGCACCAAAACATGCAGGAAAGAAGAGTGAGCCAACAAATCTACATAAATGTGAAAAAATCTAAAGTAAACCTCTACTGTATAAACAGTGATAATCATGAAGAATTTTGAGGATAAAAAAAAAACAACAACAAAAACAGGGAGAATTAAAATACTGTCAGGAGCTTGCAGGAGGGCGTGAGAGGCAGAGAGCGAAGCCTGGCTTCTCCAGGAGGACAGCAAGCCTACCGACAAGTCCCTCACTTGTGAAGTAAACCCTCTGGTTAAATAAAATTATCTTCAGATTGTGTGTTTTTCATTTGTATGTTGCTAATAAGAACACACCTTAACCCACAGATTTTAAAATAGCAAAAGAAAAAGAATGGGGAAAGACAGACCAGGCAAGCGCTAACTACCAGAGGGCCCCGCGTGGGACCGCCATGTTACCAGACCTAAGTGTGGGCGTCGCTGCCCAACGATCAAGACAGAGAAACGTTACAAACAGATTGTGATAAATCCATAGTCAGCATGACAGATTTTCACCACACTCTCATTATTTAATAGCTCATGCTGATTTTAACATTAGTAAGAGCACAGAACATTTAAAAACACATTTTTTTTGTTTTATTTAAATTCCAGGTAGTTAATACACAGCATTATATTAGTTTCAGGTGTACAATATAGTGATTCATTACTTCCATAAATCACCAGGGGTTCATCACAAGCGCCCTCCTTCCTCCCCATCACCTCTTTCCCCCATCCCCCACCCACCTCCCCTCTGGTAACATCAGTGCGTTCTCTGTAGTTAAGAGTTTGTTTCTTGGTTTGCCTTTTATTTTCCTTTTCTCATGTGTTTTGTTTATTAAATTTCACATGAGTGAAATCATATGTATCTGTCTTACTCTGACTTATTTCACTTAGCATAATACCTTCTAGATCCATCCATGTCATTGAAAATGGCAAGATCTCGTTCTCTTTTATGGCTAGGTAATATTCCATTGTATATAGATACACCACATCCTCTTTATCCATCCAACAGTCTATGGGCACTTAGGCTGCTTCCACAATTTGGCTATTGTTAATAATGCTGCTATAAACATATGGGTGCTTGTATCCCTTTGAATTAATGTTTTCATATTTTGGGGGTAAATACCTAGTAGTACAATTGTGGGTCATAGGCTAGCTTTATTTTTAACATGTTGAGGAACCTCCTTACTGTTTCCCAGAGTGGCTGCACCAGCTTGCATTCCCACCAACAGTGTAAGAGGGTTCCCCTTTCTCCGCATCCTAGCCAACACCTGTTGTTTCTTGTGTTTTTTACTTTAGCCATTTTGACAGGTGTGAGGAAGTAGCTCATAGTGGTTTTGATTTCATTGCCCTGATGATGAGTGATGTTGAGCATCTTTTCTTGTGTCTGTTGACCATTTGTATGTCTTCTTTGGAAAAATGTCTGTTCATGTCTTCTGCCCATTTTTTAACTGGATTATTTGTTTTTTGAATGTTGAGTTTTATAAGTTCTTTATATATTTTGGATACTAACCCTTTATCAGATATATCATTTGCAAATATCTTCTCCCATTCTGTAGGTTGCCTTTTAGTTTTGTTGATTGTTTCCTTCACTGTGCAGAAGCTTTTTGTTTTGATATAGTAACAGTAGTTTATTTTTGCTTTTGTTTCCCTTGCCTCAGGAGACGTATCTAGTAAGAAATCGCTACAGCCAACATCAAAGAGCCTACTTCTTGTGTTCTCCTCTAGGACTTTGATGGTTTCCTGTCTCACATTTAGGTCTTTCATCTATTTTGAATTTATTTTTGTGTATGGTGTAAGGAAATGGTCCAGTTTCATTCTTCTGCATGTGAATGTCCAGTTCTCCCAACAGCATTTGTTAAAGACACTGTCTTTTCCCACTGGATGTTCTTCTTAGCTTTGTTGAAGATTGATTGACCATATAATTGTAGGTTCATTTCTGGGTTTTCTATTCTTGAAAACACAACTCTTAAAAATCTCAATCTAAAGGCATTTATAGATTTATGCACATGCTCTCAAGCACATACTGGACATTTGGGGGAGAATGACTATATTCTAGGCCATAAAGGAAGACAAAAGATATCAAAGAAAAAGTAATAATATAAGCTATGGTTTGACACAACTTAGATAAATTAATATGAATAGCAAAAGGAAAACTAAGACACCATACATTTGGAAATTACCTCAAAACACTTTCAAACATAACTTATGAACAAAAAACAAAATCAAACTACAGTAAAAAATAAGAGACACTTAGAACTGCATTAGAAAAATAAATGCTAACAAAATTTGAAGGATATAATCAAAAAGGTGCTCAGAGGGAATATATAGCCTGGAATGTTCATATTAGGGAACAAAAACTAAAAATTAATGAGCACTTACATCTCCCTTATATCTTTTTTAAGATGTTTATTTTAAGAGAGAGAGCACCAGTAGGAGGGGCAGAGGGAGAGAGGGAGAGAGAATCTCAAGCAGACTCCATACCGAGCTCAGAGCCCTACATGGGGCTCGAGCTCATGACCCTGAGATCACGACCTGAGCCAAAACCGAGAGTTAGTCACTTAATCCACTGCACCACCCAGGCGCCCCTCTACCTGAAGAATTTAAAAAGAAAATAAAGTCAAACATAAAACATGATAAATAAAAAGCTTTAATTTGTGAAAGAGAAAAAAGAAAGCTATAGTACAATGCATCAACAAAGCCAGAAATCAGTAATTCGACATAAATAATAACCACAAAGACCTCTGTAAAATTGGTCAAGGAAGAAGTATTAAGAAGGAGAGAGGGGCTACAGGCACAGACGAAACAGAGACCTAAGAGCATGCACATGACACTCTGGAGGAGGGGTTCAGTTATGCGTGACTTCTGGGATCCTGAGGGACAGCCATTTCATCCCAGGCTCCGGAGCCAGACTACGAAGGAAGCCAATACGTGAGTGCGGACAGACCTTGAGCTTGCTGCTCTCAGCTTCCTCATCTCTAAGATGAGGACAGTGAGGACACCTATTTCACTGGATTCTTTGAAGGTTAAGTGTGCAGATGGAGAGCACCTGGAAGAACACCGGCCACATAATGAGCACCAGTAACTCAGAGCTATTCTTACGATTCTTACTATTAAATCATTAGGGATATAGCTTTCATTAGCTAGCAATTTCGAGGGACCGCTCTCACTCCCTAACAACTAGACCTCAGAGGTCTATGAGGCACAGTGGAAAATGTACCAAAGATCCAGGGACCACCTCCCTAAATAAACAAAAGGAGAAATGAGCAGATGATGGCAAGCCTGGAGAGGCAGGGGAGGATGGGGATGGGCCAGGTGGAAGCCCTGAGTTCTGTAGGTGGGAATGCTCAAGGAGACAGAGAAGTCGATATAGAAGGACATGGGCCGGGAGTTCCAGAAGAAGAAATGAGAATTCAGAAGAATGGCAATATCGTCAAAGGTCATGGCTATGAACCTTCTAGAGTGGATGAAAAAATGTAAATCCATAGGTGTAGGAAGCACCGCATATTCCAAGCAGAATAAATAAAAAGAAATCCTAGGGATATGTTATAGGTGGAACTGTGTTCCCCCAAAATTCCTGTATTGATGTCCTAACCCTCAGTGCCTCAGAATGCGACCTCATCTGGAAATAGGGTCTTTGCAGAAAAAGTAAGTTAGGATGAGGTCATACTAGAGTAGGGTGGGCCCTGATCTCATATGACTGGTGAACGCACAGACATATGAATCGTGAAAGGGGTATTGATATGTGCCGCTTACCCTCTAGGGGGTCAGAAAATGTGATTGCATATATATATATATATATATATATATATATATATATATATATATATGTACATGTATACATGTATACATACAGAGAGAGAATGATAAAGCAAATATGGCAAAAAGTTAAAAACTGAGTCTGGGTAAAGAGCATACAGGAGTCTGGAAGTCTGAAATTACACTAAAGTAAACTATAATCTTTCTTAATTTAGAACAAACAAAAAATAACAGAACGGAACAGCACAGCTAAAGTCTGCACTAATGGACAGATACAGAACGCGACGCCCAGCAGTTAGAGGGCCCCTTCTCTGCAGCTCACCCAGGAGCAGGGCATGGAATACGCTGATATTGAAGAGAAATAGGACCATGGAGACCGTGTTTTCTGAATATGGTGCACACACCTTCCACTGATAGGAGGAAGTTAAATCAACAAACTGTAAGCAGAAGGGGAAAGGACAGACTGATGTCTGGTATCACACCATCAGGACAGAACTGGGTTGTCGTGTCCCTGGTGTGTGGTGACCCACTCCCATACCACCCCTATGAAACAGGACGCTCCTTTGGCCCCGGAGGCTGCCCTGCCCAGTGCTGGGGATTCACAGGCAGCACCCACCGTACTTGACACACCCAACCTGGGGGGTTAATCCCACTTCCTTTGGAGAGAAAGGGCAACCAACCATCTGGTCATGAGAAAAGGAGACTTGGGTGTGAACGGAGGTCATTTGCATGCTAGTGGGTTAACAGGATGGCTCATGCTGAAGGTGGTTCTGATTCTGTGGGTTACAGATTTGGAGAAATGGACCCCACCCCTCACGTGGGGAAGTCTTGGTTTTATAAAATTTCAGTTCGTTTGGTTTGAAAAGCAGAGGACAGAAGTGACCCATCCCAAACGAATCCGTAAAGAAAAACAACACTGTGTGGCACCTGCCCCGCAGGAAACACGTTTGTAGTTTAGAGACATGAGAGCAAAGCAACAAGCCTTTGGAATGAAAGGAAGAGCCTATCTCTTGTGCATTAAACAAGGAAGCTGATCTTTAAACGGAGACAGCTGGTGGCCGTTTGCAAACTCGACCCTTGTCCTGGCCACTGCTGGGGGCACTTTTGGAACTTCACCCTCTCTCCAGACTTGCCAATCAGGCCAAAGGCAATTTCAAAACGATTTGCAGGGGTCAGGGAGGATATTTAGCAATGCTGCATAGGAAGTGTGCAGCCCAGCATGGGATCCATTTTCAAACTGGCCCCAGATCAGGAAGCGACATTTTTTTCCTGTGCAAAGAAAAGCCAGATTTAACCATTCTTGCTGCTGGAAGCGGCAGGAAACAACACAAAAATACAAAACCCAAAGGGAAGAATGCTTTTCACAAATGCAGACGGCTAGGTAGAGAATGTTGGAGGCTGGGAGCAGAGACAAAGCTGCAGAGCCAAAAAGACAGAAAGCCACCCCAAAGTTCACGGGAAATCAGCTGCAAGGAATTTTCACACGGCAGACTGGAGTTGGCAGATCTCCTTGGCATTCTGATGAATGTGCTAACTCACTTAAAATGTAAACCCTCAGCCACTGCGGAGGCTGGAAGAGAAGGTTGTTAGCACTTGGAGTGTAGGCCTAGCAGCAAGGAAGGGGCTCTGGGGGGAGCTGAGCATCGATCAGAGCAACAGGGGACCCTGGAAGTGGCTCAGAATTAACTTGGACTGGGACAGGAGTGACCCAAAGAGTTCCAGTCTTGGCCACAACCAGCACCACACATCGTCACCCTCGCCTCAGTGAGGAGGACCTAGAAATGCATATTACACACAAATTCCATAGCTGGTGTTCATGCAAGTGCAATGTGATATGTGTATACAGCACGTCCCACGGTGGGGATTCCATCCAGGTCCACATAAGCCCTTTGCTGAGTTTTTAAAGACCCAAGTAAAAAAAATCAGCAACAAAACCTCCTAGTTATCGAGATACTATATGTTTTCCCAAAAAGAAGCCAAAGGAACATATTGATAGTCAGTCCATGAAAAAAGCATTCTTTGGTGACCTACGCTTGTGAAACAGTGCGCGGTCCTGCCTCCTGTCCCTTCCCGAGGAGCCCCGTGCACAGCACGATGCTAAAGATGAAGAAATACAGAGAGGAAAAGGGTTAGCTTCACATAATCCAGCATTTTCCTAATTTGTTTGCTGGGCCTCAGAACACTCGCGCTGTTGCTGGTGGTGTTGGCAAGCGTTCTGAGAACAGTTTGGGAAATCTCAGTTTCCAGAGTCGGAGCACCCCGCCCAGCCGCTACAGCCGAGATTCGGGGGGACGGGGGAGGGAAACGCAGACACGCAGCGCGCAGAGCACTGACCGGGTCTAACGAGGCTACAGCACCACTCTGATGGCCCCCTGGACATCCAGAGCCAGGATGGGCGTCGGCCCCCTTCTCAGCGCTCGCCGCCTGCTCGCCCAGGGGTCCCTGACCGCTCCATGGGTCGGTGCTTTCCCACGCGACATCGATGATGAAACTCAAACAAAGATGTCAGCCTGCCTGGGGTCACTCAGAGGGGAGTGGAAGGCGGGCCGACTGCGGTCCCCAGGTCAGCACCCTTGAAATGATCCCCTACTAATGGTGCTCCTGTTGGGTTGACTATACACCCCCTACCAACGTCACTCCGGTGAAGAGAACAGTGACACCCTTGGCATTGAGGTGTTTTGTTTTGTTTTGCAATGAAGGTTAGACTTCTTAAAGTAGAGGAAGAAAACCAAAGACTGAAATCCAGATCCAAGTACTCATTTTCCAGGGACACCTGGGCGACTCAGTCGTTAAGCGTCTGCCTTGGGCTCAGGTCATGATCCCGGGGGCCTGGGATGGAGCCCCACATCGGGCTCCCTGCTCAGCGGGGTCCTGCTTCTCCCTCTCCCTCTGCCGCTCCCCCTGCTCATGCACGCTGTCTCTCCACCTGCCGCTCTGCCCACTACTCCCCTTGCTTGTGCTCTCTTCTTCTCTCTCTCTGTCAAATGAATAAAGAAATAAAATCTTTTTTAAAAAATACTCATTTTCTAGAACATTCTTTCAACCTACTTTATAAATAAGACTTGTGTAAAACTATAACCACTGTGTAGTTAAACTAAATGACTCCACTTACTGATCACAACATGTTACAAAAACAAAACAAAACAAAACCTTACGGCCTTCTGCATGGCAAGCATCCTCGGTGCTAATGTCACTGGCCGAAGAGCTGCCAGTAAGTGGGTTTTCCAAGGCAGTGGCTGTGAATGTCAGTGAGTGTCCCGCAACCCAGTCTCAGGATGATGTCTGTGAAGACATCCAATTTTCTGATCGAACCTCCACCCTTTGTGTGCACAGCCCACAGCCTGGAAGGCCTGCAGAGGGGCAGCCCCGGCGAAGGCCAGCTTGGCGAGAGGGAGACCAGCAGCCAGGCCCTCCTGCACACAGCAGCTCTGGGAGGTGCTCAGCCCCGTCGTCAGGAGGTGGCCTGCTCTCAGCAGTAGGCCAGCCCAGGTACACAGGCTTTTAGAGAATTACAAAGCTCAGCCCAGGATCAGGGCTCTGTCTGTTTCAACCGAGAGGGTAGCAACTGGGGAAGAGGGAATGCTTCCTATTTCACGCACACAGTGGTGGTGACCACGGCGGGCACGGAGACACTGGGAATACCCCCTACTTTAATATGCACTCTCTTAAAATTGACTCCGGAGGCAAAATTCACATTCAGATTCTGGTCGGGGACGGGGGGAGAGTGGTGATGCTGAGGAGGATGCTACCACAGAGTATCCTCTAAATGGGAGAATTGCCAACTAGGGTGCCCCATTTAGAGAGCGGGTTCTTGCAGGGCATGAAAATCATTCATATGAAAAAAGAGGGACTCAGCACAATGCGAGATAAAATTAAACTGTTATAAGATGAAGCAAATTCACAAAACCAAAAACCTCAAATTTTAACCAGAACATGGAATTCTTAGTACTTGAAAAAGAATTTGACAGCTCTGGAGAGAAAGCAGCTATAAAGCTAAGAGGTATGCCACTCGTCCAGCATTTTGCTCATCGTGTTCAGCCATCCAGCACAGTGAACGCACGAACCTAGGGACCGAGTTCTGACGGCATTCCCTTGGGAGTTTTGTGCATTTATAGCCCCACACCCGAGCAGTGGGTTCAGAGCTACTTGATAAGAATCCAAAACAAATGCATACTTGGGTTTTCACTAAGTAATTTAAACCCCAAATTATCTGGACAACTGCTGCCATGGAGAATTTGCATAAAAGCTCCAATGTCTGGTAAACCTAATGTTCGCACATAGAGTGGCTACGCCTCGTGCTCGCTCGGTCGGCGTGTAACCACGCGCCACTCACCTGTCTGCTTGTCAGGAAACCGCACAATGTCCAAACCGTTGGGATAGCTTGTGCGCCTTATCTGAGCGTCTGCGTAATGGTAAACCTGGAAGCACCAGAAACACCCACGTCAGGATGCTGTTGTGTTATCACTTTGCACCTGGATTTAACCTAGTGAAGTACTTCCTGCAGGTGGGAGAGGGCTGCCCTGCGCACGGGAAGATCCTGGGGCCGGTCATTAGTCTGAGAGGTTGCTTACTGTGGGGAGGCCCTGTCCTTCACCTGGGCAGGCTCTGAAACCCGAAGCCCGCCCAGCCTCACAGTCCTGGGGGACCTGCAGCCTACGCAGGCCCCGTGATTTCACGACGGGCACGGTGAGCGTGAGCCGTGGGCCCCACAACCACGAACCGCCCAGCTCAGACCAAGTGTCCACCAGCAGCTCGAGACAACACAGACAAGCTCCTGCATCCTTCAGACACTCACGGATTGTCAAGTTTCAAATCAGTGTGACTCCTTCGGTCTCCAGTGAAGTGGAGAGGGAGTGTGGGAAAGAGCAGTTGTGGACGAGGATGGTTATGGGGAAGGAGGAAGCGTTCCTCTTGGCTAAGCTGGGCAGCCCTGAACCGTGCAGGTGGGGGGAGACTTTAAACAGAAGAGGGGCAAGGAGACAAAAATCTACTTCATGCTAATGTTTTCAAAGCGAGACCTTGGAAGGCAGACATTTCGCTCGACTCCTAATTTGGGGGGCCTGGCCCGGTACCTCATATGGGTCACCTACAAGGACAACGCCACCTGCTCATCAGTGAACACGTGGGGGGACGTGTCTGATAAAGCACCGTGCTGAGAGCCGAGGGACTGGCCTGCCCTCTTGTCCCGGAGGCTTTCTTCCTGTGTGCATAATTTGTCCAAAAGTGAGACACAGTGGAGAGTGTTTATTTCTCTATGATTAGAGCCATTTTAGGTGCAAGCCCAGGCCCGGGGCTCAGTTTTCCCTCGAGACCAAAGAGCCCACGGTGGAGAAGAACACGGCCCATCACTCAGCAGGTACCCCACTACACCATGCTTCCGCTAGCTGCCGAGATTGCCCCGGGACCATGCCAAGGACCAAGATGGGGAGCCTTCCCTTCCAAGGACGGCAGCGGGGTTCTGGCTAAGAAACAACTTCAGGAGACTCTGGGTTCAGAATTTAAAGTACAGAAGTAGGCGATGAGCTCAGTATCACGTATGACTCCATTGGACGGTGACATCATAACAGTCCACTGTGTACATGGGATCTTCTGGACTCCCCGTGTTTGCGCTGCCTTGCAGACAAGGGGGCGTGGGTTACCTGCGGCCAGTGATGCTGGGGCTGCATCTACACCAGGATTCTAACAGCTGCCCTCACACGTGGTCAGAGGCCTTTAGCTGGGGTACAGTTACAGAGCAGTGAGCAGACGCCTCTCATTAAAACCAGTAAAACAAAAACGGAAACCAGACATGAGCTCTGCAGTCTTTCAGAACTCCCAGGGCCCTGAACCTCTGAATTCTCATCCCAAAGCTTGGCAAAACAAAACAAAACAAAACCACAAACAAAACAATGAAGTTGATTATTTTAAAAAAGACCTTTTTAAAGAAATGAGTACAGTTGGTAAAGAATACAATTTGGTAATGTTTCTGCACTAAAAGACTATTATCAATCTACTGAAAGCTACCCTATCTCCAGGCCTTATTTACAATGATTCTTTGTAAATCAACCAAATTCTCAGAATCACGTTAAATCCTGAATTATCCGGACTACTCTCCGGCAGTCATGCCTGTAAATGCTCTAAGTGTCGCGGCGTCTCTTTCGCCCGGATCTAACAGCTAACACCACGTGGACATGCAGCATGTCCTGGGGTCGCAAACGCATCCGGACTCCCCAGCATCGAGGGGCCCTCTGTCTCCCGTCATGTGCTGCTCACCTTCACACCTGCACCATCTGCCTTCGGCAGTTACTCCCAGAGACTTGGCCGCTCTTAGTTACTGAGTCCTTCATATGTGCGGAGCAATACCTGAGTGCTCTAAATTTAGTCCCTGTGATGACCTCTGGCAGGTTTTCTCCACCTCAACATAACTGACGACTTGGACCCCATTGTTCTTTGTTGTGGGGGGCATCCTACGCAGCCCCGGCCTCCGCCCCCTGGACGGCGGTAGCGCCCCTACCACGGCCGGCTGTGACCACCCAAAATTCTCCCGACATTGCAAATGGTCCAGGGGGGCAATATTGCCCCCAGCTGAGAATCACGAACCTACAAAATAGCTATTGCCTGGTTCTTCAGATGCAGAAACTGAGGCCTGATGAGCTTAGTTCATTTGCTCCTGTTCGTACACATGGTCCCTGGGAGTCGACTAGGTCCCAGACACCTGTGGCCCGTGCTTCCTGCTTGCCCAGTGCTGGTGGTGGCTGCAGGGAGACAGGCCTCCTCCCACTGGCCTGTGAAAGTCCCCTGACGGAGGAAAGAAAGCCACGTCTCCTTCCATCTGATCCATCCGATCCCCAGCTTGCACTAGGAACGGGCTCCTGACTGACTAGGTTTCGATGCTACTGCTCACCCTATAATTAATGCACAGTTACTGAGGGTTTACTGTGCGTCCCTGGAGATCGCGGAGGCGGGGCATTACACGGCGCGCTGTGTGCGTTAGTCTCTCCACCGTCTTTGAGTTAGGTCCCAAGCTTAGTCTCACGTTATGGAGGCTTAGTGAGGCTAACGGTCTCTAAACGGTTGAGCGAGAATTCTCAGCCAGCAGGGTGCGAGCTCTTGTTCTCACTGTAACATGGAAATCGGGGGCTCCGTCGATCACGAATCTCACTGCCCAAGTGCATCTAGTAACCAAAACTGCCCAACTGGCCAGAGGCCCTCATCCTTGAGCCCCCAGGGGAAGAAGGGCGCAGATGGACAAAAATCTTCCCAATAGTTGGGTTGGTCTTGATTAAAAAAAAAAAAAAAAAAGGCAAGTATGGAGGCCGTACTCACCACTCTCTGATCTGGCAGGATCTTCTTCACGTCCCCATTTAAAAACCGCAGGACAGTGGTCTTCTTGCCGGCCCTCCTGTCCTTGCCGGCGCCCTTCAAGAAGGTGATGGCTTCACGGCCATTGCCAAGTGCCTGAGCCACCTTCATGGAAACACAAAAGTTCCAACGTGAAAGAGGACTTAAAGCGTGATTCTCATGGTTTCATTACTCTTCTTCCATTCAGAATCCTTCTATCTATGGCCTGCACAGCACCGTTGAAAGCAAGTGTTATATCTCCAGAAATATTCACTAAATCGGTCAGCCCCAAGCCTCACCTCATCCCTGAATCTCATTGTGAATAATGGACGTTTTATGATTTGCCCTCAAACGTCTGTTTCTCTTAAGCTCATGTTATGCAAACTTGCGTATGTTATCAAGTGATTAGTTGTCAGTCTAGATAATCCAAGGTCATTGAATTTGGTGAATTTGGGAATCCTGGACCATACAAACTGCAGTCATTACTACATAAAAATTACTATTTGTACATTTTTCTTTCCTTTCCATCCTTTTGTTTTGATCCCTATGCCACTCACCCTGACCTGAAGATTCACTGATTTCCGTTAACTGTCGGCAAAAGCGTGTACGTTCAGAGGCATAATGATGAACTAGGAGTTTTGAAAATATTATTCATGTAACTATTAACAGAAGGGAAAAAAAACTGACAGAAGGAAGCTCAAGCTCTGGGTAGTTAATATCTGTACAACTGAAAAATCCAAATGGTAAAATGTGCTGTTATTAATTACCGTGTGACCTTGTTACTCTTGACCTTCACTCAGGAATGCAGGAGTTAATTCAACTGAGGAAAGATGAAGGAACTAATAGCTAAAGCCGGGCTTCTCAAAGCCGCTTCGGTGATCCATCAAGCAAAAGTCAGCGGTGTATACCACATGCTCATGATGCAACAACCATCGGTTTGGGGTTTGAACCAAGACCTCATTTGCCCGGATCCCAAACCAACCAGATAAGTGAAGCGAGGTTGTGTTCAATTCAGTCCTAGAAGATTAACTGCACAATAAAACCACAATAAAAACTCTGACGAGGTTTGAAGACACAATTACTTCTCAGAAATGAAAAAGCACAAGTAATGTTTTTAAATGGTCCACATTAAGGGGCGCCTGGGTGGCTCAGTCATTAAGCGTCTGCCTTCGGCTCAGGTCATGATCCCAGGGTCCTGGGATCGAGCCCCGCATCGGGCTCCCTGGTTCTCCCTCTCCCTCTCCCCCTGCTTATGTTCCTGCGCTCGCTATCTCTCTCTGTCAAATAAATAAAATCTTTAAAATAAATAAATAAATAGTCCACATTAAGAAAAATATTAAAATTAGCTATAATTTTTTGTTTACCTTATAAAAAGGAAGACATGAGCAAATAAGCAAGCAAGGAATTTCAACATATCCAGTGTAAGACACTCAAGAGATAGACTCAAAGCAAGAGAGACGAGAGGGTGTTGGCTAATGGGGAGAACGGGGGCTCATGGGGGCTCATGGGGCCAACAGGTGCGTGATGCTTCGAGGCTGAGAAAGGGAGCTGCTTATCCTTGCACCCACAGCCTTTGAGGTGTCCTAAGATTGAGTGAGTGATTCATCCACGTGCTTGTTCAAGAAATATTTAAGGAGTATCACTTCCTTCTCATGGACCTACCTGCTGAGACGGTAAGATAAGGTCTTTAAATTACATGGTTCCTCCCCTGCCCCTGCCGAGAAACCTATATAACAACTACGCTAAGAAAAAAGCATTTTAAATGAATTCTAGCATACCCGTAAGTAGCATTTCTTGTTGTTCGTTTACTCAAACGTTTTCTCAGCTAATAAGAGCACAGGTCCACCTTTTCGTAGGCCAGAGCTCACAAACAAGAATGAGGAGGACTCCACAGGCCAGCGGAACTGGCTCAAAATGATGGCTGGTGGGGGGCGCCTGGGGGTTTCAATCGGTTAGTGCCCAACTCTTGATTTCGGCTCAGGTCGTGATCTCAGGGTCGTGAGATCGAGCCCCACGTTGGGCTCCACGCTGAGCATGGAGCCTGCTCAAGATTCCCCCTCTGCCCCTCGCCCCTCAAATAAATAAATCAATAAATCTTTAAAAAGATGGCTATGAAGCCAGGCGCGGGCCTGTCTGTTGCGAGCGTTGCTGCCGCTGCGTCCCCGGGTGCGTCGGAGACACCAGGTCTATGCCTGCAACGCACACCTTGTGCGTGGCTTCCTGAGACAGCCTCCACCTGGGGGTGCGCCCTTCAGGGCCCGGAGGGCTCCCCGAGAGCTAAAATGTGGAGGCCGGGACAGAGGCAACAAGAGGCAAATCGGGTTTAAAACATTTCTTTCCTGTTGGGACGTGTGTGGCTTTATTTACTGGGAATGACCGGCAGCCAAGGACGCTACATTTGTCCCCTCCGAGGGCTGCTTGCCCCGCCCCCGGGTCCGAGCCCGCGAGCACCTGCACAGAGCACAAGTGCAAATCACACAAGAGCCTAGCCTAGGAAATGGGGGCGTCTGCCTACCTCGCAGGTGGGGGGCCGCATTTCTTCTTCTTTGTCCCCCTGCTTTATCTTGGCGTCCCCGTGGGAAGGTCCTGGCTCTACAGGAGGATTCTGCAGGAAGAGAACAACCCTGGTCCCTCAAGGTCTCCGTGCAATCTGCAGCTCTGGGCTGGAGGAAGCTGGTCACCCCGACACCCCACGGCCCTGCCCACTGGGTCCGCGCACGGTGGCGATGGGTGCACGTCGGGCCGCACTGCATGTCCCCGTGACGGTTTATGTCCCCGGCCTCCTCGTTAGTCAGACCTGGGCCAGGATGCTCGTGGGGACAACAGTGCACCTCATGAAGTCATGCGCTGGTAGGGAAAGCACCCCGAGAGCTTGCGCACTCGCGTTCTAAGGCACTGAGGTGGGGGGTGCGTTCAGTAGCCACGACAGCCCAATTCCAAAGAAAACAAAGCCCAGAGGAAAATGTTACCACTCAGCACCCCACGCATAATGTTGGAAAGGGCGAAACAGATGCGGGCTTCTCTTGGGAGAACGGGAGATACAGGGCACCTGTATTTTCACATTTTCGCACCGGTTGCCTACTTTTACATCATAAATAAGTTTACATCCCAGATTTTCTCCCATGGAGAAAATTATTTCATTTCTTTGATATTTGTTATTAAATATAACACATAATAAGTGGACAACTAGCTAGGGCTTAGAAGTATTTTTGCTATATGTGCCTTTGATTCTATTAATTGTAATGAAATATTATAAATAAAAATGATATAAAAGTTTGATTTGGGAACTCTTCAGTGATGTAAAAATATCGATCTTGTTTTGACTAGGTGCTAAATGCAACTTCAGAATCTAGGGGGGAAAATGTTGCTCCTTATTGGGAAGGCTGACCATCCCCAGAAAGTAGGGGCATTTGGAAGCAGGTTAGTGCTCTGCTCTTCCCAAGGAGATGGGCGGGCACGACAGTGTCAGTCCTGGGGGGCTGGTGCAGGCCTCAACCTCACCCACCTGTGGCTCGGCAGTGCCCAGCGGGGAGCAGGCGGACCCATCAGTCTGCTCTGGGGTGAGAAGTCCGCCCTCAGGACCCATGCAAGGCAGTGAACGCATGCCTGAAAAAGCAAAGAAATTGAGTTTTAAAGGACAGCATACACACATCTTAAAAATTCTATTATCCTAATGCAATTTCTTTTTTTTTATTTTTTTAAAGATTTTGTTTATTTTTTTGACAGATAGAGACACAGAGAGAGCAGGAACACAAGCAGGGGGAGTGGGGGAGGGAGAAGGAGAAGCAGGCTTCCCACCGAGCATGGAGCCCGATGCGGGGCTCGATCCCAGGACCCTGGGATCATGACCTGAGCCAAAGGCTGACGCTTAACAACTAAGCCACCCAGGCGCCTCTCCTAATGCAGTTTCTAAGTCCAATTTAAACCAACAGTGAACACCTTCTCTTTTTTTATGAGATTATTTTACAAATAGAAGGTCAGTCAGCAACAAGTGACATTTGATCTTGTAAGAAACATGAACTATCCGATGAATATATTCAATAAATATTTACTGGATGTCACTCTATTTCAAGTGTTAAGTTCAGGAGATGAAGATGGGAAGATGCTGTCTCTGCCTTTCAGCTGCTCCTAGCCCAGAGAGGAACTGGAGACCTTATCTGCATGATAATGAGTTTGCTGGGCAGCAGAGGCTTGGTGGGGGGGG